>NW_028227263.1:56627806-56977806 GCF_978045245.1 Mus caroli | reverse complement strand
GATGAGGAAATGGAGAGGCAGGGAGGTTGGCAATTTGCCTCTGACCACACAGATGCTAGAGCAACGTTGACATTTGTTCAAGTGAGTTTTCCTCCAGCAGTCAAGCTGACCTTGGACAATAACTTAGGTTTACTTTTTACATGTCAAGTTTCACATCTATTAAGTTAGGGATGATTTAACTTAGATGGAGGGGCTTAGAAAAGTGTTTAACAATGGTGTGCTTTTATGAAGACTGGCCATTGCAGCTGCACCATAGAATAAATCTTTTACTTAGGGATTTGTAATTAGAATCTCCCTTCCCTAAATATGCATAGATGCCCCATTTGGGGAATTTGGACATTTATGTCCACATCTATCTAATTGTTTGGGACATAGTGGGTACATCATTAGTATTGGTTGACACACTGGGGGATATGAAGATGTGAGAGTTGAATCCTGCCACAGTGCTGGCAGCAGAGAGCCTCCTCTAAACTGACATCCTTGACACTCTGTGGGGGAAGGCAGAAGACTCAGCCTCCCCAGTCCTAGCCCCAGCCCCAGAGAATAGGTGGGTGGAGGCTGTACCCTCAGGCCTTTGACAAAGCACATATTTATTTTCACAGATCAAGGACCCGCCCAAAGCTCTTGTTTATCCATTGGCTTGAAAGTTATCTTGAGTACAGAGGAGTCCCAGCCAGCATTTGGAGTTTGTTTCTTCCCCTTGGAGCACAGTATCTCTGAACTCAGCTGACTGGCTTCAGTTCTAGGAAGTCTTCAAAACTACAGAATTCCTAGTTAGGGTGATCTTTTGTCAATGTTCTGGGTCCCTGCCACAATACTTGAAGGGTGATTCTCAAATACACATCTGACTGCTTCCTTTTCACTAAAAACAAAGTCTGGAGGTAGGATCTGGAGTGACACAACTGGACTGAGACACTCTTCTGTCACCCACTTTCTGTATGAACTCGGGGGAGTGACTTAAGAGCACTGGTTGATTCCAGTTTCCTCATCTGCGTGGAGTAGTAGACACTGTGTCCCACCAAGATAGTGTTCAGTGTCAGTTGCCATGGGTCCTTTAGGCAGGACATGTTTTAACTATAAGTGTGGATGATGCTAAACCATTGCCTCCTTACAGAAGATGCTCCCTAAACCCACTTGGTCCTCTGCTCTCAGGAAAGTCCTGCTGCTGACAAATCCTCCCACTAGAGCCAAGTGACCTAATTTTACTGACCCAAATGTCTAAATTTCTGGCTCTCACATCTTAAACCCTGGAACACCTCCACACACTGAACTCATCAGTGTGTCAGATCATGACAGGAATGGGGACTTGCTGAGTATTTGTTCCTTCACAAATGTGGCTATGGAAAGCTCTGAAGGTAGGAGAATAAGAATGTGGGATCATCACCACAGCATGCACTGTGTCCCCAGCCTCCAACCAGAAGGAGTCTGACTTTCTATATGGACTATTACGATCACCATAGCAACAAGTCAGCCATTAATACTTCAGAATCTGAATATGTGTGTGTGTATAAAACTATGTATCCCCCACCCCCAACCTAGGCACATCAAGTCTCTGCAAGATTAGGTGCATTTTCCCCCACTGAGGCCAAACAAGGCAGTCCTTTTGAGGAAAATATTCCACAGTCAGGTTACAGCTCTAGGCATATCCCCTGCTCCAGTTGTTGGAGAACTCACAAGGAGACTGAGCTGGACATCTGCTACATATGTGCCAGGGGTCTCAGTACAGTCAGTGTATGTTCTTGGGTTGGTGGTCTCTGAGAGCTCTCAGGTGTCCAGGTTAGTTGACTCTGTTGGTAGAGTTCCAGTAGAGTTCCTATCCCCTTCAGGGCTTTCAATCCTTCACCCCAACTCTTCCATAAGAGCCTCCAACCTCTGTCCAATGTTTGGCAGCAGATATCTGCGTCTGTATCTGTCAGCTACTGAATAGAACCTCTCAGAGGATAGTTATGCTAGGCTCCTGTCTGCATGCATAACAGAGTATCATTAATAGTGTCAGGGATTGGTGCTTGCCCATGAGATGGGTTTCAAGTTGTGCTAGTTATTGGTTGGCCATCCCCTCAGTCTCTGCCCCACCTTCGTGCCTGCATTTCTTTTAGACAGGACAAGTCTTGGGTCAAAAGTTTTGTGGGTGTGCTGGTGTCCTCTTCCACTTGGGGTTCTGACTAGCTAGTCAGGTGGCCTCTTTAGGTTCCATGTCCCCATTGTTAGGCATTTCAGCTAAGGTCGCTTGCATTGACTCCTGAGAGCCTTTCCTATCCCAAGTCTCTGGGAGTTCTAGAGTTTCCACCACTCCCTACCCCTGGCATCTGTAGCTTTCCATTCATTCTCCTGGCCTTCTGGCTCTCTCTCTCTCTCTCCTGTCTCACACCTGATCCTGACCACCCCATCCATTCCGCTCCCATTTCCTCTTCTACCCACTTCTCTCCTTTCCTCTGCTTCCTATGACTATTTTGTTCCCCCTTCTGAGTGAGATTCAAGCATCCTTTCTTGGGCCGCTCTTCTTCTTTAACTTTGGGTCTGTGAGGTGTATCATGTATAGCCCGTACTTTATGACTAATATCCACTTGTTAGTGAGAACATAACATATATGTCCTTTTGGGTCTGGGTTACTTCACCCAGGATGATCCTTTTCTGATTCCATTCATTTGCCTACAAAACTCATGATGCTCTTGTTTTTAAATAGCTGAATCGTATTCCATTACATAAATGAATCATATTTTCTGTGTCCATTCTTCAGTTGAGGGACATACAGGTTGTTTTCAGTTTCTGGATATTACGAATAAGGCTGCTATGAACATGCATGTGTCTTTGTGGTATGGTGGAATACCTTTTGGGTATATGCCCAGGAGCAGTATAGCTGGGTCTTCAGGTAGAACTATGTCCAGTTTTGTGAGAAACCACCAGATTGATTTCCAGAGTGGTTGTACAAGTTTGCAATCCCACCAGCAATGGAGGAGTGTTCTACTTTCTCTACATCCTTGCCAGCATATGCTGTTGCTTGAGCTTTTGATCTTAGCCATTCTGATTTGTATAAGGTGCAATCTCAGGGTTGTTTTGATTTGCATTTTCCTGATGACTAAGAATAGTGAATATTTCTTTAAGTGCTTCTTGGCAATTCAAGGTACCTCTGTTGAGAATGCTGTTTATCTCCATACTCCCCCCTCCCCTTTTTAAATTGGGTTATTTGGTTTGTTGAAGTCTAAATTCTTGAGTTCTCTATATATTTTGGATATTATCCCTCTGTCAGATGTAGGGTCAGTGAAGATCTTTTCCCAAGGAGCAAAAATACAAAATATAGGTTGTCATTTTTCCCTATTGACAGTGCCCTTTGCCTTACAGAAGCTTTTCAGTTACATGAGGTTCCATTTATTAATTGCTGATCTTAGAGCCTGAGCCACTAGTGTTCTGTTCAGAAAGTGATCTCCTATACCAATGCATTCAAGGCTATTTCCCATTTTCTGTTCTATTAAGTAAGTGCGTCCAGTTTGATGTTGAGGTCATTGATATACTTTGACTTGAGTTTTCTGCAGGGTGATAAATATGGAACTAGTTGCATTCTACTACATCCAGTTAGACCAGCACCATTTGTTGAACATGCTTTCTTTTTTCCTATTGTATAGTTTTTTGTTTCTTTGTCAAAAATCAAATGTTCATAGGTGTGTGGGTTTATTTCTGGGTCTTTAATTTGATTCCGTAGATCAACCTGCCCGTTTCTGTACCAACACCATGTGGTTTTTATCACTATTTCTCTATAGTACAGCTTGAAGTCAGGGATGGTGATTGCTCCAGAAGTTCTTTTATGGTTCAGGATTGTTTTAGCTATCCTGAGTCTTTTGTTTTTCCATATGAAATGGAGAATTGTTCTTTCTAGATCTATGAAGAATTGTGTTAGAATTTTTTATGGGAATTTCATTGAATCTGTAGATTACTTTTGGTAAGATGGCCATTTTCACTATGTTAATCCTACTGATCCATGAACAAGGGAGATCTTTCCACCTTCTGATATCTTCCATAATTCCTTTCTTCAGAGACTGAAGTTCTTGTCATACAAGTCTTTCCTTTACTTGCATACAGGTCTTTCCTTTACTTGGTTAGAGTTACACCAAGGTATTCTATGTTATTTGTGGCTATTCTGAAGGGTACTGTTTCCCTAACCTTTTGTTCAGCCCATTTATGGCTTATGTAAATGAGAGCTACTGATTTTTTGGAGTTAATTTATATCTAGCCACTGTGCTGAAGTTTATCAGCTGTAGGAATTCTCTGGTAGAATTTTTGTAGTCACTTAGGTATACTATTTTATCTGTGAATAGCAATACTTAGATTTGCAATCCTTTCCGATTTAAAATCCCCTTGATTTTCTTTAGATGTATTATTGCTCTAACTAGAACTTCAAGTACTATATTGAGGAAAATGGACAGCCTTGCCTTGCCCCTGATTTTAGTGGTATTGTTTTAAGTTGATGTTGATGATTTGTTTGCCATATATTGTCTTTATTGTCTTTAGGTATGTTCCTGTATCCCTGCTCTCCCTAAGATTTTTAACATGGAAGGATATTGGATTTTGTCAAATTCTTTTCTGGCATCTAGTGAGATGGTCATGTGTTTTTTCTTTTAGTTTGTTTATATGATAAATTACATTGATGGATTTTTATATACTGAACCACCCCTGCATACCTGGCATAAAGCCTACCTGATCATGGTGGATGATGTATTTGATGTGTTCTTGGATTCGGCTAGTGAGTATTTTATTGAGTATTTTTGCATCACTGTTCTTAAGGGAAATTGGTCTGATGTTCTCTTTCTTTGTCTTTTTGTGGTTTAGGTATCAGGGTAACTATGGCCTCAGAGCATGAGTTTGGCCATGTTCTTTCTGTTTCTATTTTGTGGAATAGTTTGAAGAGTATGGGCATTAGCTCTTCTTTGAAGGTCTGTTAGAATTCTACACTAAAACCATCTGGCCCTGGGCTTTTGTTTTGTTTTGTTTTGGAGACTTTTAATGACTGCTTCTATTTCCTTAGGAGCTATAGGACTATTCAGATTGTTTACTTGACCTAGATTTAACTTTGGTAAGTGGTATCTATCTAAAAAATCATCTATTTTGTTTAGATTTTCTAGTTTTATGGAGTAAGGCTTTTGAAGTAAGATCCAAAGATTCTTTGAATTTCCTCAGTATCTGTTGTTATATCTTCATTTTAATTTCTAATTTTGTTAATTTGATTCTGTCTCTCTGCCCTTTAGTTAGTTTGGCTAAAAATTTGTCTATCTTGTTGATTTTCTGAAAGAACCAGCTCTTGATTTCATTGATTCTTTGTATTGTTTTCTTTGTTTTTAATTGATTTATTTCCGCCCCGAGTTTAATTATTTCCTGCTGTGTACTCCTCCTGTGTCTGTTTGCCTTTTTTTCTAGAGCATTCAGATATGCTTTTAATTTGTTAGTATGAGAACTTATTAATTCCTTTATGAGGGCATTTAGTGTTGTGAACTTTCCTCTTAGCACTGCTTGCATAGCATCCCATAAGTTTGGGTATGCTGTGCCCTCATTTTCATTGAATTCTAGAAAATCTTTAATTTCTTTCTTTATTTCTTCCCTGTCCAAATAATCAATGAGTAGAGAGTTGTTCAGTTTCCATGAGTATGTAGGCTTTCTGTTATTTCTGTTGTTGTTGTTGAAGTTCAGCCTTAATCCTTGGTGATCTGGTAAGATGCATGGGGTTATTTCAATCTTCTGATATCAGTTGAGGTTTGCTTTGTGACTGATTATATGGTCAACTTTAGAGAAGGTTCTGTTAGGTGGTGAGAATATTCTTTTGTATTTGGTTGAAATGCATAGATATCTGTTAGGTCTATTTGAATCATAACCTCTGTTAGTTTCTGTCTTGATGACCTGTCCATTGGTGAGAGTGGGGTGTGGATGTGTTCTACTATTAATGTATGTGGTTCAATATGTGATTTAAGCTTTAATAATGTTTCTTTTATGAATGTGGGTGCCCTTGCATTTGGGACATAAATGTTCAGAATTGAGATGTCCTCTTAGTAAATTTTTCCTTTAGTGAGTATGAAGTGTCCTTCCCTGTTTCTTTTGATAACTTTTGGTTGAAGGTCTCTTTTATTAAATATTAGAATGGCTACTCTAGCTTGTTTCTTTGGTCTGTTTGCTTGAAAAACCCTTTATACTGAGATAATGGCTATCTTTATTACTGAGATGTGTTTCTTGTATATACCAAAATGATGGATTCTGTTAATGCATCTGTTCCATTAGCATGTGTCTTTTTACTGGGGAATTTAATCCATTAATGTTGAGAGATATTAATGACCAATGTTACTTCCTGTTATTTTGATTAGGGTGGTTGTGTGTGTGCTAGCTCAGTTATTCACGTTTTCTATTATTTCCTGAGCTTTAAGGGTTCCTTTCAGAAACTCCTCTATACTTATATTTCCAAATGTTTTTCTCTAGTTGTTTCAAAGTTTCAGATTATGTGTAAAGGTCTTTGATTTTATTTGATGTTGTATAGGGTGGGATTCCCTATACTTTTCCTATTCCATTCTACACATGAGAATCCTGTTTTCTTAGTACAATTTGTTGGAGTCTTTTTTGGGGAGGGGTATTTGTCTTTTCTCAGTGTATGTTTCGACACCTTTGTTGAAAATCTAGTGTCTGTAATATGTAGGTTTGCTTCTGTGTTCTCTGTTCTCCATTCTGTGGTCCAGGTATCATTCTGTGTTGCAGAACCACTCTGTTTTTGTCCCCCTGGTATAATATAATTTTAATATAATTTTAATTCTGTAATATAATTTGAGATAAGATATTTTGATGTCTCTAGCATCTTTCTTCAGTATTCTTTCTTCTTAGGACTGTCCTGGGTGCTTGGGACCTTCTGTAAAACTATATAAATTTTATTTTATTTTTTTCTGTTTGTGACTAGAGTAAGTGGAACTTAACAGAATTTATATTGAATCTTTTGATCAACATTCACAATATTCATTCATTCTCCAATCCATGAGTATGAGAGATATTTCAATCTACTAGTATCTTCTTCAATTCCTTTTTGGGGGGATTTCTTTTATTTATTTAAAATTCTTTTAAATTTTCATTTTTGTTCTATGTGATTGAACATTCTGCCTACATATATGTCAATGTAGCATGTGCATGCAGTGCCTTTGGAGGCCAGAAGAAGGCATTAGTTCCCCTGGGATTAGAGTCACAGATGATTGTGAACAAGCATGAAAGTGCTAAGACTCAAACCCAGGGCCTCGGAAATAGTAGCCAGTGTTCTTAATTACTGAGCCATCTTTCCAGCCTTTTTGGTGGTTTAAATTTTTCATTTTAGAACTTTTTCACATTGGTTAAGCTTAGGCTTAGATGTTTTAGAGGAAATTATGAATAAAATAGGTCTTAATTTCTTTGTTATTGATATATAATAAAGTTACTGATTTTTTTATGCTGATAGCTTACCCTACTAATTTGCTGCAACTATTTATCGGATAACAGAGCTTTCTGGTAGCCTTTGAAGATGTTCTTTAAAACCTTTGAAGTATAGGATCATAGGATCTGAAAACAGAGATGATTTGATTTCTTCCTTTCCTACCTTATTTTTGATTTTATTTTTACTTTAAATTTTTGTTTACTCATATGTGGCTTGTTTATGGGTATGTGCACATGAATGCAAATGGCCACAGAAGTCAAGAAGAGGGTGTTGGATCCCCTGGCTTGGAGTTATTGTAAGTGCTGGGAACTGAATTTGGGACCTCTGCATTGTCAGTATGTGCTCTTAACCACTGGGCAACCTCTCCAGGTCCTCTTTCTTTCCTGATGTAACATGCTTGAACTTTACAACCTCATGCTTGCTGCTTTATCCATCTATCTGAGCTTTGTGTACATGGCATATGCATGCAGTCATTCAGGTGTACACCCCTGTGGATGCGTGTGTGGAGGTCAGAGGATGACAATGAGTGTCTTCCTCTATTCACTTTATTCCTGTAAGGCAGAGAATCAGAAGCTTATTGAATAGATGACTATTTAGCCATTGGGCCCTTGGGAACTGCCCAGCTCTGCCCCACTCATAGATCTGGGGTTACAGGCATGCATGGCCTCATGCAGCTTTTCAATGGGCGCTGGGGATTTGAACTCAGGTTCTCATGCTTGCACATTAAATAAGTGTTCTTTTTTGTTTTTTTGTTTGGTTTTTATTTTTGGTTTTTGTTTGTTTGTTTGTTTTTTCGAGACAGGGTTTCTCTGTATAGCCATGGCTGTCCTGGAACTCACTTTGTAGACCAGACTGGCCTCGAACTCAGAAATCCATCTGCCTCTGCCTCCCAAGTGCTGGGATTAAAGGCGTGCTCAAATAAATAAATAAATAAATAAATAAATAAATAAATAAATAAATAAGTGTTCTTAACTATTGAGCCATCACCCCAGTCCCAGTCCCTTTCTTTTGAACAATATAAACTGATACCTGATCCTGGAAGACCCCTAGGCCTTTGTTCATGCTTCTCTTTCAGCCCTGGGTACCCTCCGCCATATACCATATTCTATGTCTCCCTTTTTACAAAGTCCCTGCTTTCGTAGTTATAACTGGTTCTTGTAGTTTCCCAACATTTCATGTCCATGTGGGATCTGCTTTCTATGATGTTTATTTCAAAGCACAAACAGTTCTCTGTCTTAGACTTGTTGGTATATGGGTGCAGACCTTTATCTATCAGGTCCTGTCTGCCTCCTGGGTCCATCTGGCATCCCTGCTACCCTGTGCTTATATATCAAAATTCTCTACATTCCTAAAAGCTCAACCCTGGAACTTCGTGGTTAGTGCTTATGGTATTGTCTATGCTGAAACATTCTCCATCTGCCTCACCACTTCCTTCCACTGCACAAATCCTTCTCAGCCTTTAGTCTCAAAGTAAACAATATTTCCTCACAGAGAGACACCTTGGCCTCAAGATTAGGGTCCTGTTCATTGCTGTATCTCAAGGGCCCAGAATATTGCAGTCATTCACTTATCCAGTTATTTACCCAACAATATATATATGTGTATTCTCCATGTAGACTGAATGTCATCTAGCGATGAGTCTTAGAGGTGTTAGGGAGGGCTTGTTTTGTATCATAGAAAGTTTATTTAGCATCCAAACATGTACCTTTCTTTTGATTCACAAATCTGGCTTTCTGTATTTCATCACTGATTTGATCATGTTTTAGGACACCAGATTCTTCAGTCTTTGGCCTTGTAAAACCATATAAAAGGAGAATCCATGCCCTATCCAGGTCTGTCAGATCTCAGATGTGCAACCTTGGTGACATGGGACAGTAGCTCAGGCCCCGGGTCCAGCATGGCACAGGTGGAGTTCAAGTCCAAGCTCACCTACAGAGCAGAGCATCCTGGAGAAAATGACTTAATTCTTTACCCTGCAGCTCTCTCACCTTTGAAATGTGTATAATGATTGCTTTGTGGTCTCATGGGCTTCGACCGGATTCATGAGATCATGAATTAGTGTTTTATGAACTGTGAAGAGCAGCACATACTATTGAGAAAATGTGATTTTTAAAAAGATTATTAAGGAAAGAGAGCAAAAGAGATGTTTAATTGTAAGATGTTCCATGAAATTCAGTTACAATGTTAAAAAAAAAAAAAAAACTATAAAAAGAACACCAGGAAAGTGAAAAATGAAAGTAACGTGTTTTGTTTGTGGCTCAGTAAAGATTCTTTAACAACTATTTTTAGACTTTACTCATTATCATTATGTGCAATGGTGTAGGGGCTGGGCATGCACATGCCTTGCCACACACATTGGGGTCAGAGGCAGTCTTATGGGGTCAGTTTTCTCTGTCCACCTTTGTATGAATTCAAAGAATAAAACTGAGGTCATTGGCTTACAGAGCAAGAATTTTTACTTACTGAGCCATCTTGTCAACCCCAGATACAAACAAAGGAAAAATTTTCATAAACATTTATTAGTCATATATATCAGTATGATTCCATGTGATAGTTCCATATGACATTGATTTAGTCTAGCCTCTCTTCATCCTCCTTTCCAGGTCTATCACTTACCTCCCATGTATAAGAGAGAACACGGAGGATGTTGTGCCCTTCTGTATCGGGTTTATTTCACTTGACATGTGTCTTCCAGTTCCAACTATTTTGCTGCCAATGACAGGACCGCAGAGTCTTCAAGACTGAATAGCATTCTATTATCTATCTATCTATCTATCTATCTATCTATCTATCTATCTATCTATCTATCTATCTATCTATCAATCTATCTACCTACCTACCTACCTACCTACCTACCTACCTACCTACCTACCTATCATTTATCATTTATAAGAGAATGTTTGCTTTATCCATTCATTCATGCTTGGCTATCTACGTCGTTTCCCTGTCTTAGTTATTGTGAATAAACTACAATAAACATAGATGGTGAAGTATCTCTTTGGTATTCAATTCCTTTGGGTATATACCCACTTGGTAGCTTAACACCACTGTGTGAAAAATACAAGATAAACAATTATGAGGGATACTTACTGTGGCTTACAGTTTTAGTAGCTCCATTCTACACTCATCTACAGCATTGATCTGCGGTGAGGCAGAACATCAATGTAGGCTGAGCCTCTTGGTCTGACACTGCTCACTTCACAGCAGTCAGGAAGCAGCAAGATAGAGGAAGAAGCTGAGAGGGTCACAATATTCCACTGAAGGGCAAACTCCTCCAACCTCTTTCCTCTAGACCTTACTGCCTAAAGATTTCAATACTTCCCAATTATGCCCAGACTAAATACACAGGTCTCTGTAGAGGTAGATGGATTGTGTGTGTGTGTGTGTGTGTGTGTGTGTGTGTGTGTGTGTGTGTACATTCATAGATGTTGAAGTATCTACACACATTCATGGATGTTTTTCATGTAGGTATCCCTGCACACTCAAGTGGGTATGCGTGTACATATGCACATACATGTGTGTTTCCCAGGAGCTGCTCATTTTGTGTTTGTTTATTTGAGGCAAGGTCTCTCATTGGCCTTGAAATCGCAGGTTAGGCTAGGTTGGCTGGCCAGTGAATTCCAGGATTCTGCCTGTTCCCATCTTTACAACGCATGGAGTTACAAGTACACACTACCATGCTCAGCTTATTTATGTGGATTCTTGGATCAAACCTGGATCCCATGCTTTTGGAGCAAGCATTTTACCAATTAAGCCCTCTCCCCTCAAAAAAATCTATTTTTATCTTTCTTCAGAATTTCCACACTGCTCATCTTAGTGGTGACACCAACTCACATGAGTGAAACATTTTAAAGGGCCAAGAGGCACAATGCCTCATCTCTCGATAAATGCCAATGATCAATCAATCAGAACATTATTCCTACAATCTTTCAAAACTAACACTGAGAGCCAAGGTTCCATGATACCATGGAGTTGTTGCTTTATAGAAGACTCTGAGTCACAGTCCACAAAGCTGAAAGGTAGACTTGCTCTTGCACCTGTTTTAGGAAGTCATTAGGTATGTCAACCTGTCTTCTGAGTTGTTCTGTTGATATAGACATCTAACCTTAATCTCAGCTACATCTACTGAGGCCAACAGGAGGAGTGACAGCTTCCCATCATCCTACTCTATGAAGGCTCAGAAAGTTGGGCCCACTGGCTTAGCAATAGTCTTTTGTATTGCAGATACAGTCTACACACCATACTCAATCAAATTCCTACCCTTCCAGGGCTGGTACCCAAGTTTCCACCTCAGTCCATTGACCATACGTAACACAGACTCTGGGCCAGGATTTAGTAAAGTTTTCTTTTAAAAAGAGACATAGAAATAGATACAATATTCTAGCTAGTCCTCAAAGGAGCTCAGAGAGCTAACAGGTGCCCTTTCTACTACCACTCACCAGGTCTTGTGCACCTAAAAATTCCAAAGGACAAGTGGATTTCACCACAATTTCAGATCCTTAGGCTACATAGCACATTCTCTTCAATCCCCTCTACTCCTGGGTGTTCTGGCTTTCTTTAACTTCTCTTATCCACGCCTCCTGTTCTCAATGCTTGATGGGAAGTAATGAGGATTTGCTTGGCTCCTTTGAAAGAAGTGGGGTTTGGAAGCACGAGGTAGTTCTTAGTAGCAGTAGGATCTTGCTTTGCAGCCTATTTATGAACACATGTCTTTTCCACTTCCATGAACTCTGCCTGGGCAAACCATGGTCTCATTTATCCTAGTATTTCTAATCAGCCATTGGAACACAGAGTTTCCGGGACTAGAAGCTTTGAAATGGGATAGAAATTGCTATGCTCACTCCTCTTTACCTTCACAGATTACGGCACAGGTCCTGGGCAAGAGAGGCACACATAGCTCACCTGTCTCAGTCCAGTTTCCAGTTTCCCCACTGTGTGTGGGCCAGAGGTGCCTGGAATAATGGAAGCACAGCGACAGCACATTCAAGTCCTATCTTTACTACTAAATAGGCTGTACAGCACTGGGTTAATTTCTCAGCTCCTCAGTATGCTCATCTATAAGACAGAATTAAGGATGTCTATTTTTTCCATATTTTTTATGATTGGAAATATTAAAGTAAGAAAAGAGCTAAATGAATCATATGTATACTATTACCCACACCACCTCATGTTTGTGACTGGTTGCTTAGATGCAGACTCCTAGTTTTTAGAAGCCTGACAGGATCTCCCCTACCCTGGCCCCTGCCTGAGCCTGGGCAGATCCAGACTCAGGCACTTAATTGCTAGAGGCAGAAGATGTCAGCAATCTGTGGCTCTTGGTCGTTGTTAGAGAGAACAGATCCTATAACTATGCTCTCTCGATCCCTTGTTAACAAGACACCCAGCCATGGCAATGACCCAGTTTCCATCACATTCCCAGTGTGTTGAAACTGAGTAGCAGAAGGAACCATGGATTCCACCTATTCCCTCCTTGATAATACCGCAGAAATTCTCTGTACTAAGTTCCAAATATCTTACAAACTGTTTCCACCGAGAGGAACCATGCAGGCCATGCCCCTTTGTTCCCTATAGCAGCTGGTCACTCTGTTTGTGGCCAGTGCTGATTGTAACCGAGTCTTTCTTTCATTGAAGACAAACAGGTGTCCCTTAGGGTCCATGCATTGATCCTGGCTCTCCTTTCCACAGTCATGTAGAACACAAGATCCCTTATTTTACTGGACAGTGCACATCTCTGAAAGATGAGGTCATTTTTGATATGTTATCTCTTTGGAAGTGGTTATGTGACGTTCACAAGGGCATATGCCATTTCAGTTTTACCTAAATGAGTGCCTTGCACACAGCAGGTTCTATAAATACAAAGAAGTAAATACCTTCCTACCATGTACTGTTACCCCATCAACTGCTTTATACTCACTCTACTCTTAAATTTTGAGTGTATGTGCTTATCAGAGTGTATGTATATGCGCCATGTCCATATAGATGCCCACAGAGGACAGAAAGAGGGTGTTGAATCCCAAGGAATTGGAGTTACCGGTGATTGTGAGCCATTGAGAACTGGCTGATGTGAGTATTAGGAACTGGACCAATGTCCTTGTCAAGAGCAGCAGGTGTCCTAATCATCTCTCCATCCCCAGTACTCCAACCTTGCTGGGAGAAGTCTCTAATCCAATTCTGCAGACCCTGTGTTGCTGGAGAGGAAAGATCACCAGCTTGTGTTATCGACTGTCCTCTTACAATTTAGATTTGAACAAAAGTAAGATTTTTTTCTTGAAAAATCTTTTAATAAAGCCATTTTGAATTCTGAGAACTTCTTGGTTCTCTTTAATGAGCCAATAAGGCTTTAAGTTAGAAATGTTTGTTGCACTGAGTTTCCTGGTACAGATGTCTGGGATCTAACATCCAGCAGAGAGCCAGGCATTGACACTCACTGATCAGGCCTCTCCTTCATTTTCTACAGGATCTCAAAGGCTTTCCAAGGCATTTGGACGAAGCTCAAATGGTTGGGCGTGAACAAGTCACAGTTCCAACTATCCAGATGGAGCCAAGAAGTCTGGGACCAACTGCGGGGGAGCCCCCAGAGTGCTAACTTGTTTATTATGGATGCGAGTATGGGACTCGCGCCCAGTTGCATTCAGCATATATAATTGGCATTTTCAAAGTGCAACACAGCCTTTAAGTCATCCCTACACCCCTAGATTACCTGGCATCACGCCAATGTTGACAGAGAAAGTGAACGCCAGGCAAGTGGAAAACAGCGCTGAAGCAAAGCCACAATGGAAACTTCTAGGAAGGACTTCACCGCGGTCAGTAGAATGCATCGATCGTCACAAAGTGCCTGGACTACTTTGCACATTGCTTACTTTTCCCTTCAAGGGAAAAGGGAGAGACTGTGTTTGGATGTTCCCTTTGTAAATGGGAGAAGATGTGGAAAAGACAAAGTTAAATCAAATAATAGAGCCACCAGAAAGTCCCTTTTGGGTTCCGAGAATTGGAGATCAGCATAGTTTATAAGTCAAGGAAACCACTAGGGGGCAACCGAAGAATGGGGGAAAAGCAGCAGCGGCCGAGAAAAGGTGCTTTCTATAATATTCGAGGAAAGCTGAGATCACGCAGTAAGCAGAACAAGGTGATATTTCAACATGTTGATTTTTACCCAAGGTTACTCTTGACTTGGGAATTCCTCCTAACTGTTCAGAAACAGTAAGCAACAACTCTCTAAACAGAATTGTGCTATCAGGAGAAACTGCAGCGCTAGAGGAGTGCACCTAACGGTTTTAAATTCCTTCTCCAGGGCAGTGGGAAACTTTGAAATGCTCGCAAATGGGAAGGAAATTTAATTAATGGTACATATAACGTGACAGACAGTAAAGAAAATCTGAGTACACTTAGCGAGTGTTTATTACCCAGCACTGGCTGTTTGGTAAACAATAAACTGAAAGGAATCTGATTACACGTGTTAATGCCCAGGTTTATAGATTCAAGTGTGATCACAATGTTTTATCCTTTTCCACAACTCTCATGAAAAATTAGATTTTTTTTCGAGTCAAACTCCCCTTTCTTCCAATAAGTCTTGATGACATTTTTTCTATATTTAAGAACTCCAAAAGAACAGAGCAGGGGGCATTAGAGACTTTATAGAACAGAAGAAAAGTCACAATTAAGGTGATCAGTAAAGAACGATTCTTCCTGAGTCATTCCTGTTGTAGCTGGCCAGCAAACATCTTTGCTACAGTGGGAAAGCAAGATGAGATATTTTGTGGAGTTTCCTATCTTTGCGTTGGACTGCTCTGGCAATTATCTGGAAGTAGTAAAGCATGCCATTTTAAAAGGAAAATGTTCTGTGTCCCAGAATGGCTTATCCACAGAGGACATTAGTCACGCTTGGGTCACATTGCTTTGCCAAACATGGCATTTTTTCCCCATCGGGGAACTGGATGTAGAACCAGTATTAATAAATCCAAGAAAGGAAATCCAGCGGTGAGGCTGGACACTAACTGGGAGATTTATTAAAGTGTACGGGAGATCTCAGCTAGTTTAACTCACAGAGTGGTAATTACATGTCATTGATGCTAAGATATTTCTGTAGAGAGGGTGATTCCTGGGCACTGGGAAATAGGACCAGTGTCTTGACTATAGTGACGTGCAAGCATCTTGAACACACAGATGTGCAACGTTCTCTCTGAAATTCTTGGGTGAGTGTGGGGGTGGGACTAGTACCCATTGTGGATTATTTGCTGGGTAAGTAATTATGCCTGGAAATGGCAAGCTAAGAGGAGGAAAGCTTGGCCAATGACCAAAGATAAAAAACACAGGTATGTTCAGTAGGGCTTGGCTGAAAGCCAGACCGTATGAGCCTGGAGAGCAATGGAGAAGAAATTTGATCAATATATTGATCATACATATATATCATATATATGTATGTATATATATATATAATATATACATATATTATATATATATATGATTCAAAGGTTAGAAAATGAAATTTGGGGTTCTAGTGACCGAGTTCCAATCAAGGGGAAACAAAATGGGATCAAGTCTCTGCTTCAGACATGTCTGAGGCAGCCAAGATTAGCTGGGAGGCTCACACTCTAGTCTAGAGGTTGCTGTCATCATCTCAAAAAGGAGTGAATGGAATGAGACTAGTGGTAAGGAGCCACAGAGGAGACAGACAGCACAGACCACTAAGCAACCAATCGCAGGATCACATGTGAGATGTGCTGAGGAAGCAGACACTGGATTACTGTTCAAGTCATGACAAAGATCTGTTTCCTATGCTGGGCCACAGGACACCAGTGGGAGATAGAACAGAATTCAGCTCTTGCTCTTACAAGGCTCCTACACTCACAGGGAAGACAGATATAAATGACAGTGATGGTGTAATACCTGCTAAGACAAGACAGGACAGGATATGATGTATAAATAAGATTGGGTGGGTAGGGTATGGAGGGAGAGGATAAGAAAGGGTAGGCTAGGGTAATTAAGTGAGATAGGATGGGTCCAAGACGCCGCAAGAGTCTTATTCTGACTTCAAGTAATCCCAACCATAGCATTATAGATTATCTAAACCTAATAAGACAATTTACTCAATGATTGCCTTGGAATACACTTATTAGGACATACCATGGGCACTGTCCTCTTGAAATTGTACTCTAGCAGCAGAGATCATCAGCAATGTAGTACACAAGTGGGATGTAGAGAAAACTGGCAGAGAAAGCAGTGAGAATTGTCCAGGAGGGAGACAATGGGGAGGATATATGTGTGTTCCTATAGAGACATTCTAGTGCTGGCACCGCCTCACTGTGCTTCCCATACCGAGGAGCCCAAGCCAGCCATTCGTTTCCCTCATTCTCCACAACGCCAAACACTTCAATCCTGTTTCATTGAATTGGGACAATTGTTTCTCAAACCTGTCATTTTTCTTTATGAAAAAGCACATTTGAGGTCCTTTTAGAAGTCTAAGGACAAGGGAAGTGACAAATCAAAACCAAGAGAGCATTTGACACTTATACTCTTGATACACAGAGAGAGAAAGCGGTCTGTGCAGCCAACTTACACTCTTGCATCAAGCTTGACAGCGCAGATGGCAGTGTCTAAGTTCCATTTCTATTGCTGATTACAAAAATAAACACTGACAAAAAGCAGCTTTTGGGAGGGGGAAACGGTTTATTCAGCTTACAACCCCAGGTTTCAGTCCACCCTAGCACGGGAGTTACAGGGACTCTAAGAGCTGAGAAGAACAGGCATGGTTGCTTGGATCTGCTCTCTACAATTCAGGACTCACTGTGTAGGGAATGGTGTAGCCATAGATGACTGGGTTTTTTATTTTCCACATCAATTAACACTTAGGACAATCTCGTTCAAATATGTCGTCAAGTCAACATAATCTTCCCAGGTGATTCTTGCTTGGTGTCCATGTATGAACCCACCATTTTTTTTTATGGCTCACTAAAACCTGTGCTTCCCTGGGTGAGTTTGGCCCTGGGACTTTGTGTTTGTTGTGGGCAAAACTGTCCCGAGTCTCCATAAGAAGATCTGGCAAATCAACCACTTATTTGTAGGTGATGACTGAGTACTTGCAGCCAACAGGGTTAGCTCTTTAATAAAGAGGATGGAGAGTCGCAAAAGGAGACTCTGTTCATCTCTGGTCCCTGGAGGACAACACAGCCTCCCTTCCTTTCCCTTTAGTACACTGCCATCCATCCATACCTTGGTCCTGGGTAGATCCTCTCAGCAGCCCTGCTGGAAGCCCTTTGTTCATGGCTCACAGCAAGTACCATGATTTATAACTGTGTCTTAACTCCTCTTTCCTACATGAGCTGGTCAGGTTGTTCTCTCCCAACAGCCATCTTTTTGTTTCATCTGCTCTGGCCACAATGGCCTCTGGCTATTTCTTTAATAGTACGACTCTGATCCCGACAGGCGGTTTTCCACTCCAATTCACTGCGTCTGGAACACCACTCCTCTCCAGATTTGCTGTTGGCAGTTCTCAAGTATGGAAAGCCTGTTGGCCCTAGATGATTTAGACTTGGA
Source organism: Mus caroli (assembly GCF_978045245.1). Lineage (NCBI taxonomy): Eukaryota > Metazoa > Chordata > Mammalia > Rodentia > Muridae > Mus > Mus caroli. The sequence goes on along the minus strand of NW_028227263.1, from coordinate 56,959,850 downwards.
AGGCAATGACAGGGCTTGGAACCCTTGCTGGTTCACTGTTGGAGAGGCTTTAAGTGTTCTAAGATGGCTGTGACCCACCAGCAAGAAGGGAATGATTAAATCACCAGAGGTGGGAACTAAAGGGAGGCAGCAGCTACTGGGGATGCACTCGCAGTGAACTAGATTGAGACTTTCCCCTTTCATCTGCTTCATCCCAGGCCTCTGAAGGAGCCAGAGACTTAAAGAGTGAAATCTTGAAACCATATAGAAGAGTTGAGGCTCTAGATTAAAGTGCACTGAGACTTATTTGCTAAAGCAAACCAGATAACTATGAAACCAATCTGTCTAACTGCAAAGCCATCCTGTCCCCATTCCAGTTTTCTGCCTCAGTCCTTTACTTTGTTTATACCTATCTTGGGGTTTATTCCTTCCTCTAGGGAAATACCAGAGTAAAAAAACAAGTGTAGCACATTTGCTAGAAATGCATTCTAGCTCCATCAGAAGGGTTGGTATATATGCCCCCCCTCTGTGTGTGTTCATTTGAGTGAGCCTGTGTGTGCATGCTTGTGGAGGCCAGAGGTCAACCTTGGGTATCAATCATTTCTGAAGACACTACTCACTCTGCTTTTTTGAGACAGCTAGGCTGGCTGGGCAGTCAGGGACTGCCTGCCTATCTCTGCTTTATCAGCACTCTGATTGCATGTGTGCACTGTCACAGGCTTTTACTGAGTTATCTCCCCAGCACCTAGGCACCTACCAAAAGGTCTTTGAAATGTGCCCCCCCATGGGAAGACCTCAGAATTCTGATGAAGGAATGTAGCTAGAGCCACAGGAAAGCCTGAGCTGAGAACTTCAGGGGCATGCACCCCAAGTTGTTACAAGGCTCATGGTTCACATTCTGTCTAGTGCCTCAAGGATTTAGCAGCCAGACTGACTGTCCTGGTAAACCTTCATTTTCAATTTGATGCACAGCCGAGAGTCTAAGGAGAGGAGATGTCTCAGTCAAGAATTTACCTATTTCAGATTGGTCTGTGGGCATGTCTGCAGTTGTCTTTAATAATGAATGTGGAAGGCCCAGCCCACTATGGGCAGCACTGCGTCCTTGCAGGTGGTCTTGAGCTCTATAAGGAAAACAGCCAAATAAGCGTCAGAGAAAGCCAGAGGCAGGGTTCCTCTATGCAGCACCTTCTTGGCTACACGCTAGTTCCCTGTTGAAGGTAGTGCTGTGTGGAAGGGTAAGCAGTCCTGCCTTCCTGCCTCGAGTTCCTGCTCTGACTTCCAATGATGGACTGAGACTTTGGTGTGTAAGCCAAATAAGTCCTTTCTTCCCCTAAGCTGCAGTTGGATATAGTGTTTTGGCACCAGAATTAAACTAGAGCGATGAACAAACATGCTAGTTTGCCACATATGAAATGTGCCTCAGCATCTTTATACTATACCCCCTTTCAGTCAGCCTCAGAATGACCCTGTCCTGGATGATAAATAAGGGAATATCTTATGACCATCCACACTTGGATGGACACCACTTCATGACAAGAATGAAGGAAAAGAGCAGACATGAGCAGTAGCATATGCCAGGTAAATGAAGAATCAAATCTAGTGCAGGGATTGTCCGCTGGCATCCCTGGCCCAGGGCCTTCACTAACCCTGGATGAGGAGGTGCTGAGGAGAGCAGTCTGAATTCCTCTGCGAGACTGTATGCATGTCATCAGTTTCCAATTGACGGGTGGTAGATTCTCAAGTCAACCAGTGAGCTCCATCCTTCTCACACATTCTGGGTTGAAAAATCTTGTAAGGATTAGGAAAGATCTTCATGGAAGTATGTGGCTCAGGTGTCCTTGGAACTTTTTCCAGGGAGGAGGTAGCATAAGATCCATAAAGAACAGGGAAACAGGAGTATGGTCTCAACATTCTAACCTCTTTGTCATCCCGAACAGGTAAGGCAGGAATTCATACACAGCTCTGATGCATAATGGTTCATAGTTTGTATCTTCTGAATGTTATTTCTACAGCTTTTTAAACTAGTTTCTTCCTAAAGTTTGGAATCATGCTAGCAAGTATGTCCTAAACTCTGTCACCACCTTCTGATTCTCACAGACAAATGGCTTTTAGATTTATTCTTCCGTTTTATGTGCTGGACATCTCCAAATCCTATTTACAAGGTCTAAGTAAGCCCCAAAGGCACAGATACCCAGCCCAATTTGTAGCTCCTCACATATTCTACTCTGTCTCATGGACTAAGAGATTGTACAACAACAACACCTAAAATATATTGCAAGAGCGAAATTGTTGGAAGCGGTAAGGGTGAAGGCAAAGGCTCTGTGACCAGACACGTCTGCTGACATGTAGATTTAAAAATAGTCACAGGTCTCTTTCCTATAAGATGCTTTTCTAGCTTTTTGTGTGCAAACAGGAGAGGGGGCATTAAGAGGCATCTCCCTCTCAGTTGATGACAGCACCCTTTTCAGTTCTGGCAGAAAACTTGGAATGACATGAATTTAAGGGGCATGGTTTAGGATCTATGGTTCTACTAGCCTTGGGAGAAATACACTGTTTCAGTGTTCACAACTAATACAGGTATAGTATTCGTTGCATTGCTACCAGAAAGTCACTCTTTCAATTGCTGTGACATGTTTTTCTTTGTTGCGTATGTGTATGATGTGTTCATGTGTGTGTGCATGTGTGTGCATGTGTGTGCATGTGTATGTGCCAGTGCATGTGCATAAGTAGGTAAAAAAAAAAATCAGTGTCAGGTATTTTCCTCCATGTTCCACACTGTATTTATTGAGATAAGACCTTTGCTGGACCTGGACCTTGTTGCTTTTGGATAGTCTAGCTAGCCTGCTCCAAGGATCTACTGTCTCTGTTTTCCTATATCTGGGATTGCAGTCTTCCCAGCTCTTTTGTGAGTCCTGGGAATCTGAACACTAGTCTTTACACTTGCAGAAAAAGTACTTTGTACACTGAGCCATCTCCCTAGCCCTACTATGACACTTGAATACCACAATTTATCACTAATGAAAAGATGAACATATTAAAATAGTCCATTGTTTTCTTTAACCATTCCATGCACATGGGTACTATTCTCTAGTACACTGCATCGACTAGTAAGTTAAGAACTGTTATTATTTTGACTTGTACCACTCTCTAACTTTATTTTAAAAAACCCACATCTAAAACTCAAGGAGATTCATAAAAGAATTGTCTATTTTCAAAGTCTCCCCCCCACACACACTGCACCTCTTGCACGCATATGCAAAAGCAAACAAAACTCCCACAGACCAGACATTGTAATGGACATGCCTCTTCTTCCTTAAGTTGGATGAGATTTCTGCCTGATTGCAAAGCAATGTACTGGAACTCAGCAGATTCCCCCCAGCCCTGCTGAGTCCCTTTGCTATGCCTTACGCACTTACATGATATGAGGAATGCCTGCGGCACAGACTCCAGGGCCTTACCAAGATTATCCTTCATAAAGCTCAAGAAACGGACCCTGATATAGCTGTCTCTTGTGAGGCTATGCCAGTGCCTGGCAAACACAGAAGTGGATGCTCACAGTCAGCTATTGGATGGAACACAGGACCCCCAATGGAGGAGCTAGAGAAAGTACCCAAGGGGCTGAAGAGGTCTGTAACCCTATAGGTGGAACAACAATATGAACTAACCAGTACCTCCAGAGCTCGTGTCTCTAGCTGCATATGTAGCAGAAGATGGCCTAGTCGGCCATCATTGGGAAGAGAGGCCCCTTGGTCTTGCAATCTTTATATGCCCTAGTACAGGGGAATGCCCGGGCCAAGAAGTGGGAGTGGGTGGGTAGGGGAGCAGGGCCGGGGAAGGGTATAGGGAACTTTCGGGATAGCATTTGAAATGTAAATAAAGAAAGTATCTAATAATAAAAATTAAAAAAAAAAAAAGCTCAAGAAACACAAGCCACCGGGAGAATGCTTACTTGACAGTGTTATATTTGCATGTTCTCAGAGCTGCAATGTAAGCTAAAATTACCCAGCATTGCAACCCCTCAAACATCGACCTCATGTTGCTTGTCTCCTCACTGATAGAATTAGACTAAGAGTCACAAGATGAAACTACAAAATAAGTCAGTAATTTCTCCCTATGCTGTGATTCTGTTCATAAAACATTTACTAGAATGTATGATTCTTGTTAGTTTTTGTATTCTCCCCCATTGTTTGAATTATTTTATGTAGTGTGTCTGGGTATGTGTGTGTGTGTCTGTCTGTATGTGTGAGTGTGTGTGTGTGTGTGTGTGTGTGTGTGTGTATTGCCAGAGGAGGACATCCAGTGTTCTGCTCTATTATTCTCTGCCTTATTCCTCTGCAGCAAAGTCTCTCTCTGAACTTGGAGATGGGCCAGAAGCCAGCAAGGACCATCAATCCTCCTTTGTCCCTGATAGTACTGGGATTACATGTATGTTCATCTTATGTTCCAGGAGGAATTGAATCTCGGTCCACATGTTTCCTCAGCAAACATTCTTCACTACTTAGCCATTCTCCAGCCCTCTGATTTTGAAATTACATTTGTTTATTTATGGGATTGCACTGGTGTGCCAGTGGAGGTCAGAGGTCAACCTGTGGGAGTCAGTTCTCCTCTTCCACATTTGGGTCCCAGGAATTGCACTCAGGCTAAAAGGGTTGGCAGCAAATACCCTTGCCTGCTGGGCCATCACACCCACCACCTTCAATTGTTTTTCTGACTGCTGTGTCTGGTTTTATGTGCCTATAGCCTAGACCATTCCAGCACGAGATGCCACTTTGAAGCCAGGAAAATAAAGCTATACTGGTTTTCCTAAAGCTACTTTCAAACATTTTTTTTTAACTATAAAATAAGTGCAATGAGAGAGAAAAGTTTACCAACTAAACAAATGTAAAGCTCTCTGGAAACGTTGAAAAACTAAGCAGAATAAATCTGGATTAGGCTGTGCGATTATGCTAGGCTTCAAACAAGTGGTTACTCTGCTGTGACATCTATGGAGCAGTGCATCCATTGTTCTCTGGAATTTAATTCATTTTAAATTACTCATCCAAATGATAAACAGTGAGATGTGCCTCACTGTGGGGAGAAAATCCAAGAATTGTTTTTATTGTAGCCACAAGTGCTAGCTGGGAAGCTTTTCAGCCTGTTCTAATTAGGCTCCACTTACTGTCTTTCGAGAAACTGTTAGCTTCAGACATGCGAATAAAACCTTGCCAAGAGGAGGATTGGGATTAATGGTCTTGCCCACTCTGGTGTGATAGCAAGCTTTGCAGAACTGTATACAGACGTCCCACAAAAGCAGAACAGCAGTTTTTACAAGGGAAAGTTTTATTTTCAAAACTAAAAGCAGCGTGGGAATTCTGTGCACTGTAAGATACAGTTTTATGTGGGTATCAATATAGCCAATAAATTATTGTTTCTCTTCAAGGACTACTACGTAAATGTTTGAATCCAAAACATAAATTGCCCATTGAAGGCTTTGCTATCATCATCTGGAAGCATAATAACCATACATTACAAAAATATCAATATATGACTCTCAGAAGAAAACATATACATATACAAACATAAGAATTCATATTCCCTGTGTGTCACGTATTTGATATAAATCTCTGAAGCAAGTTTGGATCAGACAAAAATTAGAATTCTCCAAAAACTGAAAGTTTAACTTACTTGCCAAATAGGCCCTTTTACCCCAAACATCAATATTTTAAAGTCTCTATGCAAAAGTATGCTTTCAGACTGCTTAAATGCTATAACGCACACAACAGTTTTAAAATAATATAGCCAATAATTTTGCCATTTGAAGAATACTAGGTAAAAGATACTATGTGACACACACCACAAGAGTCAATGATAAAAAGCTAGCTTCTCCTACAATGAGTGCAAAAAGACCATCGGTGCTGGCAAGAAGATGCATGTCACCCCTCCCTGCAATCTAGGTAGTTTCCTTTAATCCAATAGCAAATCTGGGCATATTTAAGAGGCGTGATTCTAACTGCCACATTGAAATCCTGTGGAGACCCATTCATGTCCACCCACTGGTGCCCTGAAAAGATGCCAATAATTTTTCTTTCCCATTTCTGCTGTGGTCTCTTCCACATCCTCACATAGACCCCTGAACCACTGGCCCCGGGCTGGGCGTCACACTGCTGATAGAGAAGGTCGTAGGTCTCATCTTTGACATCACAGAAGCGGTACACCAAATTGCCGGGCCGGTCATTGTCATAACCAGAGAAGTGGATCCTGCCCCCTGGGAGCTGCTTCGCTGGAGGACTCACACCAATCTTCATGAACTGTCTTTTGTGGGGTTTCTTGAGTTCCAGCAGGGCATAGTCATAATCCATGCCGATGTCATTGGCATTGCCCTTGATCCACCCCTTGGGCACATGGGTGCGTTTCACACGGATCCACTGAAACTTCATCTTGTCTGGCATGGCTGAGCTCGAGCTGTTGTCCCCTCCGGCACCATCTTTATACTTGGGCTTCAGGAAGCCCACTCGGAGTTTCTGTGTCCCTTTCACATAGGTTTTCCCATCGTGTATGCAGTGGGCAGCAGTGAGGACGTGCTTCTCTGCCACCAGGGTGCCAGTGCAGCCAGTAGACAACTTCACCGATGTTGAGAAAGGATAGTTAAGCAGGAAGTCCTTCCCAAAAATGCTAAACCTGCCATCGTAGCCATAAATCTGCCTCTTCCTGCGAGATCTCCCTGTGGCCTCCGAGTCTCTGCCTCGTGCCCTGCCTTCACCATTGCTGAGGATGTAGATGCCCACCCGAGTCTCTGTGCGGCTGCCATTGGCGTAAAGGGTTTCATAGGAAAGGTATTGCTTGGCCTCTTCGTAGGTGGGCAGTGGTGTTCCCTTGTGACACTGAGGTCCACATGAGGAAGACACCTCCAATTTCGCTTTGGCGTCGAAGTCTGCCTTAGCTAAGTTGAGGGTAGACTGAGGCAAGACTACAGGGAGGCGGTAAGCTGGCCATGTGGGTTTCCATGGAACGGTGTAAGGACTCACCTGCATGAACACACAGAGCAGGACAAGAAGGGTGAAGAGCCCTGGGATTCCAGCCATGCTGAGTGCTACTGTAGAAACAAAGACAAGAAGTCAGGAGGACGAAAGCTATACAGTTCATTTACTGCAGCCTGGCAGGGCACAGCCGCTCGCTGGTCGTGTTTCTAAGACTGGGAACATTCCTCAGGTTCCCAGCGAGAGACTCCCTCAGGTAATGGTCTCACTTACATGCAAGGACTTGCTTGACCTTAGAATCATTTCCACACCTCAAATCCAAATGAAGCTGCTCCCCCCGCCCCCCTTCATGATGAAGAAGTAAAGACCATGGGACATTACAGGGCCACATCTAGAAAATTTACCACTATTCTGTGAACATATGGTCAGCTCTCATTTTTTATGAGATTTTTGAATGTTCTTTTAACTTGATTCTATATACCTTGGCCTCTCCTGTCTAGCTACCCACCCACCCTTGGCCCCTTTCCTTCCTTGTTATCTTATTCTATTACAGTAAGTTCTTACATAATATTCTGGGCAACATGCTCACTTAGATAATAAATCTAAAGCAGACACTTTACTGGTCGCAAAGGCATCTGGGAGGGGTGGAGTCATACTAGAAATCTTATCATTCCTACATGATGCATGCATGCACTTGGAAGATGACGTGAGAATTTTGCAGATTTTTGCTTTGAATTTGGAAAAAAATAAATTAGGCATTGCCTTTGATCCAACCTTCAGCAATCTGGGTGCATTTCACCCCAAATACATTGAAATTTTATATTTTAGGGCGTGGCTGAGACAGCTGGTGGATCCGGAATAACCATCTTCACACTTCCATATAAGTAAATAATTGTAGATATTTGAATTATGCTGCAAAATGAAGGGTCATTGTTCAAGATATAAAGCTTTAAACACTGTATCTAATAACTTTATGATTATTGCTGTTAGTTATTCAGATGTCTGTATCTGTGTTTTCAGCTTGTCTAATACCTTTACCTTGGACCTATGCTAACATGTGAAAGAGTCATGGGATGGATGCTCACGTTGCTGAAAGAATAAATTAATATTGCAATTCAGGAAACAGAGTTCTTGATGCTGCATGGTGATTTCCAGGGACAGATATGCATAGATGGTGAGGTGGCTCAGACAAAGGGTATAAAGTTAGATGCAGAAAGTAAGAGGGGCAGGAGAGGTGTTCCACTGAGGGGAGGTGTGAAGTTGAAAAAGCATTAGATACATTAGGAGATAGAGAAGGAGACACTCAGAAGGAACAGCATGAAAGAGCATGGGGGTGGGCATGAGTGTGAGTCAGCTCAGGAATTACATTCCGCTCAGCAGGGGTGGACAGAGATGGTAGAGGCAGCAGGTAACGAGCCCGTTGTAGAGCACTGTGTGTACTAAATGCAAACTGTATCCTGAAAGATGTATTGAAAGCCCTGATCAGTCATCTCTGGAGAAAAGCAATTACAAAGAGGGTTGGAAGTGCTTTCATCATTGCTTAAGCATCAGTGGGCTCCGGCTGGCTCCAAATCTTCTGGTTCAGCTGACTCAGTGGGTAGGGTAATTCATTCACAATCAGGCATCCCAGAGAGGAATGGGAGGGGTATTTCTCAAGAGTCCAGCTAAGGGAACAAAGCCTCCACAAGAGGAAACAGTGATTTCTTTCTCTTTTTACTCCCTTTCTCTTGTAAGGTGCAGATATACTGGCAACTTCTGAGTGCCTTGTGCTTGCTTTATATAAGGTCGAAAACTCTAATGATCTTACCTAACTTACCTGAGCAAGCCGAGCCACATCCCTAATATCCACACACTCAAATGTGTGTTCTGTCCCCTCTGCTATCTCTTTTGCCCCATTGCCTTGAACTCTACTTCTGCTAAGGATAATAAAAATGGAGAAATGAAGGAATGAGATCCTTAAAAAAGTCATCTCCTCAGTATTTCCCAAGTCCTCAAAATTCTACTTCTCTCCATCTTTCTAAATAGAAAAGATCTTGGGTATTTGGGGAGTACTTGGGTACTTGGGAGTGGAAAAACATTATGTTGTTTCCTTACATCTGTGAAATCATGGAGTAAATGGATGTGTGCACATGCGTATTTGTGTGTGCACATGCGTATTTGTATGTGCTTGTTGGGTACAATAATGTCAGGACTAATGCTTCAAAGTGACCAGGGAGGGTGTGGTGATGCTAAAAGAGTCCACCTTACAATGGAGAGTTAAGACAGGTAGTGATGATAACACTTTGGGAGATGTGTAGAGCATGGTCTCAGACTATACCAGGACCCAGCTATACTGAGGACCCAGCTCTTGAGCTCATCTTTGGTGTGAACAGCCTTTGCTCTATAATAATTCCCACTTTGACTAGCCACTCCACTCACACCAGAATCCCTGTCAAATGGGATCTATTAAAGAAATCAGATGTCTCCCTTGAAGACTGCAACATAACCATCCTCTCTTTGCTTGACTAATGTGGAAAACGTTAATTCTGTTATGCACAATGCATCAAGTTTTATTTCATCTTAAGGAGACACAGAATCCAGAGGCCTAAGCTGTCAAGTGTTCCTGTTTTTAAAATTTGTGTGGGTGAGCATAGGATCTAAGAGAGGACCATGCTACACTTATCGTAAGACACATATAATACTTTTAGTAGACAAGGAAAAACTGGAGTGCTAAGATATACTAATATCAGAACATGAAACTATGAATTCCAAATCTGAAACAAGTTCATAACTGGATAGAGTCTGAGTTATCAACTGTACCAAACTTGTCCTGCTATCTATAGCTTTATCCATCTATTTAAAAATGAAACAGTTTGTTGACAAGGGTGTCAGGAAAGCGAATGTCAGGAAAACTCTGAAACCACTGCACACACATTTTTAAAAATCCAACTAGGAACTTCGCTTTAATGAACCAACCCTCTTCTCAGGCAAAATTAAACCCTTTTTCCAAATGCTTTGCCTATACAGCAAATCCCTATTTATTTAAAGAATACTTTCTAAGGTTCCAAAGTACACCCCATTTCACAAGTGCCAACATGCCATCCCCCCCCCCTAGTCTGTGTTTAAAAAAGAAGTAACGTCTTTAGAAACCAGTCCAGTGAGCGGTACTGCATGGATGGGTACCCAGCTTTCCTTGGATTGTGGGTACTGGGTAGTCAGTCAGCTTGGCTCTTGTCCTGATAGCCTCTCAGTATAGATGGTCAAATTTACTCCTTGGCAACATGGTAGATGACTACATGCCAAGAACTTCAGAGATCACTTACAAATGAAAGAACGCTTAAAGGGTCTACTAAATGATAGGCTATTACCAATTCAGATTGCTAACAACTTAAGTTCTGATCACGTAGCCAAGAGTCAGGGAGAAGTTGGCCATCTATGGCAAAGACTGTTATCCACTTAAGGAAAAACACAGCTTTCTTTGTGTAAGATCAAATTTGGGGGTACTTTGGAAGCACTATTTTCTCTTAGCTAGAAACAAGGCTTAGAAGTTCCCAGTGGTGTTGAACTGCATTCATTGATGTGATAAGACTATCTTCATTCTTCATTTTCCTTAAGGTTTCTATGAGCCTCTGAAAGTTAAAACTTTAATCCAAACATAGAAAGGGATATAGACTTCGAGAAATTAGTGCAGAACATTTTTCCAAATGGATTGGGAATATCGGCTGAGCAATTGAGACATAAAACTAAATGTGAAGTCCTCATGTGGACTTAAACTGGCATTTGGCTATTAAAGTTATAAGCATCCAAAGTAATTTGCTCTGTCATCCTATTTAAAGTGATTTATACATAGACATTCAGGGATGTAACATACATAATTTTAATCTCTCAGCTAGAAACATGATGCATGAGCTACTTAACTTTAAATCCTGTAATATTTAAAAGTGGATCATCTTGTTCTTGTAGAGCTGTTTGGAAAGCCAACATCTTTTGAAAGGAATGAAGATTGCCAAACCTTATCTTTCTTATAGCTAAATCTGGATGAAAAAAATGTTACTTCCGTCACATTCCATTTCTAGGAACAAACCTTTGCAGGATACAGGCTCCTCATTCACATAAACTATCTTCTGAGCTTTCCAACTAAATGGTTTCTTATGAATTACTTCACCCAATGGCAAAGCAAAATGGAGAAGCAAGGTGAACAGTGATTTTTCTCATTATACTTAGTAATAGAGAAACTGCATTTCTTTTCCAGCTTTGACTATCTGACTCACAAGAAGACTACACACTCCCTGCCCAGGTTGCAAATATTAGCCACTGTCTAGCTATCTAGTGCATCAAAATATTTACACTTTACAAACATATTTCATAAGCCCAATAATAGTTTTATGGTAGAGGGAATTTGCACATTATCAGATGTGCCAATGACAATAACCTTCCTAGGGACTGAGGACTAGGGACTAGGGACTGGAGACTGAGATTAACTTTTGTGATTCTCTATAGGACAGTCTTCAAAACTGCTAACAACTCAGTTCTCCTTATGGGGGACAATGTTTGAAGGAATGACTTAACTCCTAGAAGCCAGCAAATGCTACAAGAGAACATCTAGTTTTTCAGACATCTATTATCTATTCTACAAAGTACAGTTTCCTGTGACCACAATAAAATGTAAGAAAGTGCATGAAGGTGGTGCTCGTGCTAGACACCAGTTGGAAGAGAGACAAAGGGTCCTCCATGAAATCTGTAGCCAGGGACACTGAACAATGAGGCTTTGCTAATTCCCCAAGCAAATGCCTACGAATGAACAAAGCTCGGTGAATACACTGAAGCCAAGCTTGCTCTCATTTTCCAGAATCACATAACCCCTTAAAGCAAGACAGACCCAGTCACAGTATAGCTTAAGAATGATGGTCTTGTAAGGAAACGGGAGGGGACGTAAGAAGCCCAGCAAATCAAGTACAATCTCATGGTCACACAGAGCTTAACTTCACTATCAGGTTTTAGGCAAAATGAGCCATCCTAGTAATCCCAAGACAACCTAGCAGCAGGGCAATTACAGAGTGCTGTCAATGGTGACACCATGAGAAACGAAATCCCTGGAGTTATTTGGAATTATGCATGAATAATGCCCGGTGCATTTACTCCTAAAACATCCATGGGAGGGATGCTCAGGAGAACCTGAGACGATTAACACAGCAGACCTAGGCCAACAATGTTCTCAGACACACTAATGGGCACTTTGGCACTTAGGCCACAGGCAGAAAAATACACCTACATCCACTGTCTACCTGAATAGTCATCAGTGAGACAGAAATGAAATCCATATTAATTACCTTGGAAGACTGCTTCCTTCCAAGGTCAGAAAAAGCATGACAAGCTGACTATTGCCTGTTTATAACAATGGAAAATACAAGTGAAGATTTATTCATATGTTTATGGCACACTCAGAAAGAAAAAATGAATGTAGTGCCTTCAACAGAATCCTCGGTCTCTTTATCCCATCCCCAATCCAGTTCTAAGAGACTCTGTAAAAATGTTCACTGAATAACACAGGCTAGCCTCAAGTTCACTGGCCTTCCCCAGCCTTCGAAGTGTTGGGATTCACAGGCATGCACTACTGTACCTCACTCCTAGGAGACTCCTAGAAAGACAGATCTTCTTTTAAACACTACCCGCCCCCCGCCCCCCGGAACAATGTCTAACAGTATCCTGATACTAATTTGCAATAGGGATTTTGGAAAAACCTAACTTCAACTATAAATCAAACTCTTCCCACAGAGCCTGATAAGGCTATCAGTAGTATTGGCCTATCTGTCGCTAAGGCATTCGCTAGGACCTCTCTCTCTCTTTTTTTTTTTTTTTTTTTTTGGTTTTTCGAGACAGGGTTTCTCTGTATAACCCTGGCTGTCCTGGAGCTCACTTTCTAGACCAGGCTGGCCTCGAACTCAGAAATCCGCCTGCCTCTGCTTCCCGAGTGCTGGGATTAAAGGCGTGCGCCACCACACCCAGCTTCGCTAGGACCTCTCAAGTTCACTTACAAGACTTGGGAGCAGCAATTTCTATACTAACCGAGATCCTGAATCATCTGGAACTTTCCACATGCTACGGGCTGTTTCTAAATTCTCATGGATGTCACCCAATGGACAATAAAAACAAACAGGATTTTAATCAGAGGCTTTTCTCAAGGGATGCTCTGAGGAAGGTGGGAGGGAGAGCCAGCTCCATTTCAGGAGGGGGTGGTATTGCTCCATCTAAACACGTCTTCCTCTCTTAAAAGTTCTAGGGGAGGACAAATCTTTTCTTTCAGTTAGCAATTTGTGATAAATGGCTACATGATGAAGAAATATTTGCTTCCAACAACTGGTGATAGCCCAGGCAGCATTTTCTAGATTTAGCACGCAGAGCAAAGTCGGCACCCAGCACAGAGCCTGTTCCCAACTTGTGTTTGCTGACTTTTTCTTGCTTGTTAAGGTGTGTTCATAATCACGTGCCAGGTTAAAAATTAATGCTCAGAGCACAATGAAGTCAGATACAGTAGGCGCAAAACTCAAAGAAAGAAAATGGTAGAGGTTACGCTGTGTGTTCGTGGGGAAGAGCCTACCTTGACCTCTCCAGGGACACCTTGCCATACACAGCTCCACTTGACCCCTAGACAGCACCTTGCATCCAAGACAGCGCTTTCAAAACCTTCTTTCCCCATCCACTTTAGGAGAGACACTGAGTGAATCCAAATGCCCTACAGAGCCGGTGTCCCGGAAAGGAGGCTCTTTCAGGCTCTTGTCCTAAGCCCAGAGTCTGTGCGGAAGCCACGGCAAACTCTCCGGTGTTCCCCGCAGCCCGCAGCCACCCCACCCCGCGCGCACCCGACTCTTTGTCCGGCTCCCGCACACGCCTGGTCCTTCGGACCCCGCGGGAGACGCCGGGTCCCCGCCCCGCACTCACCCGCGTGGAGCAGCCCGTCGGGGCCGCGGCCGTGCGCCGCTCAGACAGGTGTGGGCGCCCGGAGGACGCGCGCGGCTCCCATGCCTGCTCCGCAGAGTGGCCGAGTGCGAGCCTGAGGTCCGGCAGAGCCTGCAGCACCCGGTCCGCCCCCCATCCCCTCCCCTTCGCCTCCCGGGCCCTCCCGCCCCGCCCCCAGCCGCGAGCCGCGCAGCCCGCCGGCCGTCGCCTCCCCTTCCCCTAGCCGCAAGCCTCCAGCCAGCGTCACCCTGCTATTCAGAGGTCCAGGACCCTCGGGCCCCGCGCAGGTGGGTCTCTGCGGCGCGTCACCACCAGCGGGTCCCCGGACTCGATGCCCCTGCTCCGTGTCCGATAAACGGCTCCTACCAGTGACTCTTGCACTCTCCCGCTCTAGACAACTCACACCAAGTTCTAGGGGTCTACATTGCCCAGAGTCTGCTAAAGCAATGCTCCAGCGTGGGCGGTCCCTTCCAACCTTCCAGTCCTCCAGCACCCTGGGTGCGTGGAGCGCCCCTAGGCAGGTTTGCAAAGCAGAATTCAAACTTGAGAGCTCCTCACCCGTGCGCATTCTGTGTGCCTTGAATAGTGACGACCGAGCTCCTTTCCACCTTAGTTCCTCCTCCAGCGCTTCTAGAGTGTACCTCAGTTTGTAATCCAGAGGCAGGCTACCGAGGTTGCAGGCCCTGCAGTTCAGCCGCTAGCATACTGGGTCCCAGAGCACAGCAAGGGATCGCGGACTTGGCAGCTTCCCAGGGGTTGGCTGGTGACGCCCCTGGCCTGGTCTTTACTGGGGCACCAGGGCACCAGCTGGTGGAGCCACCTCCTAGCTTATGGTGCCTGTTTCCCTAAATCACTGAAGAAGTCCACACCTGGGGGACTTCTCTGAGTCAGCCTGGTGACCTCACTATTTAAATATCTATTGCTATAGTCTTAGTAGTCTCTTAAGACTATCCACACATCCATTTCTGTGAACCAACCCTTCATGCAGGTCATGGAGATGAAAAGGGTGGAGCTGTGGATTTCCCCTAAGGATTGGAGGACTGGAGAGACCTAATCTTGCTAGCAGTCAGACAGCTCCTGAACAATAGGACAAGATTTTGCAGAAAGGTCGTTTTCTTTTTCTCCTCCTCCTCTTCCTCCTCCTCCTCCTTCTCCTCCTCCTCTTCCTCCTCCTCCTTCTTTTTTCTCCTGTCAATCCCAGAGTAGCCTTCCTTTTTTCCTGTCAAAGCCTGCCCTCAGAAGGGAGGACCTGACATCCTATTCCACACCAGGATGTTAGTGACATGTCCAGTGAGCTAGTGTTTGCCTTGCTTTTAAATAGGAAAGCCCTAAACACATTGTTGAGTAGTGTTTCTCAAACATAAAGGAAACTAGTATTGTCCACCACGTTAAAGGCAAAACCTTCTTAGACCTCTCCTGTCTTAGCTTACATTTTCTTTTTAAACAATCCATTAATGTGAGTGTATACATAAAGCTAGGTAAAAACTTAAACGTTTGAACAACTCAAGAATAAAACTCAAACTGATCGAATAAAAAAATTATCTTTCTGATCAGTAAAATTTAGATTAATACTTCTTCCTCAACTATTGATGGAATTTGGCTACTGACTGCCAGAGGGTTTCTCTTCAGTCAGTTCTCCACGGTGCTTCCACTCCTATGGTATGTGCAAGGCCCTAAAAGACTCTGTTCTCTCACTTCTTGTTCTTCCCAGCTCTCTTTCTTGTTAACATAACTGTGAAAGTGGTAACCTCCTAGGGCCAAAGCTTAGCACATAAAACCCAGATTAACTCTTGGAGTCATATGGTGATTTGAATGAGATGTTTCCCATAGTCTCTGGCATTTAAAATACTTGGTCCCCAGTTGGTGGTGGTGTTTAGGTAGCCTTGGGAGGTGTGGCCTCGACTCAGGAAGTGTGTCACCGGGGGGGGGGGGGGGGGGGGGGGTGGGGGGGTGGGGGGGTGGGGGGGTAGGGGGGTGGGCTCTGAGGTTTCAGAGTCTGGCACCATTCCTGGTTCACCTTCTCTGTTTTGTGCTTGGGATTTAAGCCTCCTGCTTGCCATGTCTTGCCTCCATGGACTCTGACCCTCTCACACTGTAAGCTGGAATAAACTCTTCTCTATGTTGCCTTGGCCATGTGGTATTATCACAGCAATAGAAAAGTAGTGCTGACGGTTATCTCAATGATCCAGAACATGCTTAGTGTGATTCTTTGAGATCACACAAGTAAAACAAATTAAATTACGGGTCTCCCAGGGTTTATAGCTCCCAGTGGAGCTATATTTATGGACTTGGAACTCTTTATGACTACACCAACTAAAACCTAGTGCAGTTCAAGAGGTCACAGAAATGACAAAGGCACAAGAATTATTACCAAAGAAAAACCCAGATAAACCCTCCAGCTTCATCTGCTCTTAGTTAAGTAAATAACTGCTTGCTTTAGAGGCCACACGGCCATGTGATGTGTTGTTAGCTGCCTATCAGCGTTAATACCAGAGCTCCTTGATATGTGGACTAACTAAACTATTGGCTTCATTACTTTACAGGAATGGCTAAAATGGGATGAAAGACTTGGTCCCTCTGTTTTGACGTCATGTCTATCCTCAATCTTGACCTTGTAGGCTTCTCACCATTACATATAAACACATTGAGCATTGAGAACTATTTTGTCCAAGACTATAATACAGTGTCAGCGCTACTGTTTCTATGTCATAAGATCCCACAGTTCTGTGTGGTACCCTGCCAGGATCTCCTGACTAGCATTGTGGCTTTTGTCCTAACCTTTCTCTGCCTCAGTAGCCCCTTCTATACAACCAGGGCTGCTGGGGTTGTTTTAAAGGTTGAATAGATAAATACACAGAATGTGCTCGAGAATAGTTCTTTATGTGCAGGTAACAGGTAATAAACATGAGCTGTGGCTAATCCACTGTGCAAAGAGACAGTGTTTTGAAGCCTTTTCTTATAGCAAGATCTCAGCCCATTTTTTGAAATTTATTGCTTATTTTTCTTATCAGTTGTAGTTTTCAAAGTAGAGCCAGGAAGAACAAATATTACTTCCATCAATCATAAAGAAAAACTAGGGTACAGACGGGCCTCAGAACACTTCCCTCTCTCGGCCAGTTCTAGGTGCTACTGTCTTCTCCCCAAAGAGCTAACAAACAAACAACAGCACAAACAGATGTATAGAGGGTCCAGGGCTTAAACAGGACTCTGGCTTTAGATGTTTCCTAGATTCATTATAGAAAAATAATTTGGCCCTTAGGTCATCTGTACGGCAGCCATACGGACAGCAACATGATGGATCTGTAAGGTACTTTGACCTTTGAGAGACGAGTGCTGTGTAAACAGCAGGTGTTCCCATGCTGCACATAGATGTCTGCTGTTTTCTTTTTCTGTACTTGTCTGTCTTCCCCCAGGGGGAAAAGGACCCCCTGGCCCCCTCACTGCCTTCACAAACCTTTTTATGTGTAGTGCAGTTGATGAGTTAAAAGTGGGCTCAGGGTGAGGCCTGGGAGATTACTGTCTGTCTACTCTGTTGAAAATTTCTGGGTTGTGCAAATGCCCCTAACCCTTTTGGTGCAGGTCATTAAAAGCTATGGACATAAAACAAAATCTGACACAAGGTAAAGGGAATTATAGTCTAGGTCAAGGAACAAACATGAGCTAGAAAATGGAAGAGAATCATTGCTTCTTATTATACCAGGTCTGAAGACTTCCCTGAGGCAATGGGGTTTGAATTGAACTCAAAAGGTAAAGGCCTGGGAGTTTCATTTTACTGCCTTTTGTCACTTTGAATTGCTAGAGATTGGATACAGCACCTTGCTCACACCGGCTTAAAGCTCTACCACTGGGATGTATCCCCAGATTCTAGGCAAGGTTTTAATATACATCATCTTACTGAGTCTGTAGAATCACACTGCCATACGATGAGAAGAGCATTTCCACTGTATAAATGAGAAATCTGCAAGGATTGAGGGAGCAGAGCTAGGGCTGGGCTGTAAAGATTATGGGTGTGTCCTTTAATGAACACACTATGCTTGGTGGCGTGGGGTATATTTTATTGCATGTAACCTTCAAGATAAAGAGAAAAAGAGAGATATGTTAGTCTGTCATATGCTGCTGAAAAAGAGCACCATGCACTGGATAATTTATAATGAACAGAAACTTATTTGGCTCATGAGACTAGTGGCTGAGAAATCTAAGATGGAAGTGCCTGTGCTAATAAAATAGGTCACCGGGCATCATGTGTTGATACAAGAACAAACATGGCTGGCTCACTTCTATACCAAATGCAGCCTCACAATACAAATTCTTTTCCCTCCCTAATATTAATTTACTTCATGAGGTGTCTATCTCGTAATGGTCCCACTAATTATACTGAGAATTCAGGGACTACAATTTTCGAGTGTTCAGTCAGGATCCCAAGCTCTGCTCTAGTAGACCGTATGGCTGAGGCTCCTACTTGCCTGTCTCATACCTTAGCTGAGAGTCCGAACTGCCCCCGGGACTCTCCTGTTCTAGTGCTTCTGATAAGGAGCTGAGCTAGTCAATTTGGAAGCTATCAGTCAGACTACTTCAGAGGAGATCTGTTTCCTGGCTAAAGCACTCCACAGTATACGTGTATATTGAAATATCACAGCTACTGACAAACACCGGCGATGTTTATGCTTTGATGCAAAATTTAAACATAATTGAAATAAGCATTTCCAGGTGCTTTCTTACTATTTCGGTGACTCTCACAAAGCGTTATATGGAGCTAGTAGTTTGCTCACTGAGTGGGCGTTGTCAGCTCTTCATAGTGAATGAGAAGAAGGCTGGAATGAGAGATAAGGAAGCAGATGGGGGGGGGCGATGAAACCTCTCTGAGCCATAAAGGAGGTGTGCCCTCCGGTAAAACACCTTGCTTGGACTTTGCTTGCTCACTGTCCTTGCTTTCTCACCTGCAGTCAGAACTCCTGGTGTTGCCTTCTTAGAGTCTGAGTTTGTGACATTTTGGGGGAAGGGGAAGCCCAGCACTTCTTTTTAAATTTTTTAGGCCTCCACAGGGTTTACTGTGGGAACCTAAGTTGTAGAAGAATGTGGAGCTCTACCGGCTGATGAGTTAGAGTTCATTTGCTTGCTGGGTGACATTGGTAGAGGATGTGACTCTCTGTGCTTCACTTCTCAAATCTGTGCTCCGGGCTAACTGAGGGCTGTTTAAGGATGTCATCAATATTCAGCACTCAGCATTAAATATGCTCTATATTTCTATCAGCTATGGTTATTAATAATCATTATTATTGCTGTTATGAGTGTTCATTAAACATTTCTAAAAGTTATTGAATGAATGAATCAAATGCTATCAATGCTACATATTTAACCCAAAAACTCTAAGAATAAATTAGTTCAAGTTGCCACTCAGCCCTCAGATGTTTTATTACTGTTCTCTATAAGTAAAAAGGCTTCTTTTAGTATTGAATTTAGGAAAAATTATAGATTTAAGCTTCATGCCTCTTCCTTTAATCTTCTCTAAGTCATCACCAATTTATTTAATCAACAAATAGCTGTTAAACCACTGACAGGCCTTTGTACTTACATTTATTAGTGTCTTAAGGGCAGAAGTTTCTTTTTTCTTATAATGTTATGTTTAAAACCTTATGTTGTTAAAAAAGCAAAAGTGCACAACAGATTCCATAATTTAAAAAAAAAACCTGACAAGGTGAAACATTAAAAATATGAAATCTTCCAAGCATCTAACCAAGCAAAGGAAGTATATCAAAATTTAAAAAAAAATCCTAGATTTGCTGGAGATTATGCATGATAAGCATTTAAAACTGAATGCCATCATCCCACTGATACAAATAAGAGAAGGTATAAAATATAAATGTAGCAGATGCCTAATATTAGATATTATTAGAACCTCACAGTGGCACTCGTGGGACTCAGTGACAGACAGAAGCTGCACAGCAAGGGAGAGCCTTACTCTCACCCTATTGTGAAGACCAGATTGAGCTACAACTGCCAGGAGGGAGAACAAACTCTGGTGCTGGCGATTTCCTGTATACTGAGGGCATTCTTCTAAACTGAAAAATTAGAAACACTTCAAAATAACTATGTGTTTCTCATTTTCTTTGGTTAAATTTGAAAAGTCTCCAGAGGCTAACACTGGGTTTCTCTGGTGTTCCCTAACTCTATAAAGAATTGAATCATCAAGAACAAAAAAGAAATCAAAGATTTTTGACATTACAAAAAATTCTCTCAAATTAGAAAACTTTTTTTTTTTTTAGAAAATTGTTTTGTTTTCAATTTCTGGTTATATTTATCCACAAATACTGGGGTCTCTTTTCTCTCTTACAAGAAGCTTTTATGTGGTTAAGTATGGAGTCTGGATGCTTGAATTCAATGTCTTTCATGAGACAGCTTTTCTGTCTGGCAAATCCTCTGCACCCTTCAAGCTCAGACATCGACTCATCTCTGAAGGCTTCCAAACCCTCAGGCACTGGGTGTTTCAGATCGTTCTTTGCTCTCAGGGAACTATATGAAAATAGAATCTTCTGGTTGTGTGTATTTGCATGTTGAAGTTGAAGTGGCTCAGAGCACCCCTGCGCCCCCTGAGCAGGAAATCCATCTTGATTTCCTCTGTAGTCTATAGCCTCTTCCTCTACAGCAGAGCCAAGAGCTCCTTGTAAAGGCTCAACCAATTTGTATATAAACAGCTATTAGATAGATTAAAACATAACATTTTAATTAGCTAAAAGTAGTAGATCTGATGTAATTTGAATGGCTAACCATGATGAGCAGGACAGGACTTGTGTGACGTTTTACTGCTGAGTTCTAATATTGTCCAATATACAAATAAGTCCAAACCTCTGTTTCAATTTTCTGATCAGCACTGCTTTCTTCCAAGTCATACCCAAGCGATAAATTCAACTTCCTTTTCTATAGGGTTGCATTCTAAATGTCATTTGTCCATGACTTGAAGCATCCCAATGAAGTCTTGAGAATATTTTCAGGGAACCTCTGGATTTGGGTGCCCCATTCTGTTCTGAAGTGTTCTACCAGGAAGACCTACATAGAATCCTATTGAGAAAATGTGTATTTTTTAAAATATCACACTCCGATATTTCTTATAGGTATTAGCAGATCATCTTTGAAACTAAAGGTTAATTTGATGTGCTTATTAGCATCCTAAATGCTCTGTGAAGTTCTGAATAAATAAATCTTGTTCAGTTCATTTATTAGATGGTACTCAATCTTACTTGATTGGGAAATTTTTAATGTTTTTCAATATGATAGTAATGTTTTATAGGCTAGTAAGGTTCTAAAGAAGGACATTTGGGAAACACCGTTTCTAAGTGTACTCTACTTATGAGACTGAGCTACTTCTGTTCTAAGATGTGGCCAGAACTTTTGACCCCTCTGTTCCTGGCCATATTTGAAACACTATTCCAAATCCTGTGTCTATGTTCTAACCAGTTTTTGAAGGCCTGGCACAATGTCCATTCTCTAAAAAAATATTGCTTATCAGCTTATGATTTCCTATAGTGATTGTCTACAACTTTCTCATGGCTTTTTAATTTTTTTATTATCATTTTACATTCCTATTTGTCTGCTGTTAAATATTGGGCTTGCATCTAGAATTTGCATCTCTGCTGCACATTATTTTAATTGGGCATATCAGTCAGGAACTCTGCAGGAACACAGTTCATCCTAGAAGGGCTCAAATGAAGAGACTCTAACAAAATGCCATCTAGTAGACATAAGAAGAAGATTGAGGAGTGAAATAAGAGCCATCCAGAATTCTATGCCATCATTAGGCTGGGGGTTGGGAGAAGGGACAAAATGTCAGGTGAGCATGTTTACTAGAGAGGGAAGCCTGCCTGAAATTACTGCCAAGTCCACAGAGAGGTGCAGCTACTGAGAGAAACTGTTCCTCAAGAAAGAAGGGACGGACATAGAAGTGCCCCAACAAAGCCCCTTCACCCTCTGATATCCTGGATCTACCAACATGAGCTTGCAAGTCAGTCAATCCAGCTGCCTCTAAGGTATGGAGCCAGGGACACTGAAGGGAAGATAACACGTGGGAGAGACACCACCTGAGTACCCATCACATTAAGAGCCAAACCAGGTTATGACCAGTATCTACCTCATAGGTCAATATTAATTAAATTAGCAACCACATAAAACATTAACATATTGAATAATGACTGATTCTCCATTTTAGCTATTCATTATTTTTACTGTTATAAAAATTTCTATGAATAAGTGTTATCTAAAAGCTAACAGAGGGAGACATCAAGTCATACTGTCCACCCTTGTATGCTAAGCACAGAGACAAGTGATTGGTGTCACTGGTAATGGAGGCCATAGAGCAAGGGACAGGGAGATATTTTAAAGAGAGGGAGCAGGGAGTGTTTAAGCAACAAACTGAACTTGGGACTGTCCCTGCTCTTCTTAGACAATCCGAGGCCTCTGGGTTTTCCTTTGTGTCTGTGGAGGTAAGGATTGCTGAGCAGTCAGCTCCCTCTGAACACCCAGAGCCAGGACAGGAAGTAGTGGCCATCAGTTACACGTTTAATCTTCCACACCAGTCCTATGAACGTCACTGTTTCATCCTATGTGGAACTTGCTGTGTACATTTACACACAGGTATTAGGCTCCTCTACAGCATTTTTGAAGATTGCTGTTGATTGCTGATCTTCGTCCTGCTGCTTCTCAGTATCCTCTGCCCCTCCCTACCCCTCAGCTGCCTTTCTGCTTTCCTTTAACCAGCATATCCTTGGAAACCTCACTCTCCGCCTTTGCAGTCCTTTTCCTACTTTCAGGGCCAATAACCACAACTATTCTCATACATATTTATATTTATATGCTTATATAAAATCTAATGTCATACATCTATGAAAAGCATTAATAGCTGGAGTCACATATAAGAGATAATATGCATTATTTTTCTGAGTCCCCTCTCTTAATCATTTCCAGAACCATCCATTTACCCGAAATTTTTATAATTTCATTTTTTTCTCCATGGATATGTAAAATTTCATTGTTTACACGTATCATACATTCATTATCAATTCACTATCTGCTGATGGACAACTGGACTGGCGAATAGACAAGTAACAAGCATGTTGCTAGCATCTCTAAACTTAGAGTCTTTCTGGTGCACGCCCACGAGTGGTGTAGCTAGGTCCCATTTTGAAAGTGTGTTAAAGTCGGCCCACCAGAGGCTAAGAGGAGAGTTTCTATCTCCAGAAGCAACGTGCTTCTTGCTCGGAGAAGTAAGCTGCTTTATTTCAAACTGCCGGCACCTGGTTCCTGTTGCCCTGGGCACTTGGATCAGGAAAATTGCAGGAGTAATCAGTAGTGTTATTTTCCTGTCAAAGTCATGAAGAACACTGGAAGAGCTGTTCTCCAGGCTAACGGGCTGGTGGGCGGGCCGGTGAGAGGCCCCTCTGGGGCGGCTGCCCTGGTTCAGGGAGAAGCTCCATCCTGGGAGCCCTGAACTTACCATAGGAAGGCAGGCAGGCAGGCAGGCAGGCCGGCCACTCCTGCAGCTCTGTCCCTGGGCTCCGGGAGGGTGTCAGTTCTGAGAATCCTCTCATAAGGCAGAGTCATTGAAGGTCACTCTGCCAGAAGAGTCTAGTACTGACACCAGCAGCTGGCGGTAGGAACCTTCTTCAAGGAGGGGTGACTCTCTTATCCGGGTTTCCAGTATACTAAAATTAGTGAGGGCATTTATCTCCTAGAATCAGTGAGATCTGGAAGTAGTTACTCACATTACTGTCCTGGCCCGCCGGGAAATCACGACCTAAACCACAACTGTTAACATGTAACTCCATGGTCACTGTGGGCACAAGCCTCGTGCTTCCCTGGTGGCCTGGATCCTGGGTTCTCTTGCTTTTCCTTCAATAGTCAAGCATTTTGTTTCTTTCCTTAAGGCTGCCTGGAGCTCTGTTCCAACAACGACGAGTGCTCAGAGTGAGGGATCCTCTACAGAGGAGCGGTAGGTTCCTCTACCAGAGAGGGATAGCAGGCAGCTGCGGTTTTCTGGCTTATGCTGATCATAGAAATGGGTTCTTGGGGAAGGATTATAGGAGACAGAAGAGTCAAGGACACCACGAGAAAACCCGAAGAATAAACTAATCTGGCTGATAGGAGCTCACAGAGACTGAACTGCCAACCAGGGATCCTGCATGGGACTGACCTAGACCCATGTTACAGCTGTATAGCTTGGTCTTCATGTGGGACTCCTAACAGTGGGAGCCGAAGTTGTCTCTGACTCTGTTGTCAGCCTTTGGAACCCTTTCCTCATGCTGGGTTGCTTCATCTTACCTTTATAGGAGAGGAGGTGCCTAGTTTTACTGCAACTGGACATAGCAGGGCTGGTGATGTTCTTGGGAGGCCTGTTCCTTTCTTATCAGAAAGGAGAAATGGATGGAGGGTGGAGAGGGGAGGTGGGCAGAGGGATAGAAGGAGGAGAGGGGAGACTGTGGTCAGGATGTAAAAAGATAATATGTGTGTGTGTGTGTACATATATGATTCTATTAATGTGGCACCACCCTTGAGATATGATTTTTTGTTATTGTTGTTTTATGTAAAAATGAAATGTACTTGGCTTCAGTACAGAAATACTATGAAGTCTAAAGTTCGCAAGCTACTTTGGTAGCATCACTGTGTAAAATGGCTTCTTTTAGCCAAGCTATCATTCTCTGCAGTTTAAGTTATTTGTAGTTCGCTAAAGTCTGAAAATATTACATGGAAATCATAGAAATAAGCAACATCCACATTTTAAATGGCTCACTATTTTAGCATAATCTGATGAAATCTTGTGCTGGGCCATTCCACCGTGGAACATGGATCATTTCTTCATCAGTGTACATACCATATGCGCTCCCGATCCCCAAATCACTGAATATCACCCCAGTTATCAGGATAATGGTTTCAGGATCCTAGCAGTTGCATTCAAATAGACCTTATTTAATTAATAATAGTCTGCAACAAATGAACAATAATGGTCTGGTACCAATATGCAAGAAGAGTAAACTGGTAATATAGATACAACCAAGAGAAGCTATAAAGCACTCTCCTTAAATGAAAAGGAGAACATACAGAAAGATTACTTGAGAGAAAGTGCAAGCCCTATTCATATAGATTATTGCTATAACTGAACTATTTGATTATTAACTTTTATTAGTCTCTTTCTGTGTCTAATTCATAAAATAAAGTTTATTGTAGGCATATGCATACAGTAAAAGAAAGAGAGAGTGTGTGTGTATATAAGGGAATTGGTAGTATCTTGGTTTCCTGGCATTTACTGGGTGTCTTGGAACTTATCCTGAAAGGATAAGGAGCTCCGACTGTTCTAAATGGATGACTGGTGAAGTCAGATGATCTAAGCTAGCCTGCTTTTCAAGACAAGAGAGGGCAGCTCTTCCCCCCACCCCCCTCCATCTTCTTTATAAGGCAGTAAAATTACACTGCTAAATCCTTAAAAACCTTTCTGCAAGAAAATTAAAAACAAATAAATGACAAGCCTTTGATTTGCTAGGCTATTCTTTGAAGAATTCATTGCTGACTTCGAGGCAAATTCTCATCTTCGTAGCAGCCCTCCAATCCCACCTCCAATGCAGAGTTTTATTATCAAAGCCTTTTATCTGCTGCCCAGCCCTGCCCAATGATCTCTGAGCTTTAGGGAAACGAAGTTCATTCAGAGGTTTGTATTTTTGATCTAAGAATTTGTCTTTGATTTAGCCAATTCCTCTCTGACAAGAGGAGAAAGGGTAAGAGAGCCAATAAAAAATGTTTTGTGTCCAGTTATGGTCTAAAGAGTACTTTGCAAAAGTGTAGCGTCTATATAGTTGGAATACCAATAAAGGGTGTTTATAATAACCCACCATGCACCAAGAGATCTTTACTCCTTGCTGCATTTGCCAGATACACTAAGCACAATCAAACTCATGCGCTTCTTTTTATTGTGAAGAATCCCAAACCCCAAACAATAGGATCCCCAATTTGGAGTGTTAGAGAGGAGACTGGGACTCAAGGATCACAGTTCCATGTTGTGATGCCTCTACACAAAAGAGACTTGAAGACCTAACAGTAATGTAGAAATAAATTATCTTTCATATCAAGAAATTTAAGAACAGGGTGGTCCAGGTGAAGGGAACTCTAGTCTTTGTTTTTGCTTACCTGGACTGGTCTCTCATCTGCCTTGTCTCTACCCACAGTCTTGAGGGAAGAAAGAGAAACAAAGACTTTATACAATTACATCTAGGAGAAGTAGAAAAGAAGGCTAGTTGGAAATAAGAAAAATCATACTATTCTCTATTCCACTCCTTACACCACAAAGCCTGGAGCCCAGTGTTTATATGGCCAATAACTGGTGAGGAATGAAGTCACCTGTGTTAGCCCAAGGTAGCAAGTGTCAGGGACAGCTGGAAGGGCCAGAAATACTGAGTTTTAGGACTAGTCTTGTCCAGCATCTCCATATGGAATCTTGCTAACTGCTTAGGCCCTCTTACGTGTTATCTTTTCCACACTGGTTGAACAGTACTGATGAGGCCTACTCTTGATCTACCAGGGTTGTCTGAGCCAGCAGTGAAGTCATCTCTGTGGTAACAGTTGGTGATATGTAGCTCACTACATGAGTGCATGTTCTTCCTCCTGTTGGCAGGACTTAACCAGCTTTCTAAATTACACTTCTATGTGCTTCCTGAGCTCAGCCACAATAATTTAGAGCTTGTAAGAGATTTGTCAAAAAAGTTGCCTAACTTTTAGTCTTATGAAGGGAAGCTTATAGTGCAAAATATGGGAAACATGACATTTATAGTAGTACCTAAGAATGCCAATTTTCTGGCATCCTCATGAACTTCAGTAGGTCCATTTCAAGTTAGCGTAGATGAATAGGGAAGGTTTGATTATTTACTTATTTATTTAGCTATATATTTATTGGTGGTCTTCAAAAATTAAGTTTAAAGAACAATAAACTAGGCACAGTGACACATGCCTATAATCTCAGCACTTAGGAGTCTAAAATAAAAGGACAAACTTAAGACCAGTCCGGGTTTTATAAAATGACCTTGACTAAAAAAAAAATCATTAAAAAACCTACTCAGTCTTTCATTTATACCAATTAGATAAACTTGTATAAAATGTTAGCTAGGAAGAGAGGGAATATATACAATGGGAGTCTCAAATAGAGCTGTGGCAGAAGAGTGACTATCTAGTGGGGAAGATTTCTAGAAGGCATGTGTATACAGCTAAAGCTATGACAACATGTAGAAAGAAGAGGAAGTGTTAAGTCATCTGGCTGAAGCAACACAGCAATGGACGTGTTCAGAGACTGCAGATGCTGCTTCTGGTCTTGTGTCAAGGCAGACTTCAACTTCAAACGTGCAAGATGTCACTTGACCTGGAGACTGGAAGATCCAAGTTGGGTGAGAGCAAGTTTACTTGAGATTTACATCACACTTGCTCCAAGGATTTGAATGCCTGATAAGAATCCTTAATCCTTGAGTATAAGCCATGTGAGGTAGCAGAAACCAGAAGTGGAAAAGGTAGAGGCCACAGTTAGACTACAGAGGGCATGGAGGGTCAGACCAAAGATGCTGAACTTGATTCTGTCCGTGAGACACTGTAATGAAGTAGAAGTACCTTGATTATTACACCTATGCTTTCTTAGAACCTGCTTTATGGAACCTTGATTAGATTGAGATGACAAGTTGGGTTTGAGATGTCTTGGAGGGAGAAACTACAGCTTTTGGTAGAGAGAGGAAGTTAGAGATCTTGTTGTGGAATTGGTAAAAACTCAATCCAAATTTGCCCCTCAAAAGAGGTAACTTTATTTGTTCATATAATTTCACAATAACCTCAGAACTGTCAGATGCCAGGATTCAATCAACATATTAAAGACTTGGAATTCTTAGACCTGGGGACATAGTTCAGTTGGTAAAACACTCAACTCTCAAAGCATGGGAACCTGATTTCAGAGTCCAGAACCCATGTGGAAAGGGAGGCCCAGGCCTGTAATTCAAATGGGCCAACTGGACTGGCTTATATGGAATTGCTCCAGGCCAATGAGAGACCCTTTCTCAAAAAAGGACTGTAGGAAGGCACATGGAGACAAGCACCCAAATCTATCTTCCGACTTCTGCATGCACATTCTGCATGAGGAGCAGGTCTTTGAATTGTGGGTGTTTTGTTTTATGTTGCTCTTGTTTTGGTTTTGCTAACCTCTCCCTGAGTTCCTGCTCCTGCCTCTTGTTTCCTGTATGAATAGGCACTGCCACAGTTCCCCACCATCCTGACCTGTGCCACTCCCCTATGCCTGCCTAGACTGTCCCTTTGAAGCCAGAAGTCATGAGCCAAAATAAGTCTTTCCCCCTTTAAATTATTTCTGAAATGGATTCTGTTTGAAATGGGGTAATGGTTCAAGTCACAGCAAGAGTCATCAGCTGGATCAAACAGTGCCCGCAATACCTAAATGCTATGTTGGCATTCTACAAAGCATGTAAGTATACCAGGGGTGCTTACCTGTTGCAGAGAATACTGTGACATTTTCTCTGGTTGTACAATCGTTCTGTAAGGCGAATCTCTTGCTCTTGATTACTTGGATGTGCATTCATTGGCACCGGTCTAGCCAGGACTGGGTGTCTTGATACAGTAAGCAGGTCCTATAATCACATCTCTTAAGAGGCTGTAGGTAGCTGCAATATATTACAATGTTGGCAAAGCCTAGAAGCATCATGACCTTCATTGCTTTCAGAAGAGTCCTAAAACATGGATGTCAATGAGCATCCTGATAAACAGTAGAGAGGGGACCACTTCTCCCTCAATTGTGAGCTTCCTAATTAGGCACTGAGAAAGTCTGGGGACATGCAGAAGAAATAGGTGATCTGAGATCTATGTTTCTTTCATTTATTACAGTGTTTCTGTCAAGTAATTTAAAAGGAGAGACCAAGGAAGGGAGATTGAATTTGATGACCCACAGCGCTATTATGCCTGACATGTAGATGGGCCCAGAAACGAGTTAATTTTTTGAGCAAAAGACAACATGAGAGTGGAAGGGAGGTAGGGAGGGAGGGAGGAAGGAAGTGAGGGACAGAAGGGGAGAGTGGTAGAGCATGAGAAAGTCTCTCAGAAGTGACTTTCCTGGGAGTGGGCTATCTGTGAGCTCTCTGTAGGACCACAGATGGAGACTGCCCATTTGGTTACTGATAAAATGGGAGATGAGGACCTATGCAGCAGAATGCATGGCCATTTTACCCATCCCAGATCTTTAGAGAGCTCAGAGAATTCCTTTAAACTATACTTTGAAATATTTCCAACTCTCCTTTCACAGGAAAAATAAATCTGGGCAGAGAATTTAGGAGCCAAACCCAGTAAATAAAAAATTCCAATCCTCTGTTGAATATGCTCCACTCAAAAAATTAAAAATTGGATAGATAGATAATGGCTAACATTTAAAAAATCCAAGAAACCACTTACAGTCCAGTGCCAAACCGGCACCTCCCTTTCCCAGTTCCATGTCTGTGCCTGTCTGAAGTTTCAGTTCTAGAGGACTGAGGCATAAGGGGACAGATAGAGGTGGCTTGGAACCCCAAGGCCAACACTCTACTGAGTTGGTGGTTGTGTTGACTGAGAGATAATCAGGATAATGCAGTTTCTTCTTTCCCAACATTCAATAGTTTAATTTCTATATAGGCTCAAGTTCATAATTTCTATTTGTTTTCCCCCTTAACTCTGAATACCAAGACTCATTACAAAAGAAAACAGGAGGGAAGGACAAAGGTATTTCAAGCATCAAAGCAAGTTTGACCCGTTGACCTTAATCCGAGCGTGAGAAAGAACATTCCAAGGGAAATGTTGCAGGGGAGTGTGTGAAAGAGGGAAGGAAGGAAAGAGGAGGAGGGTCTCTGAAGGCTTTGATCCAGTCTCAGTCAGATGGCAACTGTAAGATGAGATTTATCCTTTAGAGGACAGGTGACTCAATGACTGAGACAATGGTCTCCCATCTTTGACCATGGTCCCCCATTTTTGCTCTGACAGTTCATTTGCTTTAGTAGTTTAAATATTCACAGGCCTGTCCAGACCACCATAAACCTTCTCCCATTGGTGATGAGAATTAACAAACTCTTCTTCCCTGTCACCTGTGGTACTTCTATACCCTCACCGCAACACAATGCCACCTACTCTGCCTTGCAGGTGCTGTCTTGCTTTACTGCACACTCATTTCGTTTATGTTCTGCCTTACCATAAAGCCCACAATCAATAGAGTTAAATCATGGGCGGAATGTGACTGAAGCCATGAACCTTCCTCCTTTAAGTTGACTTTCACAAGTATTTGTTTTACTAATGGACAGCTGAATTAGCACTGGGATGGCCAGCTGACCTGACAATAGCCCTGCCCTAGAAGAACTCATTGAGCCTGGAGGAGATTGCTGAATTCATAGTTCCCATGCAGCCATGGGTATCATAAGAGGGAAGAAAAGCATAGGCTGATGGGGAGCCTTGACCACAGAGCTATCCCCAAACTTCTTCAGTGGTAATTGGAGATCCCATGTTCTTGCTGTTGCCTGTATTCCCAGAATGGTACTCCCTGACTCCCCATCCTCTCACAAGCACCAAGCTTCCTTTCTCTGAACTCTAGCATGGCCTCCTCTTTCAGCACTCAAGACACTAGAGACTGTAGGACAAACAAGACAAAGATGCAGGAATCAGGAGAGGGCTATGGTGCCATTCATGGTTCAGAATACAGACTGGATAACAAAACTCCATGGTTCTAATTCCAGCATGGCTACTTATTAACTTCAAGAATGATTACACTCATCCTCCATTATCTGTGAGGCATTGGCTGCAATTCCCTCGGGGATGCCAAAATCACAGACACTTAAGTCCTTTATATAAAATGGCAGATTTCCCTATAGTCTATGCACATCCTCCTGAATCTTTAAAACTCTCTCTCACTCACTCAACTATTCGTGAGAGTTAATATAATAAAAATGCTAGGTAAATAGTTGCTATACTGGTTTTGAGGAAATAACATTCCTCAAATGTTATTTGAGAACATCTGATAATAAAATACATAATAAATACGCAAATACATTTTAAAAACATAAAGAAAACATCTTGACATTATTCAGGACAAATGTGAGTTTTTAAATTTTCCTATGCCCACTTAGGTGGGTTGGATTTGGAATGTACAGATATGGAAGGATGGCCATTTGTCTTGCATCCAGGAGAAGCACAGTTACCATAGCACATGAAGGTATCAATATCTAGGTGGTGGTTACAACAATGTTTAGTTGTTGCTATTTGTATTTTCAGCTGTCCATTGATTGATCAGAAGTAGACAAATTCCATTCCTGAGAATGTCCAGACAGAGTGGTGTCCAGCTCTGTGGGGTTAGGCTGTAGTGCTGGGACAATCCTTTTAGGGAGATGTCTCCCTGCTCACAGATAGCACAAATGATCAAAAACAAAGAACAAAAGATTTCATTCAGTCAGAAAAAAACCTAATGCTTCAACTGGG
Organism: Mus caroli; assembly: GCF_978045245.1. Lineage (NCBI taxonomy): Eukaryota > Metazoa > Chordata > Mammalia > Rodentia > Muridae > Mus > Mus caroli. Next base: position 56,928,474 of record NW_028227263.1, on the reverse strand, counting down.
GCAAGATGAGAATAACATCGAATATGGCCATGTTGGGGCCTTTCTTTCAGGCTGGTGTTGAGGTAGCATTCCTCACCTCTCTCCACACAGCTGCTAATGCTCCATGGGAAAATATTCATGCCAACAAAAATTGGAATTGTGCAATGGAATTGGAATTTCGCTCCAAAGCATTCTGTGCAGTTACCCAACATTGCTCTGTCACAGCCTGAAAGGGTTCTAGAAGTACCTTGTGCTATTGCTTATATATTATTGCTGGGGAAGCTGAGGTACATTTGTAGTTAAGTTATTGGATCACAAAGGTACAGAAAAGTAAGGCAGGCTTTGTACCTTAACTCCTCACTGCACTGAAAGATGCACTAGGAGAGAAGCAAATAGGGAACTCTGTCACTACTGAGACCTTGAGGCTGGGGGCAGTGCTAGGGACATGGAATCTCATAAAACCATGTGAGTTAGCACTAGCTATAGATTTAGACACACCTGAATTTGCATCCTGGCTCTGTGGGTGATATGGACTATAAAAGTGTCCCTCATCTTCAATAATTTATGATTGACACTCTAACTTCCGTTGTGCTATATTTGGAAATGGCTCCTCTAAGGATGTAACTAATGTTAAATTAAGTGTTAAGGATGAGGGCATGAATAAGTTACATGATTCATATCCTAGTGTTCTTTCAGTAAGAGACAATAGACAGATTATTCCTGTCTCTCCCTTTGCACACACACACACACACACACACACACACACACACACACACACACGCCCACACACATACACACACAAGGCCATGTGAGAACACAGTGAGAAGTTAGCCTTCTCAAGCCAGTAGAAGGGTCTGTACTGGAAATGGATTAGACTTTATCTTGACCTTCTAAATATCACTATAAAAAGTAAAATATTAATTTTTTCAGACACCCAGGCCACAGCATTTTTATTGACACCTGAAAAGATAAATGTCATCTATGCCAGTTATATGTCTCTTGATGAAATATCCCTTCTCAACTTCATTTTCCAAAAGCAAATAATTATAGTAATGCTTTGTAAGATAGTCCTAGTGATTGTGATAATGCATTTGAAGAACAACATTTATTTTTAGAATCCATTTATTTAACATGTTGGTTGAGTGTGTACTTGTAAGCATTACTTGCATTTTCAGGAAGGATTTTTAACATCCTGTAATAAACATTAGGCATTGAAGTTCTTTTTTTTTAATTTTTAATATTTTTATTACATATTTTCCTCAATTACATTTCCAATGCTATCCCAAAAGTCCCCCATAGCGCCCCCCACTTCCCTACCCACCCATTCCCATTCTTTTGGCCCTGGCATTCCCCTATATTGGGGCATATAAAGTTTGCAAGTCCAATGGGCCTCTCTTTCCATTGATGGCCGACTAGGTCATCTTTCGATACATATGCAGCTAGAGACAAGAGCTCCGGGGTTCTGGTTAGTACATCATGTTGTTCCAACAATAGGGTTGCAGATCCCTTTAGCTCCTTGGGTACTTTCTCTAGCTTCTCCATTGGGAGCCCTGTGATACATCCAATAGCTGACTGTGAACATCCACTTCTGTGTTTGCTAGGCCCCGGCATCGTCTCACAGAGACAGCTATATTTGGGTCCTTTCAGCAAAATCTTGCTAGTGTATGCAATGGTGTCAGCGTTTAGAAGCTGATTATGGGATGGATCCCTGGATACGGCAGTCTCTAAATGGTCCATCCTTTCATCACAGCTACCAACTTTGTCTCTGTAACTCCTTCCCTGGGTGTTTTGTTCCCAATTCTAAGAAGGTGCACAGTGTCCTCACTTTGGTCTTCATTCTTCTTGAGTTTCATGCGTTTAGCAAATTGTATCTTATATCTTGGGTATCCTAAGTTTTGGGCTAATATCCACTTATCAGTGAATACATATTGTGTGAGTTCTTTTGTGATTGTGTTACTTCACTCAAGATGATGCCCTCCAGGGCCATCCATTTGGCTAGGAATTTCATAAATTCATTCTTTTTAATAGCTGAGTAGTACTCCATTGTGTAAATGTACCATAATTTCTATATCGATTCCTCTGTTGAGGGACATCTGGGTTCTTTCCAGCTTCTGGCTATTATAAATAGGGCTGCTATGAACATAGTGGAGCATGTGTCCTTTTTACCTGTTGGGACATCTTCTGGATATATGCCCAGGAGAGGTATTGCTGGATCCTCCGGTAGTACTATGTCCAATTTTCTGAAGAACCGCCAGACTGATTTCCAGAGTGGTTGTACAAGCTTGCAATCCCACCAACAATGGAGGAGTGTTCCTCTTTCTCCACATCCTCGCCAGCATCTGCTGTCACCTGAATTTTTGATCTTAGCCATTCTGACTGGTGTGAGGTGGAATCTCAGGGTTGTTTTGATTTGCATTTCCCTGATGATTAAGGATGTTGAACATTTTTCAGGTGTTTCTCTGCCATTCGGTATTCCTCAGGTGAGAATTCTTTGTTCAGTTCTGAGCCCCATTTTTTAATGGGGTTATTTGACTTTCTGGAGTCCACCTTCTTGAGTTCTTTATATATATTGGATATTAGTCCCTTATCTGATTTAGGATAGGTGAAGATCCTTTCCCAATCTGTTGGTGGTTTTTTTGTTTTATTGATGGTGTCTTTAGCCTTGCAGAAGCTTTGTAGTTTCATGAGGTCCCACTTGTCAATTCTCTATCTTACAGCACAAGCCATTACTGTTCTATTCAGGAATTTTTCCCCTGTGCCCATATCTTCAAGGCTTTTCCCCACTTTCTCCTCTATAAGTTTCAGTGTCTCTGGTTTTATGTGAAGTTCCTTGATCCACTTAGACTTGACCTTAGTACAAGGAGATAGGAATGGATCGATTCACATTCTTCTACATGTTAACAACCAGTTGTGCCAGCACCATTTGTTGAAAATGCTGTCTTTCTTCCACTGGATGTTTTTAGCTCCCTTGTCGAAGATCAAGTGACCGTAGGTGTGTGGGTTCATTTCTGGGTCTTCAATTCTATTCCATTGGTCTATTTGTCTGTCACTATACCAGTACCATGCAGTTTTTATCACAATTGCTCTGTAGTAGAGCTTTAGGTCCGGCATGGTGATTCCACCAGAGGTTCTTTTATCCTTGAGAAGAGTTTTTGCTATCCTAGGTTTTTTGTTATTCCAGATGAATTTGCAGATTGCACTTTCTAATTCGTTGAAGAATTGATTTGGAATTTTGATGGGGATTGCATTGAATCTGTAGATTGCTTTTGGCAAGATAGCCATTTTTACAATGTTGATCCTGCCAATCCATGAGCATGGGAGATCTTTCCATCTTCTGAGATCTTCTATAATTTCTTTCTTCAGAGACTTGAAGTTTTTATTATACAGATCTTTCACTTCCTTAGTTAGAGTCACGCCAAGATATTTTATATTATTTGTGACTATTGAGAAGGGTGTTGTTTCCCTAATTTCTTTCTCAGCCTGTTTATTCTTTGTGTAGAGAAAGGCCATTGATTTGTTTGAGTTAATTTTATATCCAGCTACTTCACCGAAGCTGTTTATCAGGCTTAGGAGTTCTCTGGTGGAATTTTTAGGGTCACTTATATATACTATCATATCATCTGCAAAGAGTGATATTTTGACTTCATCTTTTCCAATTTGTATCCCTTTGATCTCCTTTTGTTGTCGAATTGCTCTGGCTAGGACTTCAAGTACAATGTTGAATAGGTATGGAGAAAGTGGACAGCCTTGTCTAGTCCCTGATTTTAGAGGGATTGCTTCAAGCTTCTCACCATTTACTTTGATGTTGGCTACTGGTTTGCTGTAGATTGCTTTTATCATGTTTAGGTATGGGCCTTGAATTCCTGATCTTTCCAAGACTTTTATCCTGAATGGGTGTTGGATCTTGTCAAATGCTTTTTCCGCATCTAACGAGATGACCATGTGGTTTTTGTCTTTGAGTTTGTTTATATACTGGATTACGTTGATAGATTTCCGTATATTGAACCATCCCTGCATCCCTGGGATGAAACCTACTTGGTCAGGATGGATGATTATTTTGATGTGTTCTTGGATTCGGTTAGCAAGAACTTTATTGAGGATTTTTGCATCAATATTCATAAGGGATATTGGTCTGAAGTTTTCTATCTTTGTTGGGTCTTTTTGTGGTTTAGGTATCAGAGTAATTGTGGCTTCATAGAATGAGTTGGGTAGAGTACCTTCTGTTTCTATTTTGTGGAATAGTTTGTGAAGAACTGGGATTAGATCTTCTTTGAAGGTCTGATAGAACTCTGCACTAAACCCATCTGGTCCTGGGCTTTTTTTAGTTGGGAGACTATTAATGACTGCTTCTATTTCTTTGGGAGATATAGGGCTGTTTAGATCATTAACCTGATCTTGATTCAACTTTGGTACCTGGTATCTGTCTAGGAACTTCTCCATTTCATCCAGGTTCTCCAGTTTTGTTGAGTATAGTCTTTGGTAGAAGGATCTGATGGTGTTTTGGATGTCTTCAGGATCTGTTGTTATGTCTCCTTTTTCATTTCTGATTTTGTTAATTAGGATGCTTTCCCTGTGCCCTCTAGTGAGTCTGGCTAAGGGTTTATCTATCTTGTTGATTTTCTCAAAGAACCAGCTCCTTGATTGGTTGATTCTTTGAATAGTTTTTCTTGTTTCCACTTGGTTGATTTCGCCCCTGAGTTTGATTATTTCCTACCGTCTACTCCTCTTGGGTGAATTTGCTTCCTTTTGTTCTAGTGCTTTTAGGTATGTTGTCAAGCTGCTAATGTGTGCTCTCTCTAGTTTCCTTTTGGAGGCACTCAGAGCTATGAGTTTTCCTCTTAGAAATGCTTCCATTGCGTCCCATAAGTTTGGGTATGTTGTGGCTTCATTTTCATTGAACTCTAAAAAGTCCTTAATTTCTTTCTTCATTCCTTCCTTGACCAAGGTATCATTGAGAAGAGTGTTGTTCAGTTTCCACGTGAAGGTTGGCTTTCTATTATTAATTTTGTTATTGAAGATCAGCCTTAGTCCATGGTGATCTGATAGGATGCATGGGACAATTTCAATATTTTTGTATCTGTTGAGGCCTGTTTTGTGACCAATTATGTGGTCAATTTTGGAGAAGGTACCATGAGGTGCTGAGAAGAAGGTATATCCTTTTGTTTTAGCATAGAATGTTCTGTAGATATCTGCCAGATCCATTTGATTCATGATTTCTCTTAGTTTCTCTGTGTCCCTGTTTAGTTTCTGTTTCCATGATCTGTCCATTGGTGAAAGTGGTGTGTTGAGGTCTCCCACTATTATTGTATGAGGTGCAATGTGTGCTTTGAGATTTACTAAAGTTTCTTTAATGAATGTGGCTGCCTTTGTATTTGGAGCATAGATATTCAGGATTGATAGTTCCTCTTGGAGGATTTTACCTTTGATGAGTATGAAGTGTCCCTCCCTGTCTTTTTTAATGACTTTGGGTTGGAAGTCAATCTTATCAGATATTAGAATGGCTACTCCAGCTTGTTTCTTCATACCATTTGCTTGGAAAATTGTTTTCCAGCCTTTCATTCTGAGGTAGTGTCTATCTTTTTCTCTGAGATGAGTTTCCTGTAAGCAGCAAAATGTTGGGTCTTGTTTGTGCAGCCAGTTTGTTAGTCTATGTCTTTTTATCGGGGAGTTGAGTCCATTGATATTAAGAGATATTAAGGAAAAGTAATTGTTGTTTCCTGTTATTTTTGTTGTTAAAGTTGGCATTCTGTTCTTGTGGCTGTCTTCTTTTAGGTTTGTTGAGGGATTACCTTCTTGTAGCTTCTAGGGCGTGGTTCCTGTCCTTGTATTGGTTTTTTTCTGTTATTATCCTTTGAAGGGCTGGATTCGTTGAGAGATAATGTGTGAATTTGGTTTTGTTGTGGAATACTTTGGTTTCTCCATCTATGTTAATTGAGAGTTTGGCTGGGTACAGTAGCCTGGGCTGGAATTTGTGTTCTTTTAGTGTCTGTATAACATCTGTCCAGGATCTTCTGGCTTTCATAGTCTCTGGTGAGAAATCTGGTGTAATTCTGATAGGCTTGCCTTTATATGTTACTTGGCCTTTTTCTCTTACTGCTTTTAGTATTCTATCTTTATTTAGAGCATTTGTTGTTCTGATTATTATGTGTCGGGAGGTATTTCTTTTCTGGTCCAGTCTATTTGGAGTTCTGTAGGCTTCTTGTATGTTCATGGGCATCTCTTTCTTTAGATTTGGGAAGTTTTCTTCTATAATTTTGTTGAAGATGTTTGCTGGTCCTTTGAGTTGAAAATCTTCATTCTCATCCACTCCTATTATCCGTAGGTTTGGTCTTCTCATTGTGTCCTGTATTTCCTGGATGTTTTGAGTTAGGATCTTTTTGCATTTTACATTTTCCTTGATTGTTGTGCCGATGTTCTCTATGGAATCTTCTGCACCTGAGATTCTCTCTTCCATCTCTTGTATTCTGTTGCTGATGCTGGTATCTATGGTTCCAGATTTCTTTCCTAGGGTTTCTATCTCCAGTGTTGCCTCATTTTGGGTTTTCTTTATTGTGTCTACTTCCCTTTTTAGGTCTAGTATGGTTTTGTTCATTTCCATCATCTGTTTGGATGTGTTTTCCTGTTTTTCATTAAGGACTTCTACCTGTTTGATTAGGTTATCCTGTTTTTCTTTAAGGATTTGTAACTCTTTAGCAGTGTTCACCTGCAATTCTTTAAGGGATTTTTGTGCTTCCTCTTTACTGTCTTCTACCTGTTTACCAGTGTTTCTTTGTATTTCTTTAAGTGTGTTATTAAAGTCCTTCTTGAAGTCCTCTACCATCATCAGGAGATATGCTTTTAGATCCGTGTCTAGCTTTTCCGGTGTGCTGGAGTGCCCTGGACTGGGCGAAGTGGGAGTGCTGGGTTCTGATGATGGTGAGTGGTCTTGGTTTCTGTTAGTAAGATTATTACGTTTACCTTTCGCCATCTGGTAATCTCTGGGGTTAGTTGTTGTTGTTGTCACTGTTTAAAGATTGGAGCAGAAGCTATGTTCCACTCACCAGCAGTCTCAAAATACTGTGGTGGGGGTCGTGGGTAGCTGGCGGGTGTCAGCCGACCCTGCGCTCTAGCTACCCCGGTGCTGATCCGCGGTATCTGCTTCCCTAACTAATGCAGTCTCAGGTCCTGCGCGCAATTGGATTGGAGCAGAAGCTGTGTTCCACTCACCAGAAGTCTTAAGATCCTGTGGCGGGTGTTGTGGGTAGCTGGCGAGTGCGACCCTGTGCCCTAGCTACCCCAGTGCTTTTCTGACCGGAAGAGCTGAAGTTCTATTTATAACACACACACACACACACACACACACACACGTTCTGCTAAAGACCTAGTTTGGGACACCAGAAAAGGAGAAGGAATGGGGGACCATGAATTCGTACACTATACACTAAGCCCTGCAAACACATAGTATTCTGGCATAAGGAAAACAAACAAACAGAACACATTTTCTAAGAAAGCCAGAGGGAACGAAGCAAAGACCATGAGTAAAAGGGTTAAGCACTGGTGGGAAGCTGAATTCCTTCCACTTTAGGAAAAGCAAACGAAAGAGGAAGAAGTGCGTACATTCCAGGGAAGAGGACCTGAAGAGTCCAGGGCTGATAACCCACATTGGCTCAGTGAAGTGTGTGACTCCAGGACTTTGCCTGAATGGATAGAAGGGATGAGGATAGATACGGGAAGTTTAAGATGGAAGGAAAAGGTTGGTAGTTGAGTGAGAAATGAATTTTCTGAGGAAGTTTGGTAGGTTTTCTAGGCAGGGTTTGATTGCGTGTGGTTGGAAATGGAATAGACTTTGTGGGCACATATTTTAAAAGGTTAAAGTGTTTAAGAACCAAAAAAAAAAAAAACCAAAAAGTGTTTAAGAACCCTTATTAAAGTAGGTTTTGAAATTTTTTGTTAGTTTGTTTGTTTGGGGGGTGTTTCGAGACAGGGTTTCTCTGTATAGCCCTGGCTATGCTGGAATTCACTTTGTAGACCAGGCTGGTCTCGAACTCAGAAATCCACCTGCCTCTGCCTCCCAAGTGCTGGGATTAAAGGCATTCGCCACCATGCCTGGCTGTGTGTATATATGTTTGTTTGTTTGTTTGTTTGTCTGTTTGTCTGTTTGTTTGTTTTGGGGGTTGGTTTTGAAAATTTTAAGCCTACATAAATATTATTTTTTGATTTTATTTTATTAGATATTTTCTTTATTTACAACAGGAATATTATTAAAGTAGGCTTTGAAATTTTAACCCTAATATATGCCTAATAATAACAACAAAATTCTACTAGAGTCTTCCAGAGCTAGAACTATTATCAATAAGCAATCACCATTGTGGATTAGGAAATGGATTAGGTTTGTGGGCATATTTTTAGAAAGAAACCAATGAACTTAGATTTGGGCTCTCTCTATCACCCCAGGAGTCTTGAACTGCTTGAACATAGGCCAGAAAGAGCAGTGAGTTTGTTCAAGGAATGCTGAAGTTCTTAAACTAACAACGGGGGAGGGGGAAGGGGTGGGGATGGGACAGGGAGATAAGAGTCAAACTTAATTACAGTGAAAGGCTTTAAATGTTTGAGGAAGGATGTGAGGTCAGAGGTGAGGTATAATAAGTAGAAGTGATAGGGTCCACGGACTGGAAGCTCTGATGAGGTGCTCATCAGGGAGTGGAATGTTTGAGATTAGGGTGGAGTCACCATCAGAGACAAAGTCTGTGCTGTGACCCTGGGAGTCACATTTGTAGAGGCAAGAGGGGAAAAAGCTAAAGAGTAGGGAAGCTATGGATTTAGAGAGTCTATTCACATGTATGGTGAAGCTACACAGAGATTATTAAAGCAGCCCATGAGTGAACAATCTAGGGCTCCTAAACAAAACCTTCAATGGGAGAGAAGGGTGCATGGCTGTGGTCGGAGGGACAGATACTGGGTAACCACTAGGCATCTGTGAAAACTGAACAGTTTTGAGAGAGATTGGGGGCCAAACAAAATTAGAATATTTAAACCTATTCATTCTACTTCCTAGCTTGGGGATATAATTAGTCTAAGGTAGAACACAGGATTGAGATATTATAAGAAAAAAAGGTGACCAGGAGAGATTAAGGAACAGCAGACCAATTGGGAATTGATTATTGATTATAGTTCTAGTTCTGGAAGTCTCTAGGAGACTATTGTTGTTACTATGCATATAGTATATTCATGTGGGCTTAGATTGTTCAAAACCTACTTTAATTAGGGTTCTGAAACACTTTAACCTCCCTTCTAGCCCACCACTCACCAGAGATAGTGGATAGTGCAAGAGGGAATGTGAACTTATTTAGAAATAGTTCTTTGGTGTGCTTCTAATCTTTGTTGTCAGGATATCATCATTTCAGTTCACGTGAATCAGCAGTGGTAGCTTGATCCACTCATAAACACCATTCACGAATCAGCGACAATTTGGGTCCAGTAGAAACTGCAAGTCTCTGCTAATAGTCACAAGCAGCAAGAAACCACTGGAATATCATGAGACGTTCTTTGGTGCATTTCTCTCTATGAAGTCATGACAAAGGATGATCAGTGAAGAAGGCAAGATGAACCAATTCCACAGCATCAACAGGGAAACCAACTATCAGCAACGCCGACAAAGACCAGCCACAGTGTTGCGCACTCTCTGTTGGATTATACTTATGTCCTTTCCAAACATCACATGTCCTCTCAAGCATCTGCTCTAGCAAAGCATCACATGCTCTTTATCCAGATGTAGTTTCCAAAAAATACCATGTATCTGTTCTCGGCAAAACATCTTCTCATAAGACAGTTTCCAGAAAAACATCACATGACACAACTGAGTCTCCAAAGAAACCAGAGATTTCTACTCCATAGTCATGAAATATTTTAGTAAATAACACATAATTCACCAAGCTGGATCAAACTATCAATTAGTCAGATGAATGCACTGTACTGTTGCTAAAGAGTGAACTACATCCTCTACAAATAAACCTTGGTTAAATATTTTATTTTTCAGATGATTAAAAGACCACATATTGAAAGTTAGCACACTAACAGCAATGTGGTAGCTTTGTGGAAAGGAGAAACACTCGAAAACCTACATGGATACATCCTGAAATAGGATGAAGAAATTATAACAATGAGATATCACAAGGTTGAGGGATTTGAGAAAGTGGCTCTCTTATCTAATGATTAGATAGGAAATGTTGCAGGAAGTTAGACTCTGTAGATGATAGATGAAGGAATGATCGCTAAACAGCATAAAATGCAATTGCCATAGTAGCCATTTGAGAACCGAGTTCAATAGTGGACAGGATTCTGAGGCAATGAAAATACTTTGATAGATCTTTACTGACAGCTGGCTCAGGAGCATTCAGCATTGGAGAACTCCACAGAATTACAGAGCTGGGCACAAGCTCTCATTGGTGTTAGACGTGGCTATTTATATTAGCTCGTGTAAAGACAAATGACGACTGTTTTGGAAGACAGATTTGGGGATTTGATTTATAGTCCAGGATGAATACAGATCCTGTTTCATCTGCCAAGAACAGGAATAAGATGGGCATGGCGGTGAGCGAGTAGATGTGGTGATGTTAAAGAAGAAGGAAACGTAGTGAGTCAGCTACAGAGTGATGCTACTTAGGAAAGAAGATCAAACCCAAGAAATACCTTTCAGATACTGGAACCCCAGATTAGCCAAGAGAACACTGCTGCACCCTTACAGCCTTACTGTGTTCATTTTTTACTCACAGAACCCTGAAGCTACTTATAGGAACACTTTAGAAGTGGCATTCTTTGTTCTTCCAGGTGGTAGGGTTTAATATGGTTTTGAGTTCCTAAAATAGTTAGCATGATAATTTTGAAATTTAAGAAAGGAAATAAATGCTTACTTAATGTGACATGGACAATATGACTAAAACAAAAAACAAACAAAACAAAAACAAAAAAGAACCCCCAACTGCACAACAATAACAACAACAATCTCAACTATCTTGGTTACAAATGGGCAAAGGAATTGCTTCCATGGGTAGATTATCTTTCCAAAGGAGTATTCAGATGCCCAGAGAGCACGTGTAAGGTACTCAGCACCACTAATCGTCATATAGATAAATCAAAACCACAGTAAGATTCTCCCACCAGGATGGCTCTGATCAGCACAACAAATGATAACCTCTAGGGAAGATGTGAAGAAATGAGAAGGCTTATGGCTTGCTGGAGGCAAGGTAAACCAGTACAGCAACTGTCAAGATAGAGAACAGTGTGGCAGTTCCCACCCCCAAATTAAACATGCATTTGCCATGGGGTGAAGCAGTTTCACTTCTGAGCATGCCTAAAGGAACCAAGCAGGGACTTGAATAGATATTTTTAAACTCAACTTCACAGCATTATGATAAAATCCAAAAGGCAGAGGCAACCCACGTGTCTATGGACCAATGAGTGGTCTACATATATGAGGCTTTTCATTTAGCCTTAAAAATGAATCCAACTCTGAAAAGTTTCACAGCATGGATGAACCATCAAGAAAGCCAAGTCAAATGAGCTAGGCACGAAAGGATACATACTGCATACCTACTTCTCAATATGCAGTGTTTAGAGGATTCAAATGCACATGGCTGGGAAGTACAGTGAGGGTCAAAAGGGGCTTGGAGGAAGACATGGGTAGGGTTGTAAGACTGGATAGGGTTGATGGTTGTACAACATGAGTATATTTAGCGTTATTGCTGAGCTGCATGTTCAAAATGGTAATGTTTTTTAAAAACTGTATTTCATCATAGATTTATAAAGATTGATTAGAAATTGACTAGGCTACCTAAACATGTATGGGGGATGGGTGTTGAATTGGCTCATCTGTGGTGGGGGGCTGATCTCAGATCTGCTTCTTTTCCCTATCTGGGTGTGTAATCTGAAAAAGAAGTCAGCATGACACAAATGTAATATGCAGCTGACGCAGCCCTGAGAGGTGTGGCACACACAATCAAGACTGAGAAATAGCTGAGGTCTGAATCAGAGATGCTTAAAATACAACATGGCTGTGATGTTAGGGAAGAGGGACAGGACCACACCAAATCAGTGCTGCCCAACTCATTTGTCCTCATTGATGGGAACAAACTGAGGTGTGGTGGAAAGAACACTGAGGTGGTTTTGAATATCAGAGATCTGAGCTCACACTCTAATCGCATATTTTGGATGTGGGGGTGGATGGGAGAAGCACCCCCACAAATTCAGGCTATATTTGCACATACAGGCTAAGAAGGATCCGGAGGGTTTATCATAGGAGATGAAGTAAGTCAATAAACTGAGTCCTCCAAAGAGCAAGATCCCGACCATGATAGAAAAGGAGAAACTTGGGAAAGGTGCCCTGGCAAATGTGATGGAAAGCAAGCAGGATTAGTAAGGATTTCTGGGCGGCACCAGGGGCCCTTCAGAGAGTAGATAAGGGGGATTTTGTAGCCAAACTAGTCACAGCTGTTACATGACTTTCCCCAGTGACAAGTTGGGGATGAAGAGCCATGATGGGGTGTGGAGAAGGCAAAGCAGGTAAAAACACTTGCCCTTCAGGCATGAGGGCTCACACTCAGATCCCCAGATCCTACACTAACCTGGACACAGCAGTGGACATCCATAATCCCAGCGTTTTCATGGCAAGATATGAGGCAGAGTCAAGAGAAGACCTATACGCTCATGGGTCAGAAAACCCGGCTAACAGTCAATAACAAGAGACCCCAATTAGGTGGGATTTAAGGACTGATACCTAAGCTTTTCCTCTGACCTTCATATGTGGATTGGGCATCCCTGTGATTATAGTGACTCCTGTTGAAGGTGGCTTTTAGTTGAACATATTCAGGCTTTAATTACCATGTAAAGGACCCTGGGGGAAGGGCAGTGAAGTATGTGAAGGCTAATCATATACAGATTTTTTTCCCAGGCAAATGTCTAAAGAAAAGATTTAATAGTTTTTACATTGTTCTTTAATTTCTGGGTGTTAAGATTTGGAAAGCAAAAAGGCAGTTTTAAAACATTAAAAAAATATTGCAAAGGGGGTATGTTTTTAGTTTCCCCGTAAAAACAATTTCAAACTCAGACTCTGCTGTTAGGGACCAGCTCTGCTGTCCCAGGGAAAGGTGGCCTTCTGCAAATTCTGACTGAACCGCTGTAGATGATGGTGCCTAGCATCCCGTGTGCTGTGCCTCAAGACAGAAATAAAACAATTCTATTATTAGGATTGATTTAGTGACCACCTCCACCTCAAATGTTTCTTATATTTTATCCACTCTCTAAATGTTCATGCACTGTTCTAATAGACAACAAAAAGAAAGTTTGCCACGAGTTTTCTTGGAAAAGCTATGATTTTTTTTTAATATACTAGGTGTAGCAACATGCTAAAAGCATTCTGTGCTGTCGTTGTTGTTGTTTTGTAAATGATACCGTGCTGAAGTTCTCCTGCCTGTTGATCTATACTGTCTGCTTTGACCTTAGCCACCCATAATTACCTTTGCATGTCATATCACTGAGTTTCCCTACTAGTGAAACATGAATAATCTCAGTAGGTATACCCATGGGTCCCCAGAGGACTAAATGAGATAATTCATCACATTGAGATGGCATCACAGCATAATGCCAGCAAATAGAAAGTAATCAACCAAGCAATTACTCCTTGCCTTAGTATAAGCCTCAATCTTTCCTAAAATTCACTCTCAGGGTTTGAGTGTCCTTCCACCCCTAAATCGTTCCATTATAAGCCACTATGATGTAGTTACCATTACATTCTCTCTCTCTCTCTCTCTCTCTCTCTCTCTCTCTCTCCTCCCCTCCCCCTTTCTCCTTGTCTTTCACTTTTCCTCCTTCTCTTAATACTTTAAATGCCAAAGTTTTTGGGTGGGTATCTTTAAGGCAAACATTCTAACAACAACAACAACAACAACAACAAAACAGCTAATTACCCTATGAATTAGGCAGCATTCTCTAGAGGAACAGAATAAATGCAGTGCATAGCTAAGTAATAGGTAGGTGAGTAGATAGATAGTGAGTAGATAGATAGATAGCCATCTGCTAGTTGAATGACTATTCCTATGGGTGAGCGATCCCTTGGCATTCCCAATCCAGCCCTGAAAGCCTTCTTCGTTTAATTCTGTCAAGTGCAAGTTGGATACCCTTCCAGAGCATTCCCTAAGCTGTGATGTCCTCTGTGCACCTCACATTACTCAAAGAATCATCTCCTTATCCCTTTCTCTTCCTAGATTCATAAGGGCAAAGTTCACATCACCCTGGTTCATCAATGCATTCCACTGGGCTACCAGGTTCATAGAAACCTCTTGATAATGACATATAGAACAAATCCATGCAACGGCAAATTTACAAAACATAATTCAGGTAGAAATGGGAATGGAATAAACTTATAGCTGAAGAAACTATTATCTGCCTAAAGTTCTGAGCCTGTGGTCTATTATCTTTTACTATTACAGCCTTAGGATCAGTAGGGGGCTACAAATGTATTACCACCAAATTGAGAAGTTTTCTTTCTGACTCTATAATGAATCAGAAAAAGTTTCGAAAAATTAAAGAGTGAATAACTTAGGGAATATAGAAAACTATGTTATTTGAGTTTGTGTCTTTTTAGCACTTGGAATCATCTCACATATGCCCAGTTCTATGCTTCTAAAGTTCCGTGCTTTTAGAGAAGTAGAAGCTACTCCATGTGATGAGAGTACTGGGGCTTCTTCTAGAATGGAATGAAGCTGAGTCAGATGGGGAAATAGCTAAGCCTGCAGTAATGGCACACACCCATAATCCCAACATTTGGGAGGCAGAAGTGGGAGAGTGAGGAATTCCACGTCATCCTCATCTATATAGTGAGTTTGAACTACATGGGGACTTTTCTCAAAACAAACAAGAGAAAAAAAAAAAAACAAAAGGAAGAAAGGAAGGAAGGGAGGCAAGGAGGGAGGAAGAAAGTTACAGCCAGGCAGTGGTGGTGCATGCCTTTAATCCCATCACTTGGAAGGCAGAGGCAGGCAGATTTCTGAGTTCAAGGCCAGCCTGCTCTACAGAGTGATTTCCAGGATAGCCAGAACTATACAGAGAAACCCTGTCTCGAAAAAACAAGAAAAGAGAGAGACAGAGAGACAGAGACAGAAACAGAGACAGAGAGACTTGGAAGGTCCCCAGCCTTCTAGTGAACAGTGAGAATTTACCATGTACTATAATCAGCTGTTTTGTGTACTTTAAACCTTTAAAAGGTGCAAAAAGTAGCCATAACTGACGAGTGATGCAATAATACAGAGAGACTGAGGAGTCTCTCCAGAATCATCCAGTTGAGAATTAGCATTCAAACACATCTCCTGCCTCCTTTGCATTTTAGAATTCAGCTATGGAAGCTATAAAAGAATAATTAACACAAAATGCTTCTGCATACTGTACTCCAGTGAGAGTAGAAGAGAAGATGGCAGAAAGAATGGTCATTTTGACTTTTACAGGTAGTATGACACTGGGCACAGTGTCAAGGACCACAGAGGGAGAAGACAGTGGAGAGCTGGGAAGGCCAGATTTTTAATATCTTGGTGTCCCATCCGTATGTGAACATGGAAGTCTGGGCTTTACTAGGGTTGACTGACGCTCTTTTCTTTTTACTCCCTTACTGTTTAGTTGTTTTGACAACTTGAGTCTAGCTACCAGGTTTGTGAAAGGGGAAGGGATCTTTTGCCATTTTAGGAGGAAAATGAAAAGATGTTTAATGACCATCTTTAGTAGTGTAGTGCCCCTGCACTAAGGAGAGTGATGTTTAAACAATGGGCTTGCTAATCTAATTTATTAGACTGCAATTCTGAAGTTACTAAGGCTCATTTGACCCACAAGATCCCAGTAAATCCAACTCACTGTAACCTTCCAACCTGGAGGAGCCTTATCCCATTCCTCACTAATATTTGTTATATTTGGTTTCTGAAATTCGGGTCTTTTTAAAATTTATTTTGTTTTATTCCCAGTCTGCCCCAAGGATGACTGAACTAGATATGAATGTCCACATTCAAAATAGTTCACTGACACAGAAAAGTACAATTGAGCAATGGTGATATCACTAAAATTTTATTGATAAGTTAGAGTAAATATTTATAGCAGTCATGGTATCTACTTTTAGATTTTCAAATTCTTCCTGCACATACCATCCACCATAAGGATCCCCAGGCTAGTGATTAGAACTTCAAATCTTTCTCTTTATTACATTAAAAACACACCCATAGTCTAATCCAAGAATAAACCTGGTCTATAGGTCAGGAAGCAAGATAAACTCCATGTTCTAATCATTGTAAAAAAAAATGTCATAACCCATTTCCTACAAATGAGGTCAAAATATATTTTTATTAGGAAAATCCTGGTACAATCCCCCCACATCATTATAAAAGGGTTATGTTAACACTAACCTCTTTAAATCTAGAAGAATAAAGTCACATGCTCAGGATAATTCTATCTTGAAGAATGAAGTTATTTTCATCAATCTCTGGGGAGAAATTTGTCTCAAAAGCAAACTTAGGTTGGTAAGCAAAGGCACTGTTTTTCAGTCTTACAATGGAAGGAGTCAAATGTTTAAGAAAATGTTCTAGGTGTTGGTTGTGCCAACAGGATGGGAGCAAAGGATCTGGGAAGCGATGCCTGCCCTCTGTATAGTTAGTTCTTAGCCACTTGTGGGCTCCACATGAATAGTGAGGTAAAACTGACAATTCATTCCAGCTGGAATTAGATTCCTGAGGAGATATCATCCAGTGGAAATAGTGAAAAAGAATGGAGACACTCATAATAGGAGGGAGGCACTCGAAGGGAAGGAGAGTTTCCAGCTCCCATTTTATGCTGAGGGTCCATTATACAAGCCAACTGAATTTTATAGGGAAAAGCTAGCAGTACACTTCCTTGTCAAAAACATAGTTATGTAAATGGATACAGGCTTTCCCCTGCTTCTGTGCCTGTAGACTGCTTCAGTCACATGAGCCTCGGTCTCTCTCTAAATATCATGCCTTTGAGATAGACCTCATCAGACACTCCCACCGGGGATCTTCTGTCCCCAGAATTAATCCTTAGAGATGGACAATAAATCATAAAAGTTAGTTTTGTATATTGCAGCCAAATACTGAAGAAAACTAGAAGAACTGAAAAGTTGGCAAGGACTGATAACTTGGGGCAAGATGACAGGATTCAGTTCAACTCACAGACAGATAACAAAACTAGGTTCTTCCTTCAGGAAGGAGTAAGTCACCTTATTTCATTCAGACAAGACATACACCACCCATAATTACAGAGAGTTGAAAATATCTTAAAAACTTGACTATAACATAAAGAATCCAATTAAACAGTGAATCTTGGCCTTGAAAATTCCCTTTTGTGAACCTTCCATCAAACTGAATAATTCGCTATACATTTTTTTAATACCACAAGTTCTCAAAAACACATTTAATAGTAAAATATATATGTTGATCCACACATACATGTGTGAAACGACCAGGTGTAGTGACTCAAACCGTAGCGTCAGCACTTGGGAGGCTGAGCCAGGAAGATTATGGTTCCAGGGCAATCTAAACTTAATGGTGCAACTCTGTAGCAAAAACAAGAGCCCGGATATGTATCTTGGTGGCAGAACCTGCTTAGCCTTGGTTCAATTCCTAGAACTGAGAAAAAAATTATAAATGTATAAATTTTAAATTATACTTAGTAATGTTCTTTCAGTAGTCTACCTTCCTGAAAACTGTCTAGGTATCTGATGAATGATAAATATCCATTAGTTTGAGAGTCAATCTAAATTGTTAAGTTACCAAAAGATTTGGAAAGATATTTTTTAATCTCTCTCTCTCTCTCTCTCTCTCTCTCTCTCTCTCTCTCTCTCTCTCTCTCTCTCCCTCCCTCTCTCTCCCTCCTGCCCCGTGTTAGTCATGCATATGTGTGTGGAGGCCAGATGTCAATATCTAGCATCTGCCTCTGTTGGTCTCCATTTCATTAATTATTATTATTCTGAGACAGTCACTCAACTTTTCATTTTGGTCAGACTTGTCATAGCAAACCATTTGGGATTTGATTGTCCCCACTCCTCCTCCTCCTAGAACTGGAGTGACAGGCACATGTCAACACACTCATACTTATATGGGTGTAGGGGATTTAAACTCAGGTAGAGCATTCTTTAACCCATTGAGCGATGGACACAGCTTTTGGAAAATATCTTTAGGTGAAAAATATATATACTATAAAACAAAATTACTGTTGAGAGCTAATAAGATGGCTCAGTGGATGTCTTGGTTAGGGCTTCAATGTTGTAAAGAGACACCTTGACCAAAGGTAAATTTTATAAAGGACAAGATTTAATTGGGGCTGGCTTACATTTTCAGAGGTTCAGTCTACTATCATCATGGTAGGAAGCATGGCAGCGTTCCAGCAGACATGGTGCTGGAGAAGGAGTTGAGAGTTCTATATTTTGATTTGAAGGCAGCCAAGAGGAGGTTCTCTTCCTCACTGGTCAGAACCTGAGCACTAGGAGTGCTCAGAGCCTACCTACACAGTAACACACTTCCTTCAACAAGGCAACACCTATTCCAACAAGGCCACACTTCCTAAAAGTGGCCCAAGCATATTCAAACCACCACAGTGGGTGATGGCACTCCCACCAAGCCCATCCCTGGAACTCACATGGTGAAGAGAACTGATTCTGACAAGTTGTTCTCTGATTTGCACATGAGTTCCATGGTACTCATATACACAGAAATAAAAATATAATTGCTGCTGAAAATTGTCATTAAAATCATTCCATTTGCTAATAATGTACTTAAAATGACATAATGCTCTTTATTCCACCAGTGAAGCCAAATACATTTAGTTTGTATGAAAATGAATGAAAAGCCTCAAGCTTAACTTCAACCTTGGTGCTGGGAAGGATTTCCTTTTATTGTTGCTGTGACAAAATATCTCTCAAAAGGGTTTCAGGAAGGGAGGATTTATTTTGCCTCATGTTTTGAGGGTACAGTCCATCACAGCCGCAAAGCCATGGCAGCGGGAGTGTGGGATAGTCATTGTGCTTCAGCAGTCAGGATTCAGAGAGAGATGGATGCTGTGCTCCGCTCACTTTCTCCTTGTTACTCAGATTCAGAGCCCAACCCATGGGACAGGGCTCCTCCATTCTGGATAGACTTCCCTTCCTTAGCTCTGTAAACATTCTCATAGATACTCTCATGAGTGTGTTTTGATGGTGATCCCGAATCCAGTCAAGTTGTCAATGAAGATTAAACAAAGGAAATAATTTTTTTAAACCTATCATGTGCCAGGCACCCTCGGGCACTTTGCCCAATTTATAATTTGATCTACTAATATTCATGCTTTGCAAGGAATACTTTATATAGCTACTTTGTAACTTTACAGCACTCTTGCAAGGTAAACAGGACTGCCTCATTTTGTGGAGAACACAACTGGGGCTTGGTAAGCTTGCCCACTTACCCTTTGTCATGATGCTGGTCTCTCTCCAATACCCTGTATCAGACAGCAGGAGATAGTTTAATGACCCCAGAGAAATCTTAGGTTACATATTCTAGACAATTTATATATGTCTTAAGGGAGGGAGTTTACATCAGGCAGGTTCTTTTGCACCCTCAATAATCCAAGTCTCCAAGGAAGCCCAAATCAGTAAGTGGTAGTCTATTGTGTGCAAAAGAGGTTGAGGTTCCCATGGGACAGAAGATTGATCTCATCCAAAACCACTCTCACCCAGGCAGCCAGGAGCCAAGTCCCACCATGGAGCAATTGGACCCACTTATGTTTATGCCAGACACTCACTACTGCTGAAGCCACAGGGCACATTCTTCATTTTAAGAACAATGTCCCAAACTAGGTCTTTAGCTGAATGTGTGTGTGTGTGTGTGTGTGTGTGTGTGTGTGTGTGTGTATGTGTGTGTATTTTAAAAAATACTCAATACAATAAAAATTTTAATGCCTAATGTTTATAACAGGATGTTAAAAATCTTCCATATTCAAACCTTTAAGGAAAAACAGTTAGTTGACTGGTGTTAATGTTGGGAATGAGGAGACAGGTTGATGCCTTTAGTTAATGAATGAAGCAGATTCCTTATATCCTTCAGGAAAGCCAGTTAGTTGTAAGATCAGAGAGTTTTAAAAGTTGGTTAGAACTTTGCAGACATGACCATCTTTAATTATTTCACCCTTGCTATTATGTTATTATACTCCTCAAATTAACTATTGGAAAACAGTCATAGGATAATTTGAGTTATTCACCCAAATACCACAGGCCTGATAAATGTCAGTGGCAGGACTTGAAGTCAACAGAATCCAAAGACTGAACTCTTTCTTGATAGATTGAAAGCATTCCCAGAAAAAAAAAAATGATGTGGAGGAGCACAGAAATAATGACGAGCCATGAATCATGCTTCTCTCTTCCCACGACTCCTCAAAATGTATCATTGTTGACTTCATCAAGACATCACGTAAGTTGCTCCACTTTTTAAAGTTGAGATGCTCCTGTGACTTTCTTTGATGAATAGAATACAGTCAAAGTGTCACAATGCAAGCTTGGGAGCCTAGACCTTTTCATAAGATTTTATACCCATTCTTCAAGGGTGCTAAGACCATGACATCAAGAATAAGTATAGTCTGTTCTCCTGACAGTGGAGTAGTCACGGGGAGCAGGACTGAGGCTCTGTAGTCACAGTCAGCATCAGCCAAGCACTTGAGTAAAACCAGCTTGGGTGCCCTAGCTGTTGTGAGGTGATTCCACTAGAGAATATGCATGGTCACTCTTGAAGCTGAATAGAAAGTCTGTATTATCAGTCAGTGACTACACGGTGAACTTGCCCAGGTCATGTAGCTCTGAGCTTCACTGTCACTGCTACTGTGTGACTGTGGGATGACAGGAACTTTGGCTCATCTTACCTGGCCTCACAGGGGTAGCTGCAGGCAGAAGGACTTGGATGAATTTGGGACATCGAAGATGGTTTTATTCAAGTGCTTAGGTGCTGCTTACTATTGACTAGAAAGCCTCAGTTCTGCTCTGTGAACACTCATCTTTCAGGAGAACAGGCTATCTCATTCATGGTGTCATGGTCTTAACACCCCTAAAGAATGGGAATAGTTGCCTTTTATGCACAAAAACCACATCCGGGTTGCCACACTTCAGTTAACAAGAACATTTAGTGAGAAACTACAGAAGCCAAACAACAAGGTTAGTCCATTGAGGGACTTTCCTAGATCCTAGTCTTTGATAAATTTGTTCTTTTTTCCTGTTTTGGCAGGTGGTGGGTTCTGCTTGCTGGGTTCTAAGGTCAGTATGATGCCTCTAACATGTTATTAGTTGTGCTTAGGTCTCAGGGCCTGTTTACATAGCCATAATTCTTGCAGGCCACCACATTCTGGGAATGTATTTTAACCCATCATTTATCACAAACTACTCACTTTACCTTCCTCTCCTCTCCCTCTCCTCTCCTCTCCTCTCCTCTCCTCTCCTCTCCTCTCCTCTCCTCTCCTCTCCTCTCCTCTCCTCTCCCCTCCCCTCCCCTCCCCTCCCCTCCCCTCCCCTCCCCTCCCCTCCCCTCTCCCCCCCTCCCCTCCCCTCCCCTCCCCTCTCCCCTCTCCTTTCTTTCTTTCTTTCTTTCTTTCTTTCTTTCTTTCTTTCTTTCTTTCTTTCTTTTTTCTTTCTTTTTTCTTTCTTTCTTTCTTTCTTTCTTTCTTTCTTTCTTTCTTTTCCTTTCTTTCTCTCTCTCTTTCTCTCTTTCCTTCTTTCCTTCTTTTGGAATTTGCACTTGTGTGCTATGTAGAATTAAAGGATTTAAACCTGGAGGGACCTTAAAGGATCATTTAATTAAACTCTTGTTTTACAGAGATAGAAACAAAAAAAGAAATGAGAAGTGGCTCACCTCAAGCCATGGATTTTTTTTTTTTTTACACCTGGAGTCAGGGCTAACCTCAAGACTTTAGAATACCACTTCTAGAATTCTTGTTGCCGTACTGTATTGCTTTTCCAACCACATATGCAATAAGAAGATAGATTACTTCCAGATCATCTCCAAGACAGATTCTGAAAGCTGTTTGTGGTCTTAGGTTCTGATGACATCCATGCAAGGAGATCCATGTGAAAATGACCCATGAAATGCCAGGAAATGACTCTTGTGAAGCAGGCAATGAGCTGTTATAATTGAGCATGCTTTGTAGAGGTGCCATCTCCTCAGAAGACCAGCTGACATTTTCCTAGCTACCCAGTGAATAATCTGGAGAGTTTTAAAGAACATCTGAAATTTGGCCCAAGCTTCGGGAGTTTAAGCAAGTCATCCTCAGTGAGACTAATTAGCTCCCATGGTGAGAACTCCACTATGGGCCAGGTGTTCCTGGAGGAAAGCATTTTAGTTTTGTTCTGTAGCACCGTCATATAACAGTAATTATTGGTTGTCACTGAAGCACATGGCTGAAAGCAGCCCTAACACAGTGGAAAACACTTGTGGTTTGATATTAAAAATGTTTGCACACAATAAATAAAGAGGGAGGGGCTTGTTCCATGGCTATGGGGATAGCTCAGTTGGGAAAGTGCCTGCCCCTTAAGCAGAGTGGCCTGGATTTGTTCCCCAGAACCCACATGAAAAGATAGGAATGGTGCTGCATGCTCAGGATCCCAGTGTGAGGAGAGTGGAGACAAATAGATCCCTGAAGCTCATTGGCCAGCTACTCTAGGAGAATCAGTGAGCTTCAGGCTCACTGAGAGATCCTATTTCTTTCTTTTTTAATTGATTGATTGATCGATTGATTGATTAACATGCCATTCCAGCTTCCTTTCCCTCCTCTTCTCCCAGTCCTTCCTTTTCACCTCTCCCATACACTCTTCCTCCCTTCTTGCTTTTCAGAAAAGGGGAGGCCTACCATGGATAACCACCAGCCTCAGCATATCAAGGGGCAGTATGGCTAGATGTATCTTCTCCTCTTGAGGCTAGATGAAGCAGCCAAGTCAGGGGAAAGGGTTCCAAAGGCAGGCAACAGAGTCAGACATACATAACAACTGTTATTATGTGTAAAGGGCCTCGGTCAATCCAATGCATGTTCCCCGGTTGGTGGTTCAGTCTTTGTGGGCTCCATGGGCCAAGATTAGTTTATTTTTTTGTAGGTTTTCTTGAAGTGTCCTTGACTACTCTGGCTCCTATGATCCTTCCTCCCTTTCTTCAGTAAGATTCCCCAAGCTTCACCTAATGTTTGGCTGTGGGTCTCTGTATTTGTTTCCATCAGTTGCTGTGGGAAGCCTTTCTGATGACAGTTATGCTAGGTTCCTGTTTGCAACTATAACAGACTATCATTAATGGTGTCAGGAGTGTGGCCCCTCATCACGTATCTTAAGCTGGACCAGTCACAGGTTGGTTACTCCTTCAATTTCTGTTCCATTTTACCCTTGTACATCTTTATAGTCAGGAAAAAATTTAGGTCGAAGGTTTTGTGGCTGGGTTGGTGACCTAGACCCTTCATTGGAAGTCTTGCCTGGTTATAAGAGATGACAAGTTCAGGCTCCATATCACCCATTTCTAGGAGTCTTAGCTAGGATCACCTTCATAGATTCCTAAAGCTTTCCATTTTCCTAGGTTTCTAGCTTGTCACAGAGATGCCCTGGCCCCAATTCCAGTTGTCCTTCCAAGTGGGAGAGATCCTATTTTTCAAAATAAAAGTAGAGTGCAATTTAGGAAAGAAACTCACTATCAACATTTGACCTCTACATGCCTGCACATCTACACAAATCCACGCTAATAAGTACAACAAGTACCTGTCCCACCACACACACACACACACACACACACACACTCGCGCACATGCACATACAAACAGAGGCCACATCTCTATCTTGTCATTCATTAACAATGTAACGTTGTGCACACAGTTACACTGAGCAATGCACAGAGGGAATAAAAAGATAATACCAATTCCCTGGAGATGCAAGGAAGCTCAACTAAGAGTGTGATCATAAAATAACCTTGCTTACAATAAAGGACTTGTAAAGTATTGCTATTTCTCTTCAAATATATAAATATGGTTGTTTTCAAAGAGTGGTTAAAAAAATCAACAAAAGATGACTATAAAAAACGTGAACAATACAGGGTAATAAAGAGAATCCAAGTACAAATTACTTACCATATCTTTATTCAAGTGTTTGAGCACTGTGCTGTTTCCACACTGAGAATTTGGTCTTGTTGGCTCTATTTGTATCTACCCATGCAAAACCACCCATGTAGAACAAGACTCCACAATACCAGGAAGGACAAATACAGGATTGTATTGTGCTATCCTGCTCTGAAGTTCATAAACCTGAGACGTGGTCATTGTGATGTTTTTCTAGCCTAGTGACTTGGGGTGAAATCAAAGACTGTAGGCTGAATGGATGAAATGAAAACAAGAGAAAAAGCAGTGAAAATCTGCAGAAAAATTAAACATCTCTGAAGGCTTTGTGCAAGATTTCCTGAGTTTTACCACAAGAGCTAACCTGTCGTAAATAAGATGAGATTCACAGTTTTTCCCATTAATGGAGAACCTGCTTTCTCTACAAAGGCTTTCTGCATCCAGCCTGAAAAGCACTCTGGCCAGAATTTATTTGTACATGGTTTCAAAGGTACGATGGAAGAGAACAGAACGGAGACGAATAGTGTTTATGTGAGTTAACTATTAATTTGAAGAAAGCAATCTACAGACTGAAGCCAATCTAGAGTTGATCCAAAAGTTCACAACTGAAAGAGCCAGAGTAAACACTTGGGCCAATCACAGAGGCTCACATCTGGCAGAAAGTCCAGCTCTGGGAAAGTGTAAAGACAACAACCAAGTCTTTCTCAGCCCAGGTGGCCCCTTTCCTGGACCTAACTTCTAACCACCTGAGCTTCAGTTTATCTTCTAGTAGGGAGTCTTGTCCATAGGAGCGTGTACTTATATAATTGATGAGAAACAGACAATGGTGACTGTCATCTGTACTAGGATGTGCCCAGCATGGGTATGTCAAGTGACCGTAGTTTCATCAAAACAGTCTTTGTTAGAGAAATGGCTGCTCAGAGCATCCTTGGATCCTCCTCTGTAACCTTAGAGACCCACAATAAGCCTCCAACTTAGCATAATGAAATACTGATATATTTTCCCATAAGGATCTTGTTGCAGGGGAAACAACTAGGCTTTGCATAGGAGAAACTATGTGCATCCCCGTTACTTCGATGAAGACCTATGTGACCTGTGACAAGGCAGACACCCTTTACATCTTTAAATTTCCTTATCTGTAAAGAGGTCAAGGTGCCAGACAATTAGCAATTCCTACCAAAAGCCATAAAACAATTACAACAAACTACAATAGGCAGTTTAAAATGCTTAAATCATCATCATCATCATCATCATCATAAATTGGCCTCAAAAGCTGGCTTTTTAGTCAAGGATGACCAGGAACTCCTGATCCTCCTGCCTGTACCCCTCGACCGTGCCTGGCTCAAATGGATCATTATATGGAGAGCTCAGAAGTACAGGGAGAGACTCAGTATTAGAGTACTTGCTTGGTGTGCGAAAGCTCTGGATCACAACACCAGTACAAAAAAGCAGGGCTTTAAAGGAGGAAAGATATACTAGCACTCTGAGCCAAGGTATGGCTAAAGAGGAAAAGCCATACTACATTAGTGCTAGGATGGGGCCATTCATATGCCCTGTCTGCTGTGCTGGCCTTCCTTATTGATGGTTTTGTTAGGGGATCAAAGGGACTACATAGAGGAAAAGAGCCCGGCCAAGAGCACATGCTTTCTTTATTGGTAAGCCTGGAGACTCGTACATCTGAACAATGGTGGAGGGAACAGCTATAGCTTGTCAGTTATGCCACTGGGTAGCCAGGGCCTTCATTCATATCTACTCTGCAGAGGAGTTGGTGAAGATGTTAATGATCTGTGGTTAAATCAGACTTCATGCATGTTGTTTATTCCTGGTTTAGACAGTTAATGCATCTAAATCATTCAGTGCCTCATATTATATGTGTTTTATAAACCATTTAAATCCAGCCCACAACTACTTCATAAATATTGTGCATCTTTTAGACCTTCCATTTATTTGTGTGTATTGTGTATGTTTGTATGTATGTATGTATATATATATACATATATGTGTGTATATATATGTATATGTGTGTGTGTTTATGTGTTATAGTTTTCTTTCTTTTCTTCTGTGGCACAGTTGGATATTCTCAAATGCTGCAAAAATACACTGCATTATTCTCTTGGGAGGCTCAAATGAGAAAAATGTTCTTTAAAACATAAAGTTCCACACAATTTTGATTTGGTTTGGTTTGGTTTGGTTTTGGTTTTGGTTTTGGTTTTGGTTTTGGTTTTGGTTTTGGTTTTGGTTTTGGTTTTGGTTTTGGTTTTGGTTTTGGTTTTGGTTTTTTTGAGACAGGGTTTCTCAGTTCTCTGTCTGTCCCAGAACTCATTCTGTAGACCAGTCTGGCCTTGAACTAGCAGAGATTCACCTGCCTCTGCCACCGGAGTGCTGGGATTAAGGATGAACAAAATGACTCTGGTTGTTTATGGACAGAGCAGACAGTTTAGCTTAATAACCAAAAGGACTTTACCAACTGTACTGACTACACTAATATTTGAGAAGTTACACAAGTTCTCTGAGACTCGGTTTCCTTGTTTATAAAGTGGGGATGCTAACAATAGCTACTACATAAAGCAAGCTTTGGATGAGGACCTGGTATGCTAATACCATTGGAAGTAGTTTGCCCATAGCAGCAATGAGATGCAGGCTTTAACAACTGTCCATTTGGGAAGGCATTCTCATTTAGTTACAATTGCTGCATCACCTTTTATACACCAAGACTTTAGAGGTAAATGCATCTGCATCTTTTGAGGTGGTATTTGGAAATACCATGGCTGTGGCAATAGCAGCATCCTGACATGACCTGCCAGTTACAGGGGAATAAGTCCCCTGCATTCAGAACACCAGGCACAGCTCTTAGCATCACACTTCCAGACTTTGTCACAGTTTTTCTGCTCCCTTTACTTGTGTTAAATTCCTTTACCCTTAAGTTACCTCAAATGATTGTTTTTCGTTCTGTCACCTTCCTTTAAAACCGTGGCCTTTTGATCCTAATACTTAATCCTGATGATTATCTCCAACACTTCAGGGTAATTTTCTTTCAAACAGGAGAAAGAACACGTTAGCTAGTTGTTAAGCAATGCTATTCTTTCAGAAGCACAATAACTTTTCCAGGAAGAGAATCGATTCCTGTCTCACCAAGCAAACCCCGGAAGCTCGAGTCTCTGGGGACTGGGTTTACATATCACGTGAGAAGAACTGGGTACAATTCTAGGTCCAGTAGATACACAACTGCACATTCTTTCCACTACACTATGCAGTTAAGAATATCCTGGGTTCCTCTCTGACCCTTCCCTCACTTATGCCTCCAGTTTGGTAGTAGCATCTTCCATGTGCTCAATGCTGTGTTCCACAGAAAACACACAGGGCCTTACCTCAGGTAAGGACATTAAGTTCATAGTAAATGCAGAGCGGAATTCTGTGGGAATGGTGAGGGGAGACTGCAGATTCAATGACCTGGGTGTCATAGAAGCCTTGCAGAGACAGAAGCTCCTACCGTCTGCATGGCCACGGATGCATATGGAAGAACTTCAGAACAGGGTTGCCAGAAAGGAACATTGGCAAAGCTGTTCATGTCTCCACAGGCATCCTTCCTTACCCAGACCCAGAGCTAACCCTACAGACACCCTGTCCATATTGTCAAGCCACAGTGTGTTCCCAAAAGGTCTCCTTGCTCGTTTTCCGAAGATGATTGGCCATCAAGCACCAGAGTAGGCCAGAGGCTTGTTCTGTTTAGCTCCTTGCATCAAATATGCTTCCTATTAATTGTGGTTTTCAAAAGTCAAATTAAAACCCTTTGATTTGATTCCAAGATTGATCTTGCTTAACTTAAAGCTTTCCAGCTCTCCTGTCAGAATGTGGGGAGTGGGAGTTTAGAGTTTAAATCTCAGGCACAGCTTAAATTAGAGAGGATATCAAATTGGGTGTGTGTGTCTGTCTGTCTGTCTGTCTTACACCCTGCTCTGCCGCTCTGTTCTGTATGGCAGGGTTGGCAGACTGCATTTCCTGTGTCCCCTTGCTTCCATCTGGGCTGATCAGCAGGAAGGACAGGAGAGGCGTGTAGGATGGGAAGAAGGTAAAATGGGGCAGGGGCCACTTTTCTTCCATGGGCCTTGGTGTCTGCACTCACACGGTCCTCACTCTGGTTTCTGCAAGTGAGCCTAGCTCCTGAGTTGGGGAACACCACTGCCTCTTTCTCCATTAAGCCTCAGATGCCTGGTACATCTTGCTGAAGATCAACTTTGAGATGTTTCATCCTTTCCTGTTTGGATTCTCCTATTCCACCCTTTAAAAAACCAAAACCAAAACCAAAACAAACCAAACCAAAACAAAACAAAACAAAAAACAACAACAACAAAAAACCAGTTATCTATTTGCATCCCAAAGCCTGCCCCCTTCCACTTCCACCTTTTCTTTGGTCATACTCCTAGTGTAGTGTTCTATCTGTTTTGAATCCTTAGAGATGCTTTTACTGTTTTACCCCAATTGTCAGTGAGTGAAATGTGCTTGCCTTATGCAATGTATTTTCTCACTGAATAACGAAACCAAAGAAAAGGGGTAAAGATCAGGATCTTGCAGGAAAGACCAGCGAGACGTGCCCAGCTACATAGCTGGCGAATGAGTTTTTAATAACGTGTGTCCCTGACAGAGAGGAGTGTTCCTCTTCTACCGAGGGATAAATATTGTAATAGGAAACATGCTTTTCACTAGGAGAGAAGGATAGAAAAAAATGGGAGACTTGGTATTGAACCCGTCCGGGTTCTGGAACCTGGTTTTGAATGCTGGGAAGAGCTGGCCTCGGAGAGTCAGCACCCAGGCTGTGGACACTGCTGCTCTGAAGGGCTGATCCCACTGTACACAATAACCCCTAATGAAGAGCAGATTTTCCCACCCCCACAATCTGGGTTGAATGCTTTTCCTCCTCACCCTAAGGGCAGAGGAGGAATGTTCTGAGAATATTTGCCAGTGAGATTCATCCAACATCCCATTTGCGCATTACCAGTGACAGATTTCCGCCGCCTTTTGTTCCCATCATAATCCGAGTCTAAACACCCAGAATGGGCCTTCGCGCAGAGGCAGTAAGGACTCCAGACGGTGCCACTGAGGAGGGAACCAGGTGGTCCCAGGCTCTTGGTGTGCTAGCAGAAGCAAAAGCTTTTTGATCATCTTTATAATCAAGAGACGAGGACTGTGCCTGGCGGGCTGGGTTGGAGGAGGACAGACAGATCTGCAAAGCAGGCTTTAAAATCCACTTCCCTTCCTGTAGCAGCTCAGGCACGGTCTGTACCCTAGCGCTAATCCTTTAATAACCGTATGCTGTAGGGTTTTCAAGTCTACTTTACACCTGAGAAGAGTGAAGCTCAGAGAGGTTAAGTGATTTGTGTAGGACTGCACAGCTGGTCAGATGCAGAGTTAGAATTGCAAGCCACTGTTTGTGTTTCACAACATGAATTATTCCAGTTCTGCTGTGCTGCCATGACCACCTGTGGCAGGACTTTAAGAACACTCCGCAGCCATGTTGCCCACCTTGCAGCTGCCCTCTCCACAAGCCTGGGTGGGGCCTGGTTGGCAGAGTAATAAAAGAATGCCTCTGAGCACTGATCAATTCCCTGAGAGGAGTTCCCTGGAGTCAACCTCAGGGTCTTCCCTCCAGCTCTACAGCTAAGCCTGACTTAGGCTATGGCCTGTTATCATCTAATGAAGTAAATCTGGACGTGTGGCCTGCCCTGTAGCCCTGACCTATGCGTGCCTGAAAGCTGGCAAGGTTATTTTCTTCTGATGTTTGATTTGGTCACAGAAGGATTCGTAGTTCTCTTTCACAAAGTCGCCTCCTAACTGATAATCTGTGTATATTATGTTGAAATTCTACTAGTAAAAGGCATCTGCCCTCTCTTCACCCTATAATAAACTCTCTCCTTTTCTTACAAATCAGCAGAGGCAGCCAGAATTTCCTGAAGCCCTAGCTCGTCCACAGCTAAGATTCCCTTTTAGATTTGAAGTATGAGGAAAGGACCCAGTGTCTAGCCAAATGCCCAAAAGGTCTCCAGTTAGAATGATAAATTATTAGTCATGAGATAGGAATTCACAGAGAACTTGTGAGCTACATGCCCAGGAGAGGAGTATTATGACACATTAAGGCAAAGGGTGTCAAACACTGTCTAGATTATTAATAAATAGTATGGTTTCCTACCTATACAAAGAACACTATTTCTCAAACTTAAATACCCTTCTCAAATTATTAGAGGGTAGCCACAATCACAGAGTGTTGAGTACTGTATATTGTGAAATTGATAGAATATAAATGCATCTCAAAATTTAATACATTAATAAGTAGTTTTCAGTTCTTTGTATTTTTCAAACTAACTACATAAAATGCATCAATACTCATGTTTTAAAATTAATTGACATAAAATGCATCTTCATATTCATAACATTTGGGAAAATTTAACCTTGCAGTTCAGGGAAGGTTGTAAAATAAACTCAGGACCAGGGATTGCTCGCTGGCAGAGGAGCCTAGGGACCTGAATTTCAGGCTCGTGCTCCACACTGTGCATCAGACATTGAAATGTAGAACAGGAGCTCAAAACAGCCCACATTGCTCATGGGTGAGGGGACTGAAGCTCAGGGGGCAGACGTGATTGTACAGAGATCATAAAATGCATTACCAGTAGAACCTCAGCTCTCTTCTCTCTCATCTTTTTCACACTCAGAGGGAGTCAAAGCCTAATATTCCTCTTCAGCCAGGCTGTGGCTGAAGAAGAAACCTGATCCTCAGGTTGTCTGTAGCTGGTCACTGCTCTCTTTCCAGTCATCACACAGTGTTTAGTGAATAATACATGTATTCAATGATCAAACAAGACAAGTTGATTCATATGATTTACAAATAATGCTTCACTTATTTTTTTGTGCAGTCTCTTAGGTATACCATTATTTCTGTTTTTATTTTTGGAAGTAAACTGTTGGCTCAAGATCTCATCGAATGTACTCTGTAACAAAGCTGTGTCCTGCCTCTGCTGTACCCTGAGACTGACTTTGGGTTTTGTAAGTGCTGAAGCACAATCAGCTGGTGAATGGGAATAAGCTGGGCTCAGTCCGTAGGGACCATCAGTGGGTATAAGGGAATAATGAATTTGTTGACAGCATTAGAATCTATTGCAGAAAGTTCCAAGATTTCAGATGCATGTCATTATTTTAGGATATGGGATGGGAGTCTTGACAAGTCTTCCCACCCATTTACCATGGAGCCTTCTCTCCTTCAAGGGTGGTTCTCTAAGAGACAGTTTGCATAACTTAGATTTTTAAGAGTGTCCCTGGGCCTTTCTTGTCTGACTCATTGTGTGGTCACAAGCTAGTGAGTCACTGCCATGTGACTCAGTTTTCACATCCCACGCAGGGCTCAGAGCTTGACTGCTGGGATCCTGGGCATGGCTTTATATGGTGGGGACAAACGACCAATGATGTTCTGGAGGGCCAGGGCGAGTTGCACTTTACTTCTTTGACTTGTAAAAGCACCTGTCTGCTAGTTAGTGGTGTCCATTTGTGGGCCATGGATAAGAAAACATTAGACTCACCAACATCCTCACCATTTCTCATGACACAGCATGAATCCAGTGTGTGCATAGCCTCTGTGTTAGTGGGATAGCATCGTGCATATAGGGTAAAAATCCTGAATGAAGAAACATGGATCCTCGCTGAACTTGTCTTTTCTCAGCTATGCTAAGAAAATGAATACAACTTCACATTCCTAGTTTAAATGTTGAGCACATTACAGTAAATCCTGGGATAAAAATTTCCCTAGGAATGTGAGCACTAAGCTTGGTAGCTTACTTCATAAGTACTGTAGACTGAATCTAGAGAATAATTTGGCACCCCCAATTTCTGCTTGCTTGCAGGACATAGTTCATTTGGCCATCTTCTGGGATACCCGGTTCTTAATCTGAGGTCCTATTTCAATAGTGAATATAAAGATTTTGAAATGGGATTTTTTTTGTCCCTGGTTTATCTCAGACTCCATTATAATAAATATTAAGATTCAAAAATAAATTCAAACAGCTAAGATGCTGGAAAGAGACTTATGTATCTTCAGTCTTGGCCTTCAGCTAGATCAAGAATAGAAAATAAAGATGGAACCTGTTACCACTCTCTCTGTAGAGAGGAGAGGTAAGCTACCAAGATATTTCCTTTAGCTGAGAGCACAGAGAACAGGTGCTTGAAGCATTCCTGTGAAAGTAGACCAGGGTTGGGTTCTAACTCCCATTAGACTCACCAACATCCTCACCATTTCTCATGACACAGCATGAATCCAGTGTGTGCATAGCCTCTGTGTTAGTGGGATAGCATCGTGCATATAGGGTAAAAATCCTGAATGAAGAAACATGGATCCTCTGATTTTCTTAGGGACTCCATTGTCCCTAAAGGGACAATGAAAGACCGAAGAGCCAGAGTAGTGTGCTGGGTGGGTTTGTACTGTACATCTAGAGGGTTTTCATGTCAAGGATGCAGTCATTTCCCATGCACTAGAAGTAAAGAACACCAGAAAAGAACACTACAGGGTTATCTTTGATCTTGTCTGCAAGTGCCTGCTGAAGGAGGGGGGGGATTCTGAAAGGGAGACTGGAGATGCACTGCTTCTCGGTGCTACAAGTGACACCAGAAATAGGAACACATCTGTCAGGGTCAAGGGAACTATGAGATAGAGGTCCTAAAAAAAGGGACCCCAGGGATGGCCCCAAGAAAAGAGTCCTGTTCTGGGCCTCTTGGGGATGCTTTCTTTAGTCACAAGGCTAAAGAAAATGTTAAGGCTGTCCAACCCTCTTACCCCTCTGATCACCCATGGATCTAATCACAATAGATGTGAAGTAGCAGAAAGGGGGGGATTGGAGAGGAGTCAGTGATAAGTTGCATTTCTGCCATGTTTAAAGGTACGCTTTTTCAACACACTATTAACTGAAGCCAAAATAGATTTTGCTTGATTTTCTTAGTTAATAATAGGCACCATTACCTTTCCCTTGGAGCCTGACCACATCACCATATTTCCATGTCTTTTTTCTGAAACCCATACTTTGCCTTAGGTTCTAGTATCATACTACCTATTATAGATGGGGATCTATTAGTATTCCATTATAAAAAGATAAATTCTCAGTGATAACACCTAATAATCATATTAATGTTTTCTGTATCCAGCATGGAGAGACATTTGGTTTGTGTGTGACCAAATCTTAAATAAATGGCAATGAATATAGCTGTAATGATGGGGAAGCATCAAGGGGTATTTTGACCCTTTGGGGCATCTTACATCTCACCAGCTAGGCACTCATAGTCCTACTTAAACCTTCAGTCATACTGCCTGGGTCCTGAGTAGCTCATTTAGATGTGTTCAGGGACTCCCCGTTATCCCCAAGACACTGTGTGTCTCTCCGGAGAAGGAATGGAGACAGTGAGGACAAGTTCTCCATCTGAGAGAATAATAAACTGGGGAACTGATCCATAGCTGCAGATTTTAATAGACCCCTCTGTTCTACAGAGAACAGTGGAGAAATTGTTCATCTACACAAAATCTCATCCTGATGGAAATGTTCTGACTGCAAAGTCAGTGTCAGCTTTGATTTCCTGCCCCCCCAGAAAAGGCTTAGTCAAAAGGCCCGTGGGCCTGTGCAGTCAGAAAAACTAAGTTGGTCACACATTATTGTCTAGTGGCCAACTCAACCCAGTGCACCCTAACCTTAGGGTTGCTTATTGCACTGCATCTCTTCTTGGTATCTCAAGGAGAACTATGGAAGAATTGGCAGTCCAAGCAGGCCTGAGGGTGAGTGCCCAATATTTTATTGCTTCCTTCAAATTCAGAGAGGTTCTGGATTTGCGGGAGTCTGAGGGGTCACTGGCCAGAGGACTAGCAGAACTCAGTCATTGAAGGTTTCCTTAAAGGAGCATCAAACTGAAATAACCTCAAAAAGGTGCTGGCTGGGCCAAGAGAGAGCCAGTTGCTGTCTCAAAGCTAATTTTAAGAATGTCCTTGTCTCTTGAAATTTCATCAGCATGACTCATGGAACTGCAGGCCAACATTCTGAAGCTCTGAATAATCCAGGGCCCTGGGAGGCAGAGCTCAATGGGAGTTTTACCTAAATAAAGCCTAAGAGACCAGCCTGCTGTGATACATGCATGAGAATTTTGCTAATTCAGCAGACTCCCCACACTTGCACCTCTGCTGTTCACACCATGGCTCACAAGTTCTTGGGACCATGGGACAAGTCTTCTCTTAGATACTGGATCCTTGCCTGTTTTCATTCAAACCTTCAGTTAGTTTCTTGCCATCATTTTCACAGTTTTTCCATTTTTCTCTTATCTTTAGAGGCTATCATATATGTCTAAGTGAAATATGATCATATACAATTCTTATTCCCCATTCCTTCCCTCCAACTTCCCCTATATCTTTCCCAACATCTCTTGAAAATAATTTCATATCTTAGAAAAAAAACAATACACTGAGTCCAACTACTGTACCCATATGTGCATGGGTCAGGGCTATCCAATGGAGTATTGGATGCCTATCAGTCATCATGTCCTCCAAGAAACTATCCCAGCAACTATTAACTGCCAATAGCTCCTCAGTAAGGGGCGAGAACTGGAGATCTTTTCCCCTACCTATATAGGAATTCTGACTGGCTCAGTCTTATACAGGTCTTGTGCAGGTAGGCACAGCTTTTATGAGTTCATGAGTGCCGTTAGCCATGGCATGTGTAGAAGACAGCATTTCTCAGCACTTGTTCCTATCATTCAGCTTACAGCCTTTCCACCTCCTCTTCTGTGATGTACTCTAAGCCTTGGTAGGGCACTCCATCTCTTCTCAGCCCTCTGACCACTTATGAGTCTCTACACTGACTGCTACCCACTTCAGAAAGAAGCTGACCTGGTCAAGGCAGAGAGAAGTGCAGATCTATGGGCATAAATATAGATCACAGCTTTTCCACATAGAGTAACTATAGGAAAGAACCACATTTAGCTCAGATAACATTTCTGTGCCTCTCCACATACATTAATCTTCTACCTACCCATTGTGGCAGCCTCTCTGTGGTAGGTGGCCAAGACTTATCCAATCCTCTGTAACCACAGACATAGGAAATCCAGACCACAGCCAGTCTGAAGGGAGAGGACACAGACTCAAGTCTTGACTTACAAGACTTAGGATTTGGTCTGTTTCTTACACCTCTGAGCACCATGTTCCTTGTCTTTAAAAGGAGGGTGATGGGACCAGCTTCACAAGATTGATGAAATGATGTGATAAATACATAGCTAGATAACCAATGGCAAAAGCCAAGTGAGTTACTGCTATTACCCGTTAGCATCCTTTCAGGAGAATCCAAATGCCAGGCGTCTAACCTGTTCTGACCTATGACCCTTCCCACTTCTCTCTTCTGTCTCTCTCCTTTGGGAAGTTTTCCCCTCGCCTTTTGATTATGTCTTCCCTGCTATCATCACTGTGAACCCATGTCCATGCTCCAGGATTTCGCAATGGGATGCTTTGGGGTCACTCTTTTCCATTTAGAAGTGACTTACATACTTTACTCTGCTGTTATCAATTATGCTAAAGAAGGGGGAGGGTGTGGCTTACTGCACTGAATGGTGCTGTGATGTATGCTTGGTAAAATCGCTCCAGCAAAGGAAGTGGACAATGATGACATTGCTAGCTTTTATAGCATCAGTATGAAGTTCTCTGATATTATTTGGCAAAAAAAAAAAAAAAAGTCAGAAATGTCCCTTAAGAAGTCCAGGACAAGTTGAAAGCCAACTAAAGAATGTAGATATATTTAATAAAAAGCAAAAATTGCTCCAGATGCCAGAAATTGTTATAAACAAATGCCTTGCCAAACATACCCATCTGTGTGCACTGCGAGGTCTCTGGCTGAAGAGCTGAGTGGGTGAGAAGTCAGAGTCAGAGCGCACTGATGGGGGGAAGCAGACTCTTGCTGCTCAGGGGTCTCAGAATAAAGAACTGTAAAAAGGGCAGAAGAGAGAGAGCCTGTTGAGCTCTCTGTTGAGAGCCCAAATCCTGACAGAGCTGTGGTGAAGGCTAGCCTACAGGGGAGAGCAGGGATGTGCTCCATGAAACTGAAAAATTCAGCAGTAAAAATATGGTCATTCCAAAACTTCAGCCAAAATAATGCCAGATATGAGCCTGGTTTCAGGGGTATGTGCCCTGTGTAGTTACAGGGGATCAAACAATCAGAAGAGCCCATGCTCTTGTAATGGTTTACTATTGTCTCTTTGGAATTCTTAACCATGTTTTAGTAAGAAAATCTACTTTTTAGTAAGAAAATCTATATTTTGATTTTTCACTGGGCCTTAGAAAGCATATTACTACTAAAAGCTGATGAGAATTTAGTCAAAGAATTTTTAAAGCCAGAAGGGCGACTGAAAGGAAGATGGTGAGAAAACCGGCCTGAGTAGGGCCACAGGCCACATCCTGCTGGATCAGCGCCAGGGTAGCGGGAGCGCAGGGTTGCCTGACACCCGCCAGCTACCCACGACCCCCGCCACAGGATTTTGGGACTGCTGGTGAGTGGAACACAGCTTCTGCTCCAATCCAATTGCGCGGGACCTGAGACTGCATTAGTTAGGGAAGCAGAAACCTGCCTGAGTAGGGCCACAGGCCTCATCCAGCCAGATCAGCACCGGGGTAGCGGGAGCGCAGGGTTGCCTGACACCCGCCAGCTACCCACGACCCCCGCCGCAGGATTTTGGGACTGCTGGTGAGTGGAACACAGCTTCTGCTCCAGTCCAATCACGCGGGACCTGAGACTGCTCTGGTTGGGGAGAGAGAAATCCGGCCTACATAGGGCCACAACCCTCTTCCGGTCAGAAAAGCACCAGGGCAGCTGGGGCGCAGGGTCTGCTGACACTCGCCAGCTACCCACAACACCCGCCACAGGATCTTAAGACTTCTGGTGAGTGGAGCACAGCTTCTGCTCCAATCCAATTGCGCAGGACCTGAGACTGCATTAGTTAGGGAAGCAGAAAAACGGCCTAAGTAGGACCACAGGCCTCATCCGGCTGGATCAGCGCCGGGGTAGCGGGAGCGCAGGGTTGCGTGACACCCGCCAGCTACCCACGACCCCTGCCGCAGGATTTTGGGACTGCTGGTGAGTGGAACACAGCTTCTGCTCCAGTCCAATCACGCGGGACCTGAGACTGCTCTGGTTGGGGAGAGAGAAATCCGGCCTACATAGGGCCACAACCCTCTTCCGGTCAGAAAAGCATCGGGGCAGCTGGGGCGCAGGGTCGGCTGACACTCACCAGCTACCCACAACACCCACCACAGGATCTTAAGACTTCTGGAGAGTGGAACACAGCTTCTGCTCCAATCCAATTGCACGCGGGACCAGAGACTGCATTAGTTAGGGAAGCAGAAAAACGGCCTGTGTAGGACCACAGGCCTCTTCCGGCTGGACCAGCACCGGGGTACCGTCAGCTACCCACGACCCCCGCCACAGGATTTAGAGACTGCTGGTGAGCTGAACACAGCTTCTGCTCCAATCTTTAAACAGTGACAACGATAACAACTAACCCCAGAGATTACCAGATGGCGAAAGGTAAACGTAATAATCTTACTAACAAAAACCAAGACCACTCACCATCATCAGAACCCAGCACCCCCACTTCGCCCAGTCCAGGGCACCCCAACACACCGGAAAAGCTAGACACGGATTTAAAAGCATATCTCCTGATGATGATAGAGAACTTCAAGAAGGACTTTAATAACACACTTAAAGAAATGCAGGAGAACACTGCTAAACAGGCAGAAGACAATAAAGAGAAAGCACAAAAATCCCTTAAAGAATTGCAGGAGAACACTGCTAAAGAGTTACAAATCCTTAAAGAAAAACACGATAACATAATCAAACAGGTAGAAGTCCTTACAGAAAAACAGGAAAACACATCCAAACAGATGATGGAAATGAACAAAACCATACTAGACCTAAAAAGGGAAGTAGACACAATAAAGAAAACCCAAAATGAGGCAACACTGGAGATAGAAACCCTAGGAAAGAAATCTGGAACCATAGATACGAGCATCAGCAACAGAATACAAGAGATGGAAGAGAGAATCTCAGGTGCAGAAGATTCCATAGAGAACATCGGCACAACAATCAAGGAAAATGTAAAATGCAAAAAGATCCTAACTCAAAACATCCAAGAAATACAGGACGCAATGAGAAGACCAAACCTACGGATAATAGGAGTGGATGAGAATGAAGATTTTCAACTCAAAGGACCAGCAAACATCTTCAACAAAATTATAGAAGAAAACTTCCCAAATCTAAAGAAAGAGATGCCCATGAACATACAAGAAGCCTACAGAACTCCAAATAGACTGGACCAGAAAAGAAATACCTCCCGACACATAATAATCAGAGCAACAAATGCTCTAAATAAAGATAGAATACTAAAAGCAGTAAGAGAAAAAGGCCAAGTAACATATAAAGGCAAGCCTATCAGAATTACACCAGATTTTTCACCAGAGACTATGAAAGCCAGAAGATCCTGGACGGATGTTATACAGACACTAAAAGAACACAAATTCCAGCCCAGGCTACTATACCCAGCCAAACTCTCAATTAACATAGATGGAGAAACCAAAGTATTCCACGACAAAACCAAATTCACACATTATCTCTCCACGAATCCAGCCCTTCAAAGGATAATAACAGAAAAAAACCAATACAAGGACAGGAACCACGCCCTAGAAACAACAAGAAGGTAATCCCTCAACAAACCTAAAAGAAGACAGCCACAAGAACAAAATGCCAACTTTAACAACAAAAAAAACAGGAAACAACAATTACTTTTCCTTAATATCTCTTAATATCAATGGACTCAACTCCCCGATAAAAAGACATAGACTAACAAACTGGCTACACAAACAAGACCCAACATTTTGCTGCTTACAGGAAACTCATCTCAGAGAAAAGGATAGACACTACCTCAGAATGAAAGGCTGGAAAACAATTTTCCAAGCAAATGGCATGAAGAAACAAGCTGGAGTAGCCATTCTAATATCTGATAAGATTGACTTCCAACCCAAAGTCATTAAAAAAGACAGGGAGGGACACTTCATACTCATCAAAGGTAAAATCCTCCAAGAGGAACTATCAATCCTGAATATCTATGCTCCAAATACAAAGGCAGCCACATTCATTAAAGAAACTTTAGTAAATCTCAAAGCACACATTGCACCTCATACAATAATAGTGGGAGACTTCAACACACCACTTTCACCAATGGACAGATCATGGAAACAGAAACTAAACAGGGACACAGTGAAACTAAGAGAAATTATGAATCAAATGGATCTGGCAGATATCTACAGAACATTCTATCCTAAAACAAAAGGATATACCTTCTTCTCAGCACCTCATGGTACCTTCTCCAAAATTGACCACATAATTGGTCACAAAGCAGGCCTCAACAGATATAAAAATATTGAAATTGTCCCATGCATCCTATCAGATCACCATGGACTAAGGCTGATCTTCAATAACAAAATAAATAATAGAAAGCCAACCTTCACGTGGAAACTGAACAACACTCTTCTCAATGATACCTTGGTCAAGGAAGGAATAAAGAAAGAAATTAAGGACTTTTTAGAGTTCAATGAAAATGAAGCCACAACATACCCAAACTTATGGGACACAATGAAAGCATTTCTAAGAGGAAAACTCATAGCTCTGAGTGCCTCCAAAAGGAAACTAGAGAGAGCACACATTAGCAGCTTGACAACACACCTAAAAGCACTAGAACAAAAGGAAGCAAATTCACCCAAGAGGAGTAGACGGCAGGAAATAATCAAACTCAGGGGTGAAATCAACCAAGTGGAAACAAGAAAAACTATTCAAAGAATCAACCAATCAAGGAGCTGGTTCTTTGAGAAAATCAACAAGATAGATAAACCCTTAGCCAGACTCACTAGAGGGCACAGGGAAAGCATCCTAATTAACAAAATCAGAAATGAAAAAGGAGACATAACAACAGATCCTGAAGACATCCAAAACACCATCAGATCCTTCTACCAAAGGCTATACTCAACAAAACTGGAGAACCTGGATGAAATGGAGAAGTTCCTAGACAGATACCAGGTACCAAAGTTGAATCAAGATCAGGTTAATGATCTAAACAGCCCTATATCCCCCAAAGAAATAGAAGCAGTCATTAATAGTCTCCCAACTAAAAAAAGCCCAGGACCAGATGGGTTTAGTGCAGAGTTCTATCAGACCTTCAAAGAAGATCTAATCCCAGTTCTTCACAAACTATTCCACAAAATAGAAACAGAAGGTACTCTACCCAACTCATTCTATGAAGCCACAATTACTCTGATACCTAAACCACAAAAAGACCCAACAAAGATAGAAAACTTCAGACCAATATCCCTTATGAATATTGATGCAAAAATCCTCAATAAAGTTCTTGCTAACCGAATCCAAGAACACATCAAAACAATCATCCATCCTGACCAAGTAGGTTTCATCCCAGGGATGCAGGGATGGTTCAATATACGGAAATCCATCAACGTAATCCAGTATATAAACAAACTCAAAGACAAAAACCACTTGGTCATCTCCTTAGATGCGGAAAAAGCATTTGACAAGATCCAACACCCATTCATGATAAAAGTCTTGGAAAGATCAGAAATTCAAGGCCCATACCTAAACATGATAAAAGCAATCTACAGCAAACCAGTAGCCAACATCAAAGTAAATGGTGAGAAGCTTGAAGCAATCCCTCTAAAATCAGGGACTAGACAAGGCTGTCCACTTTCTCCATACCTATTCAACATTGTACTTGAAGTCCTAGCCAGAGCAATTCGACAACAAAAGGAGATCAAAGGGATACAAATTGGAAAAGATGAAGTCAAAATATCACTTTTTGCAGATGATATGATAGTATATATAAGTGACCCTAAAAATTCCACCAGAGAACTCCTAAGCCTGATCAACAGCTTCGGTGAAGTAGCTGGATATAAAATTAACTCAAACAAATCAATGGCCTTTCTCTACACAAAGAATAAACAGGCTGAGAAAGAAATTAGGGAAACAACACCCTTCTCAATAGTCACAAATAATATAAAATATCTTGGCGTGACTCTAACTAAGGAAGTGAAAGATCTGTATAATAAAAACTTCAAGTCTCTGAAGAAAGAAATTCTAGAAGATCTCAGAAGATGGAAAGATCTCCCATGCTCATGGATTGGCAGGATCAACATTGTAAAAATGGCTATCTTGCCAAAAGCAATCTACAGATTCAATGCAATCCCCATCAAAATTCCAAATCAATTCTTCAACGAATTAGAAAGTGCAATCTGCAAATTCATCTGGAATAACAAAAAACCTAGGATAGCAAAAACTCTTCTCAAGGATGAAAGAACCTCTGGTGGAATCACCATGCCGGACCTAAAGCTCTACTACAGAGCAATTGTGATAAAAACTGCATGGTACTGGTATAGTGACAGACAAATAGACCAATGGAATAGAATTGAAGACCCAGAAATGAACCCACACACCTATGGTCACTTGATCTTCGACAAGGGAGCTAAAAACATC
Organism: Mus caroli; assembly: GCF_978045245.1. Lineage (NCBI taxonomy): Eukaryota > Metazoa > Chordata > Mammalia > Rodentia > Muridae > Mus > Mus caroli. The sequence continues at coordinate 56,886,793 of NW_028227263.1, read as the reverse complement.
CAGTGGAAGAAAGACAGCATTTTCAACAAATGGTGCTGGCACAACTGGTTGTTAACATGTAGAAGAATGCGAATCGATCCACTCCTATCTCCTTGTACTAAGGTCAAGTCTAAGTGGATCAAGGAACTTCACATAAAACCAGAGACCCTGAAACTTATAGAGGAGAAAGTGGGGAAAAGCCTTGAAGATATGGGCACAGAGGAAAAATTCCTGAATTGAACAGTAATGGCTTGTGCTGTAAGATCGAGAATTGACAAGTGGGACCTCATGAAACTAGAAAGCTTCTGCAAGGCTAAAGACACCATCAATAAGACAAAAAAACCACCAACAGATTGGGAAAGGATCTTCACCTATCCTAAATCAGATAAGGGACTAATATCCAATATATATAAAGAACTCAAGAAGGTGGACTCCAGAAAGTCAAATAACCCCATTAAAAAATGGGGCTCAGAACTGAACAAAGAATTCTCACCTGAGGAATACCGAATGGCAGAGAAGCACCTGAAAAAATGTTCAACATCCTTAATCATCAGGGAAATGCAAATCAAAACAACCCTGAGATTCCACCTCACACCAGTCAGAATGGCTAAGATCAAAAATTCAGGTGACAGCAGATGCTGGCGAGGATGTGGAGAAAGAGGAACACTCCTCCATTGTTGGTGGGATTGCAAGCTTGTACAACCACTCTGGAAATCAGTCTGGCAGTTCCTCAGAAAATTGGACATAGTACTACCGGAGGATCCAGCAATACCTCTCCTGGGCATATATCCAGAAGATGTCCCAACCGGTAAAAAGGACACATGCTCCACTATGTTCATAGCAGCCCTATTTATAATAGCCAGAAGCTGGAAAGAACCCAGATGTCCCTCAACAGAGGAATGGATACAGAAATTATGGTACATTTACACAATGGAGTACTACTCAGCTATTAAAAAGAATGAATTTATGAAATTCCTAGCCAAATGGATGGACCTGGAGGGCATCATCTTGAGTGAAGTAACACAATCACAAAAGAACTCACACAATACATATTCATTGATAAGTGGATATTAGCCCAAAACTTAGAATACCCAAGATATAAGATACAATTTGATAAACGCATGAAACTCAAGAAGAATGAAGACCAAAGTGTGGACACTGTGCACCTTCTTAGAATTGGGAACAAAACACCCAGGGAAGGAGTTACAGAGACAAAGTTCGTAGCTGTGATGAAAGGATGGACCATTTAGAGACTGCTGTATCCAGGGATCCGTCCCATAATCAGCTTCTAAACGCTGACACCATTTCATACACTAGCAAGATTTTGCTGAAAGGACCCAAATATAGCTGTCTCTTGTGAGACGATGCCGGGGCCTAGCAAACACAGGAGTGGATGTTCACAGTCAGCTATTGGATGTATCACAGGGCTCCCAATGGAGAAGCTAGAGAAAGTACCCAAGGAGCTAAAGGGATCTGCAACCCTATTGTTGGAACAACATGATGTACTAACCAGAACCCTGGAGCTCTTGTCTCTAGCTGCATATGTATCGAAAGATGGCCTAGTCGGCCATCAATGGAAAGAGAGGCCCATTGGACTTGCAAACTTTATATGCCCCAATATAGGGGAATGCCAGGGCCAAAAGAATGGGAATGGGTGGGTAGGGAAGTGGGGGGCGCTATGGGGGACTTTTGGGATAGTGTTGGAAATGTAATTGAGGAAAATATGTAATAAAAATATAAAAAAAAAAAAAAGGAAGATGGTGAACAGACCCCTCCTGATTATGAAAGCAGAAAGCAGGGGTAGCCATCCAGTGACTTTAAAACCAAACCAAAGGACCAGGACTGGGGCAGTAGCTCACCATGAGTGCTGGGAGCTGAAGGGTATTCCAGGTGATGTGCTTCAGGGAAAGGCCCTCTGGAGAGGTGTTCCTGTAACAGGTATCAATGATTGAATCATCTGGGGCCTCAGTAGGAGGGAGAATCTCCTAGGCATAGCCAAACACCACTAGGCAAAGAACAGTCACAGTGCAGTGAAGATGGAGAGATGGTCCTAGACAGAGCTAAGTACAGCTTTTAGCTCTGCCATACACAGGTGCTAGGAATTAAGAATCCTGACTCCTCTGAGCCTTAGAGCCTTTGATGAATGGAGTGGGGGGAATCACACAATTGATCTTTAAATGAGGTATAGCATACATGATTCCTTCTGCTTTGCCTGATGCATTACATTTCTCTTGGAACTTAATGTTGACTTATTGAGAACTAGATTTAATATTGAAAACTAGAGTCAAGAAAAATATTACTAGAGGTGTGGCAACAGCCTACTGCTTGCCATGAAAACACAAGTTTGAGCCTTAGAGCCCACATATAAAAAGCCAAGCATTGAGGCAGTTCATAATCCTAGCACTGGAAAGGTAGAACAAATGAATTTCTGGGGCTCACTAGCAAACCAGTGTACCCTACTTGAAGGGTTCCATGCCAATATGAGAAAAAAAGGATAGCATCTAACGAGCAACACACAAAGTTATCCTCCGATCTATACTCATGTGTGCATACACACACACACACACACACACACACACACATCATCATCATCATCATCCTTGACCAATGGCAAACTACATCTCTCAGGGTCAAATTCCTTATGAGAAATAGAAATAAACACACTGCCTAAGAAAGTGCCTTGTATACACACATTGAATGAATAAACACTGAAGTCAGGGACCAGAAAGATATTTGCAAAGCTGCAAAGAGGTTCGCAACTACAGTAATTTTGTTGACCTCAGAAACACAGATTTATTGCTTAAGGAGAATAGGGGTAAAATGGGCTTTAGTTCCCTCATCCTAAAAAAACAATAACATTCTGAGCATTTGACCATTTGGGAACTTGGGTCAATCCTTTGTTCCTGTTATCATCACATAGCTAACTCATCCCTGTGTAACCATACTAGGCTTGGCATTTGTTTTCCTTCCCCCAACCACATAGGTTTCTCTTCTGAGCATAAAAGGAAAATACTGTCACCACATGGTTAGCATGAATCAAGAAATATAATTAAAGACAAGACATGCATTGGGCTACAATTACTATGGCACACAAAGAAGCCTGGAAAGTATTTAAGGAGGAAAATGTCATTCAGTAACACCAGAGATGTCCAGTGAGGAAATGCCTCATGTACAAATGACATAAAACACACACACATTTTTAAAATCTAAGTGTGCATATTCTGTATAGGATAAAAGAAAGAAAAACTACCAGTGTGCCGAATGCTCAAGATTTCTTCCCTTCCAGGATGGAATAACAGTGTTGCCAGAGAGAAGCTAAAGACCAGCCTAACAAACAGCAGTGACACTAAGGTTGAGCAGAATCCTCGGGCCTCAGAGGGTAGGTTTTCTGCTTTGAAGATGACCATGTGATAGGGTCAACCAGAAGGCAGACCCTGCTAGTCTCCACCACAACTCTGTGCATCTCCTCGTGCACTAAGCCATGTCTCCCTCTCCTCCAGGACTAGTCCAGGCATGTACATGATTTCTCAGGACAAGTGGAAATGATTTGTGATACCTTCTCTAAAGAAATGCTAGTACCATTTCCTTGCCCATTTACATTTGGGTTGGTATTCTGTATATAGTCTGATTATTAATCCCATACCACATGTGTACTTTGCACTATAGCTTCTCCAAGGTTGTTGGCTGTTGTTTGCTTTCTTGAGAGTGTTCTGTGGAAGCACAAACCTTTTAAATGTATGAAATCCAATCTACCTGCTTTTTCCTTTATTGGTTGTTGGCAGTGTGTCTACCAAGCCATTGGCAAATTCAAGGTTCTAAGGATTTACAACTCTGTTTTATTCTAAAAGTCTCATAACTCTAGAGCTTATATTTTGTCCTTCAAGTCATTTTGAGTTAGCTTTACATGTACTATATAATAAGAGCCCACATTTAATTTATATGTAGATATACAATGACTCTACATTTTTATTGCAACTGTTTCTTATTTGCTATTCTAGCATCCTACTCAAATTAACTGAGAAGGATTTATTTCTGGATTCTTACATCTATTCTATTCACCTAAATGCCTATCATTAAGGGACTATGACACCACAGATCTTGATTAAAGTTGTTTTGTATTTTGAACCCCCAGAGCTCGTGTCTCTAGCTGCATAGGTAGCAGAAGATGGCCTAGTCAGCCATCATTAGGAAGAGAGGCCCCTTGGTCTTGTAAACTTTATATGCCCCAGTACAGGGGAACGCCAGGGCCAAGAAGTGGGAGTGGGTGGGTAGGGGAGCAGGAAGGGGAGGGTATAGGGGACTTTCGGGATAGCATTTGAAATGTAAATAAAGAAAATATCTAATTTTTTAAAAGTTGTTTTGTGGTAGTTTTTTTTTTTTTGCTTATTTGTTTGTTTTGTTTTGCTTTGCTTTGCTTTTCTGTTTTTGGTTTATAGGTTGAATGTAGTAAGTAGTTTTGAGATCAGAAAACCTTTGATTTTGTTCTTTAAAAAATTTTTAACTGTATTCTTTTCTCATAAAATATATTCCAAACACAGCTTTCCTTGCCTCCACCCCTCTGAGTCCCTACTACCTCCCTTCCTCCCCAGACTTCCGTCTCCCCCAGAAAAGAGCAGGATTCCCAGGGACATCAACCAAACAGGACACCAACAAGATACAATGAGACTAGAAACAAACTCTCTTATCAAGCCTCAGTGAGGAAACACAGTATGAGGAAAAGGGGCCCAAGAGAAGGCAAAGGAGTTGGAGACACACAAAGACACACACACGCACACACACACACACACACACACACACACACACACACACACACACACGTTCCCAAACACCAAGCCAATAACCACAGCATATATGCAGAGGACCTACCACAGACCCATGGAGGCTCCACAGTGGCCTGTTCAGTCTCTTTGAGGCCCCATGTGTCCTATTTAGTTGATTCTGGAGACCTTGTTCTCCCTGTGGTCCTGAAGTTTGATTTCTGGGTCTTTATAATTCCACTGAAAACTGAGGGTCAGCTTTAAAAACTGTGCCTAACAAAGATGGGTAGGGTTTTTTTCAGATTGTTTTAACTGTGTAGAATTACTGGAGAAGTATTTCTATCTTAACAACATTAAGTATTCCACTGAATGAATATAAAAAGTTATTCCATCCACTTGGATACTCTTTAAATTCTTTCAATGAAGTTTTACAAATACATAGTTCTCATATTTTTGGATCAAATTTATTTATATTTGTTTCATTCTTTTTGGTGCTTTTTTTAACTTGGGTTTTCTTCTTAATTTTAAAGTAGTTCACTTTAGCATACAGGAATACGACTGATTTTGTTATCTGGAATCCTAAATGTTTTTTGTACATGTTTGGTGGCTCTAGTACTGAATTTTTGGCATTCCCTGGGAATCTGTATATATAATTTCATTTAATCTGAGAACAAGATGATCTACGTTCTATATTTATTATCTAGATGTACCCTTTCCCCTAATTCTCATGGTTAGGCCTTTTGCACACTGTTGACTAGAAGTGGCAAGAGTAGACACCTTGTTCCTGATCTTAGAAGGAGCTAAGCATGATGGTACCTGCGGGTTTTTCATGGATGGCCTTCACAGAGTTGGGGAAGTTCCCTTCTGATTCCAGTTTATTTTGTATTATTTCATGAAAAATATTGGATTTTTGCAAATATGTTTTCTGTATCTATTAGATGATCCTATGGTGTTTGACCACTAATTTATCGATTACTCTATCAATATGACATATTACATTGCTTAATGTCTCTATGTCAAACAAAACTTGAATTTCCAGATAAATCTCAATTGGTCCTGGTATATGGTTCTCCATACATATTATTAGACTTAGTTTGCTAGCATTTTGTCGATGATTCTTCCATTTATGATCATAAGATATGAAACGGGTTACTGTTTTCTTTTCATGTTATCTTTTCCTAACTTTACTAACAGGGTATTTCAGTATCAAAAATCAGTTGAAAGTATTTTCTACTTCTTGGAAAAAAATCTGTTAAGTGTATATGTAAATTCTCCCTCAAAGATACTCAGGCACCAGGAAATCTACCTAGCTTAGGGCTTTTCTTTGAAGATTCTCTTTGATCACTAATAATCTCTATTTGTTTTAGGTGTATTTATATTTTATCCTGCCTTTCATTCCTGATGGTTTTAATTTAGGGTCTCTCTCACCTATCCTCTTCCTCCCCCTCCTCCTTTTTCTCTCCCTCCTCCTTCTCCTATAGTCACAGTAACAGCTTCTCTGTTTTGCTGGCCATTTCAGAGGAGCTATTTTTGTTTTATTGACTTTTTTCTAATTTTATATTCTGTATTTAATTTGTTTCCATGCTGTTCTTTATTATTTCCTTCCTTGTGTCTGCTTTGGATTTGCTCTTTGATTGAAAGCCTTTATTCTTGTTTTAATGTAGGAATTTACAACCCTCACATTTTTTTTGGTTCTGTTTTTGCAACAGCATTATAGGAAGATGGGATCTCCACTACTTTCAACGTGGAAATTGGTGGAGAATAGATAGTTAATCTAAGATAATCGATCCAGTTGATAGTAGGGTTGAAATTATACTATCGATCCTATAAGTGAAAAACCAAGCAGTAGAGTCCAAACCCATCACATATCGTCACTAGCACATTGCTTCCAGACACACTAAGATACATCCCAGATAACTGCAAACCCACATTTTAAAAACCACACTGTCTGAAGTCATTGCAACTATTGGGTGCATGCATGTGAGTGTACTGTGACAGCTTCTATAATCTGCACATATGTGCTTCACAAGCTCCAAAAATACACATTTCTTGGGAGAAGAAAGTTTTCTGTGACATTCTGTACTGCTGAAGTCACAACAGTAAGCTGTTTAGCATTTGTCATTGTCATAGATTTTGCTTACTGCTTTTTATAATCTTTTGTGTTATTTTAGTTTCACTAAAATCCAATAGATTAGGAATAGCTCTGGACCCCAGAGCCCTGAAATGTTAGTATATGCCCAAGTCAGAGTTACTAAGAAGAAAAATTATAAACACAAAACATAATGGCTGGTTCTTAATGACATAGTTTCTCTTCTATCTATTTATAGGCACAATGTAGATGAAACAAAGCAGCTTAAAATGCATCACAAAATCAACTGACTGTGGCTCCTGGGAACTTGCAGAGATCAGGGAGCCCATAGGGGGTCTGACCTAGGTCCTCTGCATATTTGTTATGGCTGAGTAGCTGGGTGTTCTTGTGGAAAGCCTAATAGTAGGAGCAGGGACTCTGCTTAACTGTTTTGCCTACTGATGGGACCCCTGTCCCTCCTACTGGGTTGCTTTGTCCAGCCTTGATGTGATGGTATGTGCCTGGTTCTATTGTAGCTTGTTATGCAGTGTGTGGTTGATGTCCCTGGAAGGCCTGAGCTTCCCTGAGGAGTGGAGAAAGAAGGGTAAATCAGAGGGAGTGCACAGGCATGGGAAGAGAGCAGGAGGGAAAGGGGAGGGGAAGGGGGGAAAACTGCAGTGGGGATATAATACATGAGAAACTAATTTTCAAAAATTAAAAAAAAAAAAAACTGTTTTAGTCTAGGGTTGGAGAGATGGCCCAGTGGTTAAGAGCATTGGCTGCTCTTTCACAGGACCTGGATTCAATTCCCAACATAGCAGCTCAAAATCATCTATAACTCCAGTATCATCTCTGGTCTCTCTTGGTACCAAGCACACACATGATGCACAGTCAGATTCTGGGCAAAAACCTATACACCAATGAGGAAACATTAATAATTTAGAACATTTCAGTTATTCACTCATGTATTCCAGTAACGTTTCCAGAGCCTCTCATTGGCAAGCGCTGCATAAAGTATTGACAATGGAAAAAAATTAGACACGGTCCCTTACTCACATATTTTATAGTTTAGTGTGGTAAATATCAATGAAGTGGTGACAAAAATAAATGTAAAATTTCAAGTATGATAAACTGTGTAAGGCACACATATATTACTGAATGTTAGCACTAAGATAAACTCCAGTAAACTACATCATAATGGCTTCCCTCAGAAGCACTGCTTCACTGAAACCTAGAGTAAAGTAGAAGTTTAGAAAAGAGCAATTAACAAATATTCCAGTACAAAATAATGACCTATGATAATGTCGTGTGGGGGCCTCAACTCTAAGGATGGCAAGTTGTTTTGTTTTACTCTACTGAAAATATTGCAGTCAAAGCAATATGGCATGTCACACAGCTGAGCACAAAATAGTGCAGCAATTGAGAAGAAAGGAAATGAATCCAGGTTCTTGAGGCCTCGTTCATCCCTCCTTTGACTTAGCAAGTACCTCCCAATATGAGAGTGGATGTTGCCATGCATTTTTAAAGATGCATCCATGCATATTTGTCCTCAAAGATTTCTGTGTTTCTTTGTTGCTTACAAGGATTTTTTGCCATGCATATCTTATTTTGGGAAGAGTTGAATAATCTAAAACTTAAATACATGTGTTCTTGTGTGCAAATAGAAATTACACCACAGTAGTGTGATTTCTCATACGTTATTTCTTTTTCTGTTGTTTGGGTTTTGTTTTGCTTTGTTTGGGGGAGGTATGAGACAAGGCCTCACGCAATAGCCTAGGCTGACCTAGAACTTAGGGAAATTCTTCTGTCTTAGCCTTCCTCATGCTTGTGTGAGATGTCATGCCTGGATGTCACATACACTATCTTTTAGGGTGCTGCTCAAGTATTTTTGACCATGACTCTGCACCATATAAAGTTGACATAAATTACAGGTCCATCTTCTAATCACATCCAATTATGTCTTAACATGTAAATAACTGGGTCAGAGGACATGACTCAGTCAATAAAGTGCTTGCCACACAGGAGTGAAGACAGGAGTTCAGATCCTCAATACCCATATAAAAGATGGCCACATCTATAACTGCAGGGCTGGGGGACAGAGACAAAAAGATTCCTGGAGCCAGGGCAGCAGAATCAGGGAGCCCAGGTTCTAGGCATGAACTAGTTTCACAAATAAGATGGAGAAGTTATTGAGAAAGACACCTAATATCAACATCTGCTCTCCACACACAGGAGGGCATACACACAAACATATGTACACAAAAGAGACAGACAGACAGTCGGACAGACAGGCAGACTATTGGTAACAGAACCTCTTCTCCTACAGTTCAGAAACTTTGAGGCAGGTGGCAGGGATCACTAATTCTGCACATCATTAATTTACATGTCCATTGCTAACTCTTTACGACATATGTCCAAACACCACTTCTGGTGGTTCACCGACATAAAGCCAGTCAAAAAGCTTTTTCTCTCCAGACGCCAGTACTGTAAGAATCTGACATAGGAGAATACATTGAGTCCTTTGATTAATTCTATGATCTATGGCTACATCATAAAGACCAGAGTCAAATGCCTCCAGTTTCTTCCAATTCATGTTACTGAACAGTAATAAAGCTGAAACACAAACTTGTGTTTCAAGACAACTGAAACTCAAGACAGAAGCAACTAAAACCACAGTGAAGTGAGGTTGGGAGACCAGGAATACATGAGGCAGCAGTATATGGACCCCATCAGTTCACAGAAGCTTCTTCGGCCATCCTGGTTCCATTTCCTGACCTTCATCATGTGTCCCCTTGTGCCATGAATCCCCAACTATGTGAGAGCCCTTCAAGCCTCATGGTGTTTGTCATAGCAGGCACATTCAGACCCAGAGTCTGGTCTCCAGTCGTTGCTGGATTCCTACCTCTTAGTACACAGCTCCACATAAATTTCCTAGAGTTGTATCAAAGAATGCTAGAGCAAAAAGCAAATTTAGGAGTAGTTCAGGGCACATTAGGGCACTGTTGGGTAAGGAGACAGAACCTTAAAGAATAACATGTCATTCAAATCTTTGTGAAAAGGCTAAGAAATGTGATTATATATGTGCTAATTTTAGAGGCAGTACATATAAAATACAAAGTGAAGATTAATTTGACCCTGGCACTGCAGGAGTAGAGGAGTTAAATAAAGAAACTTCTATTCTGCTGGTACTTCCATTAAGATAGTTATAGCTCTATTTGCGCAGTTTATTTGAACTAATTCTCAAAGCTTTATGCTCACCCACGGATTAAATGTGATTGAACCAATTTCCAGGCAGATGAAAAAACAAAGATATCTCTAGGTCAATATTGACCTTTCCTTATTTGGCAACTCTCCTTTGTGCACTGATGTCCCTGAACTGTTGAAAACTGCAAGATAAGGTGGAGACCTCCCTCCAGGGGGCCAACCGTCCTTTCATGAGAATCTCTAATTTCTTATAACTCAAAAAAGCAGGGGGTCACTGCTACTTAATATGCGCATTAGATTTTGTTCACATAGCTCAAGTCATATTTACATGCCCTGACATCTCCCTCTCCTTTTCTTCCCTACTTATGACTGGTTCACTTCCTCTCCTAACGTTTCACCTCTCCTATTGCATAGATGAATTCATTTGTCCATTTATGTGGTTAAAATCAATTAGGTGCCTATAAAATGCCACATACTATTGGTTCAAGGATGAGTAAAAAATACTTTTTTCCTAATTAAATATAAGAGCTGTTTTTTAAATTATGAATCATAGGAATTTGGGAGGGGGGTTCTGGGCTCAGTGAAAGGAATGTGTAGAATCCTTTCCTACCTCTGTGGTTCATTTCTAACATGCTTTGGATAGCTTGGGAGTACTAGTCAATGACAGAGAACTTGGGAAAGTCTCTACTAAGGAAATGTATCCCTTAGTTGACCCTTGGTTGTGGGAAAGAGTTCTTCCTCTTGGGATTTATTTCCTTTGGGGTGACTCTGGTGGATAGTTCCTGAAATCTGTGTCAGAAGTACTGAAAAGGGTAGAGGAGACAGAGACAAGGGGATATGTCAAATCTTTAACTTCTGAGTCATCTGGAACAATTGGACCACGTGTTGCACAGAAATCTGCCTAAAGCTGGAACAGATTCTTTGGGTCCTGATGGCTAGATAGGACCCAAAGGTAACGATCTCCTTAAGATAATTAATACAGAATTACAAGTTTAAAAGTAGCAGAGGCAGGTGGATTTCTGAGTTCAAGGCCAGCCTGGTCTACAAAGTGAGTTCCAGGACAGCCAGGGCTATACAGAGAAACCCTATCTCGAAAAACAAAACAAAACAAAAACCAACCAACCAAACAAACAAACAAACAGTAGCAATAGAGCCTTAGAAGGAAACTTCAGAATTAAGATACTGTCACGAACTTCCTGATAAATCTATACCTACAGCTTCATTTAGGGGACAGTCAGAAATATCTGGTCTCTCCCTAAGTTCTGTGTTTGCCATGAAAACACTAGATTTTCTTACAGCTCATCCAAAGACTTTTATGATGTATCATTTAACACAATCAAGTTCTAGTCAACTCTCTTGGGTGTTAAATTAAATCTGGAATTTATGCAAGTAACAAGGAAGAGTGTATATGTGGAGCACCCCAGGGACCTTGGGAGTGAGTCTCTTTTTAGAGATGGCCATAAGTCCTCAGAAGAACAGGTATTGCTATTGCTTCGACAGCCTGTAAATCCCATGAATTACAAGGGGAGTCTCTGAGGTCATTCTTCTGTACAGAGTAAGTTGTTTTTGTCTGGATGTCAAGCATGTTCCCACAAGTATGGGTACATTAATCAACCAGAGTTCAGGATTAAAGGCAGTGATTCACTTGAGCCAGACCATGCTGTTGGTGCTTGCAGGAGTTTATGCAGACAGCTTGGAATCCAACACCTTGTTAAATTTAAAACAACAGCAAGAAATTGATAAGTAGAAAGCATGTTTCTCTCCTCTACCTAAGAAAATGGGATGAACCCTTATTTAACTAAAAAAAAAAGGAGCTAGATGGCTGGGAGAAAAGAAATGTCAGGGGAATAGTGATTTATCTAGTATTTTCACCTCTCTTTACCTTCTTCCCTCTTCCTTGCTTTCTGATTAATGTTAATGTACCTAGTGATTTTGCCATAGATAACTCAAGACACTATACGTTCTAGGTACTGGTGGGATCTGGGACTCTGAAGAAGCCTAACAATCAGGTCCTGCCTCAAAAAGAGAAAGTAAGACCACAAGAGTGCTTAATAAATGCCTATTAAGTGAATATCATCAGATTAAATTAACTGAACTCACAGTTTAATGAGAGAGTAAATAATAAAACTATAGTTATCCTACAATTTAATTATTGATTTTTTTAAAAAAGAAGCAAAATTATATATCAATTTAGGACTCTAGACATAAAGAGATAAATGTGAAATCTAGGCTCAAATCTTGGCTCTGTTATCAATCACCTATCCTGACATGAGCAAATGCTCTCACACCTATGTGTCTATTTCCCAGTTGTCCTATGAGTTTTTGGTATAGTACCTGCCTTAGATTGCTATTGTAAAGTTATGAGAAAAATATATACAAAACATGGAGTAAAATACCTTAAACATATGTTTAATATTAAGAGCATTTTGAGTTATAATTTACAAGGGCTAAAGAAACACGTGGAAATGGGAGAAAGGGGAATTTTTGTGTATGTGGTTGGAAACCAGGATGTAGTTTTTGCAGACTGTGGAGATAGATGGATGGGGGGTTAAGTAGAGCCAGAGTAGTGCCAGGGTAGGTCAAGGGTTAGTTCAGGATCCGGTGCTCTATTTAGTCTTGTCTGAAGATCTTCTTAAGATGTCTGTCATCAATGTCTTCCAGAGAATGAACACAGTATGAAGAAATGTAATTATGATTCCTTTCTTTCTGGTCTGGTCAATGATGAATGTGATACTGGGCTTGGGAGACATTGAAGCAGTCCATTGATGTATTTGAGGCTTGGAGAGATGGAGAATCAGATGGTAAAAGAGAGTTGGCATAACTGCATTAGCAGTGTAGGAACAGAATGGGCCTGTGGCAGTGTATATTAAAAGGAGGCAGAGAAGTAAGAGATGTCAGACTCGTTCCTGAGTGATAATGGGATAAGAGTGCTACCAAATGACTAGGCAGATACTTGAGAAGATCCTTCAGGTGAGGCCATGAGACCAAAAAAACTGTGAGCATTAGTAAGAATTTATTCATTCCTTCAGATTAATGGGACTAGGAGCATTTGGGTTACAGGAAATATTAAATATTCTCATAATATTTTTATGGTTCTGCTATGAATTTTAATCATTTTATTCACCTCTTTCAAAGATACTTTTAGAATGAGAAAACTGGTATGTAAACATTACCACTTACTGTATTTGGTTTAGCTATATGCTGTTCACTTTCAGGTTATCCTATCTCCTTACACACAATTGAAAAATGAGGAATCAGACAGTTAAATGATTTACAAGGTCATTTCCATATTCATATTTAATCAGAAGCCACTATTCAGTGTGTGACCATTGCTATTGGGGTTTAGTATAGGATATTCTAAAGTATGATGCCTTGGCATTTTGAGTATTTTGAGCTAACAGAGTTTAAGGGCTTCTGAAGTTAGACGGTATCTCTAGTATAGTTCTCTCCTGCTCCCCACTTTCCCTCCCACATCTCCCTCCCAAAAATAGGTAATAGAAACTAAATTTCCCTTCTCCCAAGCAAGTTATCAGTTTTAAAACATCATTCTTGCTTGTTTCTTTGTCTAAAAGTACTAACTCCTGGTCAATATATTAGCATGATTTTTACAAATAACAGTCAGCTCAGTAGTATTGCATCAAAAACATTGGAAATGAAAAAAAAAATAGTTGGTGCTAAGGAGAAATTTGACACCAGGAATGACTGACAGAACTGACAACATATACTATACTAAGTACCCACTATGTGCCAGCACCTTGCTATGTGTTTATCTACTTATTTGTCAGTTGCATTGACCCCCAAAGTATTATTGGACAGAGAAATTGGAGCATGGAAACTTTCCAAGAAACCCCAAAAAAGTAAATGGTAGACCCAGGAGCCTAGGTTGTCTGAAAACAGAATGACAAACATCTCTTTGCTTTGAGATTACTGGAGGCCAGTCATGATGGTTATCAGGAAAACTGTTCCCTGCCCATGCCATGGGACTCCTCGCTGCCCCCAAGCATACTACAAACATGGGTTCTGAGACCTCTCTTTCTGGCTCAGGATCATAAGAATTTCTATATCTTCTGACCACAGGAAGCAGCAGCCTGTGTAGCCCAGGGGCCCCAGGGCTCGTGTCTATTTCTTGTTCCAAGACATGCTGAAGGCTAGAATATAAATAGTCCTTCACTCTGGAACAGAAAGGGGCAAACACATCCACATGCACACACAAGCTGGATGCTGCTCAGTGCACAGAGTTCCAATAGCAAAACACAGCAGAGCAAGCACAACAATGACAACAGGGAAGACCAATGGGCTGCAGGAAGTCTGCAGAGTCCCACAAGTCTGTCACAATCTATTCTATGCTTGGGGACAGGGAGGAGCCTGATAGTCTCAGATCGGCCTCCTTCAGATACTTGTCAAACTCATTGCTCCTGACAAAGATTGGGGCAGCAAAAGCCTTTTGGGTGGTGCCTTACTTAGCCACACCATATTTCATTTGGGATGAAAACTTCTTGGATGTAGACATTTGTCCCAATTGAACTGAAAACAAAAAGGCAAGTGTCAGAGTGGTTGGCTCTGGACTAACAAAACTTAGATAAAATCTGGACTAATAAAAATCAGGGATCCTGTGCTCAGGACATATCCACAGAGCCTGTTGTTAAAGGTAGACTGCCTTTGTTCAGACTATCTCCTGGAGAGGGCTCCATGAACATGGAGAAATCCCTCCCCCATGCACCCATACACAGAGCCTCTATGATTTTTTTACTCAACCAAACTAAGTACTGTCAGAAGAAGCAGTTGGCATCTTAAGAGATGCTAACTAGTACTAAAATATGGAGTGTGGTTGGCTCTTCACTGAGACAGGACTCTTAAGCATTTTGAGCTTTTGTTTATTAAAGTATTAAGTAACATTGTTCATAACCCCTTTGTGGGCAAGACTGGAAATGTCAACAGCAACAACCAGTGACATCAATGGTCATGGATACAAAAAGCTAACTCTGCAGGAAGCCCAGAAGCAATGTGAGGATCACTACACACTGTACTTTCTGCTGCTGACTAGTCTGTCTAGAGGAGAAACCCACTTCAAGAAAGGGCTGGGACACTCAGGGTAGAGGGCGCCATGTATATGATAAATGGGTTGTCGAGCTTTTTAAGTCTTAGGATTATGCCAGCTCTGAGATCCAGTTGTTCTAAATCATTTAGAAATATGTTTTGAGCTTCCACTCTGTGTTATAGGCGTGGTGCTGGCTATTAGGGGCATAAAGATGAAAATAAAATCCCTCCAAATATATCCAGGATAGTTTGGGCAGACAAACATGTAGACAGACTACTTCAATTGAGTATATTAGGTTCCAGGTGTAAGTTAAGTCAAGCTATCATGGGAACACAAAGGAGGAGTTGCTTAGTGTTTGCATGGGTTTTGGGAAAGAAAAGGAAACAGTTCCTACGAATGGCTAAAGTGCTCTTCAAGAGTTAACAGGAGAGAGTCAATGAGTCTGGAGAATTAAGGGCAGATTTGCAGTTTGGTGTCCCCAGAGCTGGGGATGATCTCTAAATAAAACTGAAGAGACAAAAGGGAGATAACGAAGGTGTGTGAGAGGCAGGCATTTTTAACTTCTGCATGGGTGGGGGAAGTGAAGCATTGAAGATCAAATGCCTACTCTTTAAAATCATAGGAAGAACAACAATATCAACTAACCAGCTCCCAGGGACTAAACCACCAACCAAAGAGTATACATGGATGGGTTCATTGCTCCAGCTACATATGTAGCAGAGGATGGCCTTATCTGGCATCAGTGGGAGGGGAAGCCCTTGCTCCTGTAGAGGCTTGATGCCCCAGCGTATGGGGATGCTAGAGAGGTAAGGCAGAAGTGGACCGATGGGTGGGGGAGCACCCTCATTGAAGCAGGGAGGAGGGGGGATGGAGTGGGGGTTTGTAGAGGGGAGACCAGGAAGGAGGACAACATTTGAAATATAAATAAATAAAATAACCAACAAAATGAATAAATAAAATCAGGAGCCAGAGACTGAAGTCTACAAGTTGTGGAGGAAACAAATAATAAGTAATGAGAAGTAACTTCTTGGTGTCCCAGTCACTCACCTACAACTAGACTAAAGATAAGGATTAAAGAGGTATTGTGCATAAAGCTTCAACATGAGACAGCATGCCATAAGTGCTTGTAAATGATAAATATCAAGGAGGGTAGAAAGTTACTGTTAAATCTACCCAATTTGGGGACTGAAGAGATGACTCAGCATTTAAGAGTATAGATAGCTGAAGTTCAGTACCCATGTCCGGTGGCTTGGGACCTCTTATAGTTCCAGTCCCAAGGGATCTGATGCCATTTACAGACTTAAAGGCAACTGTTACACACACACACACACACACACACTTTTTAAAAAACTATTCAGTGTTGTTCTAGGAACACAGAAAAATGCCCTCATGGAGACCTGGTGAGATTCCAGGGTGACAGTGAAGTGTCCTAGATACTGGCAAGAAAGGGATGCACAGTTAAAAATTCTAAAACTCACCAACCGAAGAGCAAGTATGGGCTGGATCAATGCTCCCCCCACCACACACACATATAGTAGAAGTGGAGGTTGGTCTTCATGTGAGTCCCCAACAACTCGAGTGGGGGCTGTCCCTGAGTCTGTTGCCTCCCTGCCTGTGGATCCTACCCCTAACTGGGCTGCCAAACAATGGCCTCAGTGGGAGAGGATTAACCTAGTCCTGCAGTGACTTGATGGGCCAGAGTGGGGTGATACTCATAGGATCCTCCCCTTTCTCAGAGGAGAAGGAGAGAATGTGGGTGACTTGGGGGACCAGGAAGAGGAATACAACTGGAATGCGAAATGAATAAATAAATTAGTTAATTCAAAAAAATTTAAACTACAATAGAGCTGAATAAAAGCTGGCCTGCTTTTTATTTAAGCCTATAGAATTCAAAACAATGTCAAATATTTCTCCCTCAATTATCTTTGTTTGGTCAAATCAAGGCTGCCCAGTTACTGTTGAGCTTCAATTATATGTTTAAGACAAATAAACCACAGTAGTTTCTGACATACATTATAAACTAGAGAGGCTTGCCTGGATCATAATTAGTTGGACATTATTTTCAAATAATCACTCTAGCAACACAGTCTCCCTGGTTTTAAGCTTTGATCAGATAAATATTTAAATGAACACACAGCATAACAGAAGAGTCCTGGCTCACAGCATAGTCCATTGTCTTCTCCATCACTTCAGGATTACTAATTCTTATTGTTTCAATAAGGGGGTTGAGAGCTGGGGAGGTGCCTGCAACAGAAGCATCAGTATGTGCATTTGATCCACAGAACACACAGAAAATATCTGGGCATGGAGGCACACATTTGCAATAACATGTTTGGGAGGTAGAAACAGGATGGTGTCTGGGACTTGCTGGCTAACTGATCTAGCCAAATCTGTGAGTTGTAGTGAGAGACTATTTCAGAAAGTAAGTTGGAAAGGGGCTGAAGAAGATGCCTGACATTAACTCCTGGCCTGTACACACTCATGTGCACATATACTCACATAGGTTCACACACACACACACACACACACACACACACACACACACACACACACACACAAAGACTGAAGGTGTGAACTGCACTGAAAGTGTGTTTAAATGAACATGAACTAGTAACAAACCACAAGAAGTTCTCTGAACCGATTCATATGGACAAATGTTTATTATATGATAAATAGTAAAATGGGATATTTAAAGCTCTTTACTGCAAATGTTTATTTGTTTGGTTGGTTTTTGTACAGAAGAGAAGGTTAAGTTACCAGTTCCAACAGTTGAGGTTTCCCCCCACTCCAACTTTGTCAGGCTCCAGTGTACTTACAAAATCTCTTGTTCCATCCTGACTCCTGTAGGGTTCCATCAGTACCCATGCATCCTTCCTTATTGTGAAATCTTGACGATGTCACATGTAAAGTCAGTTACCTGGGTTATTTTGTGTCCATCTACGTCCTCACAGAACATAACCCTGTTGATAGGGAACATTTGAAAAGCTAGTAATGAATGAAGTATTTCCACAGCTACTTATTTCCCAGGCACAATTTGAGAAATATGACTATCGAATACGGCAAATGGCAACTTTGTGATCAGTAATACCATCGTAGGTAGGGAATTAAACAGTGTAAGGGGTATATGTCAGGCACTCCAGCGGAAAATCTCCAAGCTGCTTCCTAACATGTTGTCAAGTCCAATCTTTCATCAATAACTTAAAAATAAATCATTGCCTATAGTCTGGCCAACAGCCTTGGTTGTTTGTGGATCTCCACAGGACCCCTTTGGCCAACAACTCAATTAGATGTAACCCAATCCCAGTTCTGGAAGCTTCATTTGGTGACAATAAATGACAAAATGAGACTGTGTCTCCCCATTATTTGGCAATTTTATTCATATCACTTTCTTATATGTATACATTTCAGGAAGCGTCTACTGTAGTAGGTTTCCATACTGCCCTCAAATGACCCTTAATTTCTGCTGTCTCTTCCCAGATCCCTCCCTTTCTCTTTTCTCCCCTCCTCCTCCCTACTTACTCCTCCCATCGCAGCCCCTCATCCATCCATAGCTGTCTATTCTATTTGCCTTTCCTAAGGAGATCTATTTGTTCCCTCTAGTCCTTTACTCTATACCTATCTATGAACTATAGCTTGGTTATTGTTGCCTTAACAGCTAATAACCACATATAAGAAAATACATACATACTGTGTTTGTCTTTCTGGACTTAGTATCTCTCACTGAGGACCATTTTTTTTCTAGTTTCATCTATTTGCCTGCAAATTTCAAGATGTCTTTTTTAAACGACTGATTAATACTCCATTGTGTAAATGTATCACATTCTTCCTTAGAGAGACATCTAAATTGTTTTCAATTTCTGGGTAGTATGAGTAGAGCAGCAATGACCATGGTTGAACAAGTGTCTCTGTGATAGTAAGAAGCATTCTTTGAGTGCGTATTTGCCCACGACTGGTATAGATGGACCTTGAGGTAGATCAACTCCATCTTCCTGATGAACCACCACACTGATTTCTGTACCGGCAGTGGATAAGTGTTCCCCTTATTCTGTATCATTGCCAGCATGAGCTGTCACTTCTTTTATTGGTCTTAGCTATTCTGACAGGTGTAAGATAAACCCTAAAAGTCTCTCACCTCCCATGTCTCTGGTACATTCTAGAACCCCACCACCATCACCACCTCCTATCTCCCTAGGTTGCCTATTTCCATTCTTTCTGTTGGCCCTCAGGACTTCAGTCCTGTTTCCCTCCCCAATACCTGATAATGTTCCACTTTTCCCTCCCTGTCCCCTCTCCTACCCAGGTCCCTCCTTCCCTCTGACCCTGTGATTGCTTTCTTCTCCCTCCCAAGTGAGGTTGAGGCATCCTCACTTGGGCCTTTCAGCTTGTTAACCTTGAGTTCTGTGGATTGTATCCTGTGTACTCTGTACTTTTTTTTTTCTAATGTCTACTTATTAGTGAGTACACACCATGCATGTCCTTTTGGGTCTGAGTTACCTCACTCAGGATATTTTCACTTCCATCCATTTGCCTGCAAAACTCATGATGTCCTCATTCTTAATAGCCGAGTAGTATTCCATTGTGTAAATGAACCACATTTTCTGTATCCATTGTGGGACATATGGGTAAGAGACTCTCAAGACTCAAAGGGAGGGACCTTAGATGAAATGCTGAACACTGGAGAGAGGGGACTTGTAGAATCCACCTCCAGTAGAAAGACAGGACATCAAGTGGAGGGATGGGGTTGCTATCCCACAGCCAAAAACTCTGACACAGAATTGTTCCTGTCTAAAAGAACTGCAGGGACAAAAATGGAGAAAAGCCAGGCTCAAATTGCAATCCAGCTCAAGGGGAGGCTCCAAGGCCAGACATTACTATTGATGCTATAGTGTGCTTATATATATATATATATATATAGGAACTTAGCATAGCTGCGCTCTGAGAGGCCCAATAAGGAACTGAAAGAGTTAGATGCAGATACTTACACCCAACCAATGGACAGATGCTGGGGACCCTTGTAGTTGAATTAGGAAAAGGCTGAAAGAAGCTGAGGAGGAGGGCAACCCCATAGGAAGACCAGAAGTCTCAACTAACCTGGACCCACAAGATCTCTCAGACACTGACCCACCAACCAGGCAGAATACACCAGCTGATATGAGGCCCCCGACACATATACAGCAGAGATCTGCCTGGTCTGGCCTCAGTGAGAGAAGGTGCACCTATCCCTTGGGAGATTTGAGGCTCCGGGGAATGGAGAAGTATGGTGGGATGGGGGTGGAGAACTCCCTCTTGGAGTTGGGGGAGGAGGTATGGGATGAGGAACAGTCAGAGGGTAGACTGGGAGGGAGATAACAACTGGACTATAAAAAAAAGATGAAATAATAATAGTAGAACTTTAGATAGATAGATAGATAGATAGATAGATAGATAGATAGATAGATAGATAGATAGATGATAAATGAACTCTAAAAGCAGTTTTGATTAGCATTTTGTTGATGGCTAAAGATGTTTGAACATTTCTTTGTTTCTCGGTCATTTGAGTTTCTTCTGTTGGTAATTCTGTTTAGATTGGTGCACCAATTTTTAAATTGGGTTACTCATTTTCTTTATATCTGGGGTTTTTAATGACCTGTATGTGTTTTGAATATTAGCTTTTTACTAGATATGTAGTTGGTAGAAACCTTTTCCTGCTCTGTAGGCTGATGTCTTGTCTAAAGGACAATGTCCTTTGCCATGCAGACATTTCTCTATTTCATGGGGCCCCATTTATTAATTGTTAATTTAGCGCCTTCAATAATAGTGTTCTGTTCAGAAAGTCTTTTTCTGTGCCAGTGAGTTCAAGGCTATTCCCTAATTTTTCTTCTATCAGGTTTACTGTATCTTATTTTACACTGAGGTCTTTGACCATTTGGAGTTTTGTGCAGGGTAATAAGTATGAATCAACTTGATTCTTCTATCTATAGACATCCAGTTTGACCAATACCATTTGTTGAAGAGAATTTCCTTGTTTCTTTATTAAAATTCAGGTGTCTGTATGTAGGTGGATTTAAACTGACAGAAAAGCTCCATTGCCTCAGACAACACCTACACAATTCATTGAATATGGAATATTTGAACTGATGCCTACATAGATTCTATAGTCTTAGATTCTAGAGTCTTTGGTACAAGAAGGTATTGAAGACTACAAAAATGACACTAAAAGAGAAACAAACGCTAATCCAGCCACAACCCCTTTAGTCTACAGTGCTGTCCTGCCTATAAGATATCATAGGGCAATGATGGCACAGTACTTGTGGGAGTAACCAACCAATATCTGATTTGATTTAAGGCCCACTTCCAAAGATGAAACCCATACCCAACACTGCTTGTTTGACCAGAACCAGAACTTAGATAGCCCAGGGACCTTGGGCTTTCTAAGGTACAAATAATAATGAAAAAAACCCCAAAACAAATAAAACCTGTAGCTATAAAATGATTCTTAATGACATTCTGCTATACTCACAGAACAGTGCCCTGCTCAGCCATCATGAAAAAGGCTTTCTCCTAAAGCAGATGGGCACAAATACAAAGACCAACATTCAGACATTATGCAGAGTTAGAGACCTTGAAACACTGAGCCCTAAACATGATGTCTCCTTCTAATCTCTCTGCTCAGGGAACCCCATGGAAGAGAAGGTTGGAAGAGTATAAGCCAAAGAAAGGGTAAGGAGAACATCGTCGTCGTCATCATCATCATCATCATCATCATCATCATCATCAGGCCCTTCAAATCAACATCATTAAAGATCTGATGAGCTCACAGACACAGAAACTGCATGTGCAGAGCCTGCATATGTCTGCAGTAGGTCCTCTGCTTATATATTATGGCCTCCAGTTTAGTGGTTTTTATGGAATTCTTGAGTGTACAAATGAGTAGGTCTCTCTCTCTCTCTCTCTCTCTCTCTCTCTCTCTCTCTCTGTGTGTGTGTGTGTGTGTGTGTGTGTGTGTGTGTGAGTGCACACCTACGTGCTTTCTTTTGTTCTCTTTTCTTTCAGTTTGTCTTTTCCAACTCTGATGTGACAGGTTTTGTTTTATCTTATTATATTTTATTTTTGTTGTATTTCAGTACATTATTCTTGGCTTGGCTTGGCTATAACCTAAGTTCCAGCTAACTACAACGCTAAACCAAATAATACTATGGTTAAATATTTCCTCCTTTGATCTGAAAGAATGGAGCACTGCACATACTCTCGAAGCCCACAACAGAGGAGGTGGTGGGCACTTTTGAACCCCATCAATAAAAACAGGCGATGGGCATCTCAGGATTCTTTCCCCTATGTGCCTACTTTGTTCTCAAAGGTGTATACTTATACTTGCATTCAATAAATCACGAGTGTGTCTCTTTATATTCGTTTCATCCCCCTACCCCTGGCAGCTGCCAAGACTCCAAGACTACCTTGCCTTATTCTCTCTCTCTCTCTCTCTCTCTCTCTCTCTCTCTCTCTCTCTCTCTCTTTCTCTCTCTCTCACCCCCTCTCTCTTCTTCTCCCTCTCTCTCTCCCCCTCTGTCTCTCTCTCTCTCTGTCTTTCTCCCTCCCTTCTTCCCTCCCTCCCTCTCTGCCTCTATCTTTCTGTCTCTCTGTCCCTCTCATGTCAATAATATTGTCTTAGAATTCCCTCCTTTGTCCATTTCTTTCTCCTTTTTTTAATTAACAAGACCAAAAATTATAAGGAAGATTCTGCACCCATCATGATATCACTGAGCTGGGCTTTAGTTCTTAGTGAGTTCTGTGAGTGGCTTTGATGATTGGTGAGTTCTCAATTCAAGAAGTCTAGAGGAGGCAGTAACAGAGGGATGTGGAGAGGTGGCTCAGTGAGGAAAGGAGCTTGCTGTGAAGACTGCTAACCTGAAACCCACAGGTGGAAAGAGAAAACAGACTCACGCAAGCTGCCCTTTACTCCACATGTGTGCTTTGAGAGCTTTATCACCACCAACAAGTAAATAAAGGTCAAAAGGTTTAAAAATAGAGGATGCCGAGAGAACGGAAAGCAGTTGCCAAATCAGGAGCTGGGCCCCTCAAAGTGATGGAAGAGATAGCCCAAGTGAAAAGAACAAGCACAGGAACAACAGGTGCTGACAGAGTAGGGTTGTGAAGTAGTGTCAAAAATGTTAGCCCGCCTTAGCTTTCCCCAGGCAGTGGATTATTGACTGGTTCTTCGTGTTCTACTGAGCTGGAGGAATTCTGGGGGCTGGGGAAAACTCCTACAACCTTGAAACTAACATAGCATGTGGCAGACACTTTTTGATAAAGCTCCTATGTAAAGGTAATTTCATAGCTCCCCAAATGAGGGAAATGAGAGGATGATATGGGGGCTGTGAAAACCTGCAGGCACTGTTTCAGGATCCTAGGAGTGTGTCTGGTCTTTCAAGTAATTGGACTTTAGGAGCTGGTGAATGATTGTGTGAAAAATCATGACATCACAGACATGATCTACAGTACACAACAGCATTGTGCTCCCGTGGCACAGCCAGTGCCATCAGCTACCTTTGCTATTTCATGACATGAAGGTCTGAGAACATTTGTCACTTAGTCACCTGCATTAGTTTGGCATTTACTTTGCTTCATGTACTTTACTTGATCCTGGAAATGTAGTTATGAACATAATTCTTGCTCTTCCAGTATTAAAATCTGGCAGCAGTGGTGAGCCCAAACAAACTATTATATATACAATAAATAATCAAATGGCTTCAGATAGGCAAAGCACTGCGAAGTCACAGCTACTGTGAGAACATATACAACAGAGATGCCAGAGAAGTCTTATCTGACCACATCATCAGTAGACATGCCTGGCCACACTATAAGGAGATGTAATAGGTTAGAGGAATAAAACCATGGCAAATCTTCACAGTAAACGATGGATAAAATGAGGCTGGGGTGATGTGGTATAATCATACTCTATAAATGGGACTACTTATAACATCACCAAGGGTGAATTTAGACCACAGCATACTTTAATATGATTTGTACTCACACAATATATAGAATGTGGCATTTCTGGAACATATATACATATATATCACTTAGTCACCTGTATTAACTAGGCATTTATTTTGCTTCAGGTACTTTACTTGATCCTGGATGTATATGCACATATATACATATATAGACACACATGCATACATACACATTGTGATGGTTTGTATATTCTTGGCTCAGGGAGTGGCACTATTAGGTGTGGCCTTGTTGGAGTAGGTGTGTCGCATGGGCATGGGCTATAATACCCTAGTCCTAGCTGCCTGGAAGCCATTCTTTCACTAGCATCCTCCAGATGAAGATGTAGAACTCTCAGCTCCTCCTGCACCATCCATGCCTTCCTAAATGCTGCTATGTTCCAACCTTGATGAAAATAGACTGAACCTCTAAACCTGTAAGCCAGCCCCAATTAAATGTTGTCCTTTATAAGACTTGAGTTGGTTATGGTATCTGTTCACAGTACTAAAACCCTAACTAAGACACACACACAAACACACACATATATATGGAATCTTTAGAAGAATACTATATAAAATTGGTATTTCTTCAGAGGGAAGGTAGGGAGGGCAGGCAGGCCTGACAGGCTCACCAAAGGTTTGAACTGACCAACTCAGCTACCATCCAGGCCCAGATTCAGTGCTTTGAATCATCCCACCCCAATACCAATTCCATATGTGACCCATTTCTGCAAAGCCAGGGCCACTCTGTCTCTGAGCAGCAACAGGATATCTGAGATGAAGAATGATTCATTTCCTGGATTGGACCTCCTGTAAAACACTCCCATGATCTGTACCTTACCCTGGAGGCCATGCTGGTATCAGTGATTCCTCCTGATGCCCTGGTCCATGATGAAACCCAAGAGTCATCTGAATGTCAATGGTCTGTGCTGCCACCTGAAGCCATGTTGTACTGTTGCCCGAAGCCATGTCACATGGGTCATGCTGATGTCTGCAGTTCCTCTGTGGTCTGCTCTGACTTCTGAAGCCATGTTGTTGTCTAAGGACCAGGCTACCAATGGGGTCCACTTTGGTGTCTGTAGCCCATATTAGCCCATATTAATTTCCCTGGCCTGTGGTGCCACAGAGAGTTAGGATGGTTTCTGTGGTGCGTCAACAGAGAACCATGTTGATGTCAGTGGCTCATGCTGCTCCCGGAGGCCAGGTAGAGGTCCTTTGTACATGCTGATACTGTATGTTCATGGTCTCTGCTATTGCCAGAAACCGTGTACAAGCCCAGGATCCATGCTTCCACTGACTGTGAAGGGCACGGAAGCTACTTTTGCTGTGGTATCGATGACTGCGGATGCCCAACTGAGAAGGGGAGACGTAAAAGGCTCCATGACAACTCCTATCTCCCTGCTACCACCCAAAAGTAACACAGCCTAAAAGGAGAGTCATCCAAGAGAAAGAACTCTTTAAAATTGTGATAAGGATACTGAAGTATAGCTCTCCACAACTGAGAGTTTCTGGTAGGGATATGGAGCAAGTAGAGAAGGATTCACTTTTCCTTAGGGGCCTGGCCACTAGGAGTTAGACCATGCTCCAGTGAGTATATGGGCAATACAAATTCCACTTTTTATTCCTTTTTCTTTCTTTATTTTTTCTGTGTGTGTGTATGTGTGTGTGTGTGTGTGTGTGTGTGTGTGAGAGAGAGAGAGAGAGAGAGAGAGAGAGAGAGAGGGAGAGGGAGAGAGAGAGAGAGACAGAAGGCTAGGAGAGGTAGAGGACTGGAAAGTGAATATGATTGAGGTGTATGATAAGAAATTCCCAAACAATCAATAGAAATAATATATTGGAAAAAGTTGGTACTCATTGAGGGATCCAAGCCAAGCGCAGTGCACCATATATAAAGTAAAAGCTCATTAGGTGAGACTTAAATTCAGAAAAAGACTATATAGGATATTATTTCAGGAAGAAGGGGGAGAATGTCAAATATCCTGAAAATTTAGCAGTCAAAAACCTGATGCAACAAATAATTTAACAATCTACTGGCTAACAGGGATGGCATGAGCTCAGTGAGAGGCAGAAAGGGCTTTTCAGTCAGCTCGCCCAAGTGGAAACAGATGGAGGGAGGGGAGGCTGACTGGGAATTTTGGCAGCAAAAACACAGATAATAAATATACATAATATTTATGATTTCCTAAATCTCTGGCTAATCATAAATAGTGAATACACTTTATGCAAGTGATCTCCAAATGCCAAGAAACTAAAAGGTGTTCCGCTGTACAAGTGGTAGAAGTATAGGAAATATAAAGGTTGCCTGTAGATAAAAACATCGAAGGAATCTAAATGGTTATTATTCCCAGAAACACCTACATACATCATATTGTCCCTCCTTTCTCTTTGCTTATCACATTCTAAAATTTCATTTATTAATTTACACTTTACTATACAAGTTCCTTTATTTTGCTGTTTATAGTTTCCAAGGGCCACGACGCTAGTCACAGTACAGTTCCTCCTTTTCACATAGATGGTGGAGCAGAACTGGTGTTAAAGTGTATGAGGCATAAATGAATGAAAACTGAGACATGATGATGAATTCTGATGTGGCCCACAGAAAATGAGATAGAGTAGAGACCAGTCCACAGTGAGGAGTCCTCTCCTGCTAAACAGGACACCACACTGCAGTTCTAATGTAAGCATGACCACTTGCTCAGGGGATGAATAAGACAATAGGTCCATTACTTCTTTAGAAAATAGGTTGAACTAAAGTTCAGAAAACAGAAAACTGAAGAAAAATCATAGGATGAATTTGAGATAAGCTATTCTCCATCTATGTGGCAAGTCTAAGCTACTGGTCATACAAGTGTAGAGGTCAACATAAAAGACGGGACTTAAAATATGGTAAAACAGGTGATAATTTAGTTGAACATTTGGGAAATGTAGCAACAGCAGATAAGACTGGAAATAAAGGGTGAGCAAAACAAAACAAATTATTTCAAGTAGAAAATAAATCATAAGACTTTTGGTTGGCCAGCTGAAGCAGACATGTGAGACTCAGAACTCAGTGCAGGCATAAGGATCTATATGCATGAGCCCTCAAGGTTGGCAAGATCGAATTTAATGACTTTTAGATGCCTACTACGCTTGGGAAACAGCAAATAGAAATAATAACACATGTCAGGGCTCTCTTCACACTCTACCTTCAGCTTAGAAGGAAACAAATAGAAAATTAATCCCATAAAAATAAATAGCAAGCAATTGGTTTTTTTTAATTTTTAATATTTTTATTATGTATTTTCCTCAATTACATTTCCAATGCTATCCCAAAAGTCCCCCATACCCTCCCCCCCACTTCCCTACCCACCCAGTCCCAGTTTTTTGGCCCTAGTGTTCCCCTGTACTGGGGCATATAAAGTTTGTGTGTCCAATGGGCCTCTCTTTCCAGTGATGGCCGACTAGGCCATCTTTTGATACATATGCAGCTATAGTCAAGAGCTCCGGGGTACTGGTTAGTTCATAATGTTGTTCCACCTATAGGGTTGTAGATCCCTTTAGCTCCTTGGGTACTTTCTCTAGCTCCTCCATTGGGGGCCCTGTGATCCATCCAATAGCTGACTGTGAGCATCCACTTCTGTGTTAATAGCAAGCAATTGTAACAGAGGTATGGAAACCTGTTCTCTCAATGAGGGATGAAGAACTGAAAGGCATGGGTACCATTTATGCTGTGACTAAATATCAAGACATAGGACTAAGTTACATATTGGAGTTCAGTGTCTCCTGGTTTAGCCATGGTCACAGCTGTGCTAAACAGCTAAGTCACCAGAAACATCTTTTTCAATAATGGGGACAGCTGCAGAACAGAAATAAAGTCCCCTGACACCTTGGGAGGGGCCTGTCAAAAGCTTTGCATAAAGAACTCTTGTAAATCCTACAGCATACAGTCTAGAGTAAGAGAGCCAATAGATGCACAGTCAATTACAGTCAAGTATCCATGATAGAATCTGAGAAGTACATTCTAAAAGGAGGATATACATTTAAAACTAAAAAAAAAAAAAAAAAAAACAAGTATTTTCCATTAAAATGTCTGTGTTCAAATTTAGTAGGAGAAAAGTAATCTCACTGCTAATTTGTAGTTTGATCTACAACCTTAGAGTTTGCTTAAAAATTCCCTAAGGCTATGGAGCAAAGTGATATGCATTTAAAACCTTCAGTGAAATAATTAACAGCAATTCCAATGTTATTTCATGAATTCTTTTCATCCTGTTTCTTGTTCCTGTGGGGTAGGGAAAACAACACATTTTCCTTTTCAGTTATCTAAGAGAGCTAAGACGTCTTTCTTTGAGTAAAGGTATTTTTACCACTGAAACAGTGGTTTTTACGTTACGTGTCACATATGTTGGGGTACCGAGCGAATAGCATTCTTATCCATGAAGTTTCTCTCCTAACTGACTTGTATATAATATCACTGTTACAAGAAAAGAATCCCAGCACTGTCAACTCATGACTTACGACAAGAAAAGGGAATTTCCCTCGAAAGCTTTGATAAACTTGAAAGATATAGGATTTTGGTACCACCCTCCAGAGGCTATATAAAGCAGTAAAATTGCAAGAGATGTATAGATTGCACAAGTGCATTTTCTAGGGTACCTCTATACATTTTATCAGCTTCTCGCAGATGTGTTTGATCCAGCCAATAATCAAGACCACTACTGTAGAAGTTTCTAAGAGAGCATATCTAACAAAAGGTCTGGTGGGATGGGATGATGCTCTTGTTCTCAAGAATACGAACTGAGCCCTACTCCCCTCAATTCTTGAGCCATGCATGCTGCCAGATCAGTGTAGCCCCTGCCATCAGAAAAGCTTCTTTTCTGCAATTGATGATGATGAATACAAAGACTCACAACTGGACAAAGTGCAGAGAAAAAGTGACCATAACTGGGGCATCTATAGCACATCCCTTTCCAAGGCTCAGGAAAAGCATATAAGAAAGAGTAAAAAGATTTTAAGAGCCAGGGATTGGAGAGACATAGTGTCTCGTGGACACGACCTGACTATACCCCATTTATGAACTTGCAGCAGTTGTGGTGGCCTGCATCGGATCTACACAAGATCAAGTCAACACTCCAACATGGAGAGGGGAGGGCTTCATGAGATCTCACCCCCAATATAAGAGCCTTTGTCAGGTGACGGCTGCTAAGGATAAAAGAGTCAGTTTTCTTCAAGAGCGTGGTCCACAGTGGATTACCCATGAGCAATTAGATGGTAATACATCCATTTGGACATGGGCAACATTAATTGTACACAGTAGGTAATAAAAACCATAAGCATGAAATTGGGAATGTGTGAGTGTGGGGGTGTCCAGAGGCAGTAGGAATTGAGTATGCTCGAAGTACATTGTGTTCATGTATGAAATGACCAGGTAATAAGTAAAAATAAAACAGAAAGTATGAAATGGTGGCCCAGGCTTGTGATTCATGTGTCTTTCTCTCTCTTAGATTTTTTTTTATCCCTTTGTCAACAATATGCTTTGTGTACCCTTGATGCCGTATGACAATGTAGTCTTCATTTGCTGAGATTTATTGGTAAAGTAGCAGTTTGATTTTCTAAGGAGGACAGACTTGCCCAACATAGTCACTCAGTTTTCAGTCCTCTTGACTATGAAAAAATATTAATGAAATAACCAAACAGGCTAAGTAAATGTGTTTGAACATAAAAGCAGCCACATGTGTAAGTGGTAGTTAATATTTAAAATGCACGCTATTTAACGTCCAGCCAATAAACATGTAAGTCTCAACTCTCTACAGACTGCATCTTGGCATAGTTTGACAGCAAAGAAATTTAACCCTGAGTCTAAGGTAATTCAGATGAAATTTAAATTTATTGAATTTTGTCAGGAGACATTAAATGGCCAATAATTAAAAAGCAAAACTCACTTGTCATCATCCCTTTCCATCTCACGCACTTTCTTGAGTACAGCAGCTACGCCAAAATATCCTTCGACCACACGCCTGTCTCTACAAAGCTGCCCCCAATCCAGCCGAGGGTCTCATATCACCCCTTTCTGTATGTTTGTGAATTTTATATGATGTAGATCAACTTAGTCTCTGTTTTATTTTTTATTATCCATTAAGTTATTACAATGGTTTCCTCACTTCCCAGTTTCTTATAAATGCTGATTCAGCAAGCAAGAACCTTTTCTTGGGTGGGATTGGTGGTTAGGAAGAAGCTTATGTTTGTAACTCATTTCTTTTGTCTCTGAAACCAGTGTAAGGGAAAACATGGCATTTAAGAGCTAAGCAACTTCAATTTAGATTATATCTTTCTTGATTAACCTGTCGCTTCAAATTGTTCACGCCCATTTTAATCTGTTAAAATACACTGCTCATACGTGTCAGTACACAGTTGCTTTGAATTATTTTCAAAAAATTAATTCACTATATGTAACACGATTTAATTGGACCAATCTTTCTAAGTTCTCTGTCCCAGGAAGGAAACGTGTTAAGCCACAAACCAGTAGGAAAATAATTTGCATAAAACCATCTCTGCACCAGTGAAAGTCTGACACATCCTAAGCCTTGTAATTATTTAGCTTCTCTTTTATTTCTCTACTGAAATCTGAAAAACAAACCTCTAGGGGAAATGTCACAATAAGGCATGTGGAGCCAGGTATGTTGGTAAATGTAAATCAAAGGAGTCTTTGTTCCCACAGCAAGGCAGCCCTCTGTGCCACCTGACAAGAGGCTGTAGACATGCTCATGCAAGGATTTTAGGATGTAGTAGGCTGTGCTCTCAAAAGCCTGTAATCCCTGGAATGACTGCTGCTGAAACCTGCCAGCTTTTAAAAGCAAGAAAAGCACAAATCGTAAATATCTTTCTGAAAATTTTCTTCAGAGGTTAAAAACAACTTAAAATTGACATGTCAATAACCCCAGGAGTGGAGGGCTGGGCAGATTCTAAATCCACCCTATGGGAATGAAGTTTGTCTGCAGTTGTCACCTACTCAGACAGATCCACAGTGAACCCACCCATGGTAGCAAAGGAGCACCTATAGAGAAACCTGCCTTCCTGCAGGTCACAGACTACCAGAATGGGCACTGGGAGTCCGCTCTTCCTGTCATCTGACATTGTTTCTGTCAATAATGTGTGTGCCCTTGGCCTTTAAAGTAACTCCTAATTCAAATAACTTTTGATATAACATTTATACAGCCCATAATTTTGAACCAATGGAGATAGAAAATTCATATAAAAAGGATGCACAACTAATGTACTTTCTGGCTCTTGGTGTTATAAAATAAGTAGGAACACAAGAGGTGGCTAAAAATTAGGTCCTAAAATGTCATCTAGCTTAATGTGTGCACCTGTGTTTACAAACTGAATGCACATGAGAAGCTCTGTGTTGAACCATTAAATCTGGTAGTTTAATTTGCATTTTCCTAAGTATGTAACACTGTTGAACAACTTTTCGGTTTTTTTCCAACCATAGATCCTTTGTCCCATTTCTTAACCAGATTTTTTAATGTTGTGTTTTAGAGTTTTAAAGTATATCAGTTTTCAATATGTGCCTATAAAAATATGACGTTTTGTCAGATAGATGATTTGCAAGTGGTTCCATTCCCCTCTAGCTTGCCTTTTTTACTATCTATTAAGAGGGTCCTTTGACACAGTAGGATATTTTTGTGAACAGTAATAAGTATAGAAGAGATCACAAATTTGAAATGGAGTGGAATACATAGGAGGAGTTGGAGGGAGGGAAAGGGAAGGGTAAAAATAATGGGAATGCATTGGCTCATATATGAGTAGGCTGCTTGTTTCTCAAAAGTTTTCCATTTTAACTTAAAATTCTATGAATAATTTTGTAGCTAAATTTTATTCTAGTACTAATTTTTAAACTGAATTCATTTTTTCAACCTAAGACTCTCCAGTTTTCCCTGCATGATTTGCTGGGGGGAAAAATCTATTATTCATTCACTGAGTGGTTTGGCACTGGTTACACACATTTTAAACTTGATTGACTCATGAAGTCTATATTCTACATTCAAGTAGAAACCCAAATCTCCAGATGGAAACAGCATCAACCGTGAGAGCCAGAAGAGAAGAAGATCAGGGTTCTGGGGCTGTTGAAGAAGCTCTAGCCCAGTGAATGCCTTCTTGTTCACTTGCCCAAATTGCCCCAGCTGCTCAGGAAATGCCTACTTCTCTGGAGTCTGCTTAGAAGTCTAAGCTATTGAAACAATGGCCCTAAAATATTAGCCCCAGTGATCTCTGCTCACGTTCCAATAGGCCACCTAGGCTCTCATTCTAGGTCAACCTCAGTCTTGACTACCCAATGCTGCCTGAGATGCTGTGTTCTAATGTATGTAATCCATAGTCTTTCTTGATTTTATTTGACCAAAAATATGAGAATGGAGTAAAGCTGGGCACAGTGTGTTCCCTAACAAAGATGTAAAGTAGATAGTGGTACTCACAAAATGATACTTCAAAGTTTAGCACTTTGACACTTAACTTGAAATGAAGAATGTTGGAAACCATCAGAAGCGAAGGCTGTGACCTTCTCCTGTCCTTTTCTCTTATTCTCCTCCTCTCAAGACAGTGCATAAGAATCGGATTTCCTCTACCCAAAGTTGAGTCCGATAAACACAGAACTCCTCTCACCAAAGCCAGATATGAAACCCAGGAACAGTTCTAGGTTTTCTGTGTAAATGCTTGCTATGCAGAATTCCCTCACTGCCCTTGCTAATAGACCCCAAGGCCCTTCTTCTTAAAAGGGTATTGCCCAATATCTGAGAATAAATTCCACACAAAAATGAGTACTTCCTCACAGTCAGCTAGTAGATGGATCACAGGGCCCCCAATGGAGGAGCTGGAGAAAGTACCCAAGGAGCTGAAGGGATCCGCAACCCTATGGGTGGAACAACATTATGAACTAACCAGTACCCCGGAGCTCTTGTCTCTAGCTGCATATGTATCAAAAGATGGCCTAGTCGGCCATCACTGGAAAGAGAGGCCCATTGGACATGCAAACTTTATATGCCCCAGTACAGGGGAATGCCAGGGCCAAAAAAAATGGAAATGGGTGGGTAGGGAAGTGGGGGGGAAGGGTATGGGGGACTTTTGGGATAGCATTGGAAATGTAATTGAGGAAAAGATGTGATAAAAAATATAAAAAAAAAAATGAGTACTTCCAAAGAATCTCAGTGGGGTTTGGTGCCTTTCCCTTCTCAGTGTTTTACAATTGGACATTCTGCATGGACTCTAAACAGAAATCCACAGTCTCCCTGGGATTTTTACTCTCCAGAAATGACACATACAAAACTTTAATTAAATGTATCTGTCACAGGCCTACCAGGTTAATATCTTTTGTGACAGGGGCATTAGCCATGATCCTTATGTATGAGATCAAGGAAAGGCATTACATCTTTCTGTCA
Source organism: Mus caroli (assembly GCF_978045245.1). Taxonomy (NCBI): domain Eukaryota; kingdom Metazoa; phylum Chordata; class Mammalia; order Rodentia; family Muridae; genus Mus; species Mus caroli. Next base: position 56,853,368 of record NW_028227263.1, on the reverse strand, counting down.
TTATACATGAAACTAGGCAAGCTCCTTCTAAGAGGTAAGGAGACAGTGGAATAGAAAAGGGCAGGAGTTTTTCCCAGTGTTTGGACTTACTGCTCCATCTGAACTCACTGTGATGACTATTCCCAGTTGTCAAGCTGACTATATCTGGAATTTTCTAAAACCCAAGTGGCTAGGTTCACCTGTGAAGGATTTATAGACTTGGATTTTTTTCAAAACCTACTTTAGTTAGCGATCTTCAATGCCTCAACTTTCCCTCCACCAACCAGAGGTGGGGGGAAGGTTAATAAGGAAAGGGTGTCTTGGCCAAGTAGACTTAGTTTCTTGGGAGATTCCACTCTTCATTGTCAAGATACCAGCAGTCCAGTTCGATAGCAAACACCAAACATAAATCAATAGCAGCGATGCAATCCAGCAGAAACAGCAAGGCTCCACCAAATCATCTCACTGGAATAAGCTGGAATACCATGGGAAGTTCTTGGTCTCGTTTCTCTCTACAAAGTGAAGACCAATGAGAAGACCAGCAAGCATTACACTATATAACAATGCAATAGCCTCATCTCACTGTTTGTATTTTACTCTATGTTTCTATTTATATTCTTTCTAAACATCACACACCATCTTAAGTGTCTTGTTTTTAGCAAAACCTCACATGCCCTCTCACAAGACAACTTCCAGGAAAACATCACAGGACACAATTGAGTTGTTAAGAAGCCAGAAATTTCCACTTTGGGAATGTTTTTTTCCTTACTTAGATCATTTGAAGTGAAAAGACCCACTTTCAGTCCTGATCTTCTGGGGTAAGAGAAATCCATCTTTAGTCATGACCATACCTTCTGCCTGCAGACTATATAAAGACAAGGAAGAAGGAAACTTATGCTGGTCAGCGCTTGCACTCACGGGCAAGTCCTTTCCTTTCCTGGCATTAGAGCCTATACCTTAGGGATTCTGGTGTATACTGAAGTCCAGCTGAGACATCCAGCCTGGTTTACCAAAGAACTACCAGATTCTTGAACCTTCTGTTAGTAGACAGCCATTGTCGGCCTAGCTCAACCATAGCCTGTAAGCCATTCTACTAAATCCCCTTTATATACATGTGTTCTGTAAGTTCTGTTCCTCTAAAGAACCCCAATACACCCAGCAACAAATAAGTTCCTGATTATCAATACAATAGCAACAGTAGCAATCCACTGTGTATCCTAAATTATCGGGAGTATAGGTCTACAACTCTATATGATTAAATGGGTTAGCCATGGAATTACACCATTCTGTCCTGAGGATTTCTCAGTCACTAATAACATTTGACCATCTTTGCTTATGTACTTACGGCCTGACCTCCGAATCAATCTCAAAGAAAACGCACCCCTGAAAACTCAGCTAATAAGGGTGCTGTTGTGGGGAGGTTCTCTTCTGTGGTGACAGTGCATGCCAGAAACCAAAGAATATTTTTTCTACAGTGCTAATAGCTAGAAATGTGATTCACCAATTAAAGACTGGAAAACACTGGCCTCTTTCATAAAGCAAATGCTTAGGACGTTAATCAGCCAAAGTCATCTTATTCTGTGGCAGACCTGGCATGGAGTCAAGACTCAAGGGAGAAATTCCAAACATGAACAGTTGGCATGAAAGTGGGGCCTCTGTGCGCAAGTTTTACGCATTAATGATATTGCTCTGTCCAGGAAGATGTGCACGTTATCACAAACTGAAGTGACTTTCCTTCTCAAGGTAACACATAAACTAAAATATTAACAGGTTAACAATGCCAAAACATAGCCGGGCGTGGTGGTGCACACCTTTAATCCCAGCACTCAGGAGGCAGAGGCAGGAGGATTTCTGAGTTCGAGGCCAGCCTGGTCTACAAAGTGAGTTCCAGGACAGCCAGGGCTATATAGAGAAACCCTGTCTCGAAAAACAAACAAAACAAACAAACAGAATGTCTCTTTAAAAAAAATGCCAAAATATATTCATACTCTCTTCAGTGAATGTTACTAGTTGGATGTTAGCACTACCCTTAGTAATAATTTAGGATCCCAGGTTTCTTCCATATTGGAACTTCTCCATTTTCAATACATCTTCCAAGGCTCTTTTCTGTAAGGAAAGAACATTGAGAGTGGCAGCTAGAAGTTTCTAGGGACCAGGCTACAAGTAGCTCAGATCATTTTTGTAACATTCATTTGGCTACAGCCTGGTATCTTGGCTACCCTAACTTCAAGACAGCCTGGAAAATGCCATAAAACTGATCCGGAAGAATAATAATAAATAACAGGTGTCATGCAGTGTCTGACATTACTCTACAGTGTTTGAGGTCACCGTAAATAGATATGTAATTTGCGAAGTCTCTTCAGACCTTTCAGAAGACCATCCAGTATAGCTTACCTTGCCTCTATATCATGAATGTAATAAGAGCAGGGTTGCTGATGCAGTAAAGAGTAATTGATGATCTAGTGAGATCACCACCAAAGTTTGTTCAATTATTTTGCTTCTTATAAATTAATGCATATATAAGTTAGTGAGATCTTTTCTTTCAAGTAAATAAGCAGTGATTTTGTTGAGTCCGAACAGGCGAGATCTTCTACAAAGTCAGGCAAAGAGTAGCAGAGAGGATCACATGCAGAGCAGAAACACATGAAGGTGGTGGTCTTCGAGTATTCTGGGCAATAAGAAAGGAATCTGGATATAATAATTATAATAATACTTCTGTTTAAAAATATTAATGCTTTAGAAAAGCTGATGTGGCAATTTTGAGAAATTTATTAATGCCTTAAAAATCTTGGTGTCGGACCCTGATATAGCTGTCTCTTGTGAGACTATGCCGGGGCCTAGCAAACACAGAAGTGGATGCTCACAGTCAGCTATTGGATGGATCACAGGGTCCCCAATGGAGGAGCTAGAGAAGGTACCCAAGGAGCTAAAGGGATCTGCAACCCTATAGGTGGAACAACAATATGAACTAACCAGTATCCCGGAGCTCTTGACTCTAGCTGCATATGTATCAAAAGATGGCCTAGTCGGCTATCACTGGAAAGAGAGGCCCATTGGTCTTGCAAACTTTATATGCCCCAGTACAGGGGAACGCCAGGGCCAAAAAGTGGGAGTGGGTGGGTACGGGGTGGGAGGAGGGTATGGAGGACTTTTGGGATAGCATTGGAAATGTAAATGAGGAAAATACCTAATTAAAAAAAATCTTGGTGTCTTATTAAAGATCCCATTGAGTCGTTTGTGGGGAATACACTGTTACTTGTAAGTAAATATGTTTTGTATATGCAGGCTCATGTTAACACCTTATCTATTAGTCATTTTGTTTATTTTTTTTCAAAATTTCATTTTCAAGATGCAGAAGCATTAGGATTGCATTCAATAAATCTAATGAGCAAGTAATAAAACCTTTCTTTAAAAAATAATTTCAAGGTATCACATTTAAGTAATTAGAATATTTCACTACACAGAATCCTTAAAAACCAACATTATTAGCATATTTACTGTAACTGTACAAAAGTGGAGAGACTTAAACATATTTAGGCTTTTCTTATGCCTAGCAGAAATCTCTGACTGTGATGTGTTTGGAAGCATGTCTATTTATGTTTTATTTCTCGCATAAAGTGCAATTTACCTCTGCTTCACTGGAAAAGGAATGAGAGATTGGGTTCTAGTTGTTTCTGTGCTTGTTATAGCTTGCTCTTCCTTTATGTACCTATTGCTTTTTCTCTTCTTTACCAAAAACCATGCATCACTTTTAGGCTTTAGAAAAAACAGAGCTGCATGAGAACCTTCCTACATTCATGGTCTGGCCAGAGGTTTATACAGGCTGCATCATGCCTTTGCTCAATGACTGGTGCTTTTATTCTCTACAGTTCTATTGCATAAAGCATTAGAAAGTATCAGACTTAGCAAAGCAGGCTTAAAGTAAATTGTAAACTAGAATAAAAAGTAAACTATATACTTTTACTTTTTTGTGTGCCTCCATAGAACTCTAAACTTGAATGTCCATTGTTGCTTTTTTCTACATTTCTTGAATTTTTTTTATTAATCATTCCATCGTTTACATCTCAAATGATCACCCACGAGATCTTTTCTTTACCATTGGATCGAATTGCTGATAACTGATGAGTAGCATGATTCTCAGACACTTATCCAGGATTAGTAAACTATCAATAAGCTAAGCAATTATTTGCCTAGGAAGTCGATGCCCTGTGTTGACTATGAACAGCCTGGAGTTTTGTTTAAATTCTGTCACATACCATCTGTATTTATTAAGACTATCTAAAACTGCACAACCAGAGGCAAGCTTTAATTAGCTTGTGATAAAAGGGGAAATTTGTTATGAGAATAGAGAATTGTTTGGTTGTTTGGTTATTTTAGTTCTGGGTTGAGCTAGCAGCTAGAGTTAAGAAAACAGAAGCTAGAAAGCAGACATGGCTGCCTTTCACCTCTGCACGTCTCCAGCTACATTGCTGGAATCTGTTTCCCCAAACATGCCATGCCTGTGCCTCAGCAATAAGGTCATACTGAATTCCAATTCCAAGTTTTTAAGAAAAAGACTTCGATTGGTTCAATTTAGGAATATTAATCACTAGTTCTAATCAATAATAACAAGGAAATCATGTGTGCATCCACAACTATCTTCCAGAGGCTAATCACGACAATCCAGATGTGATTTCACTTCCTGGAAAAAAGAGAGAGGAGACAGAAAGAGAGAGGGAGAGAGAATGAGAGATGGGGAGAGATGATAGATAGATAGATAGATAGATAGATAGATAGATAGATAGATAGATAGATAGATAATTCTGTTAACAAATCTTACTACTAAGGGTCTTAGTTTCTTCATGTGCAAAACAAGCAACATTTTTATCCAACCCAAAGTGCTATTCTGAGGATTGAAAAAGATGATGCATAGAAACTCCAACTCAGGTGACAGAGGATATGGAGAAAGAGGAACACTCCTCCATTGTTGGTGGGATTGCAAGCTGGTACAACCACTCTGTAAATCAGTCTGGCGGTTCCTCGGAAAATTAGATACAGTATTACCTGAAGATCCAGCTATACCATTCCTAGGCATATACCGAAAAGATGCTCCAACATATAATAAGGACATGTTCCACTATGTTCATAGCAGCCTTATTTATAATAGCCAGAAGCTGGAAAGAACCCAGATGTTCCTCAACAGAGGAATGGATACAGAAAATGTGGTACATTTACACAATGGAGGACTACTCAACTATTAAAAACAATGACTTCATAAAATTTATAGGCAAATGGAAGGAACTAGAAAATATCATCCTAAGTGAGGTAACTCAGTTACAAAAGGACACATATGGTATGCACTCACTGTTAAATGGATATTAGCCCAAAATCTCAGAATACCCAAAATATAGACATATAAAACTCCCATTCTTATCTGGTATAACTTTAGTACAATCTGGTTAAAGCAGAAAAATACTTTGTAAAATCAAGTTATTTGCAGGTTTCTTTCCTTCGCCCTTGAGCTGCACTGATTTAGACATGTGGGAGACAGTCTCTAACACCATGTTTACTTCTTTTTTATCATTGCAAAATAGATACAGATGGAAATCCACCAACCTATGTCAATAGGCTAAGGCTGTAGACATCCTGGATTTCCTTGGTACCATCTGTCATCTCTTATAGAGAACCAAAGGCAGGATTCTACGTTATAGAAGCTTCACTCACACTTGAGAGATACTTTGGCAGTGTTTTTCTGGACATCAAAGTTTACTCCTGAATATCCAGCTACTGCCTCCTCTCATGCTGGTCCTTGGCCTTATAAAGGAAAACATTTAATTGGAGCATGCTCACATTCAGAGGCTTAGTGCATTATCATCATGACAGGAAGCATGGTGGCATACAGACAGACATGGTTCTGGAGAAGGAGCCAAGAGTTCTATATCTAGACCAGAGGGCAGCAGAAAGAGAATGACATGGGGCCTGGCTTGAGCATCTGAAACCTCAAAGTCCACACCCCCCCCCCAAGTGACACACTCCCTATAACAAGGCCACACCTACTTTAACAATTCTACTTCAATAACACTACCTCATATGACTCTAGGGGGCCCACTTTTTCAAACCACCACAGCTGGGTACATCTTAAAAGAAAAGACTTGTTTAAAGTCTAGCAAGAGTTAAAAGGAAGGAAGGTCCCAGTGATAAACTCCTAGAGAAAGAGAAACACATTTAAGTCAACAGCATCCTGCGCTGTTTCTTGTGAGGAGGCATTTGCCTATCAGAGGTAGTGAGCAGTAGAAAAGGCCAAGCACAAAATTGTAATACAGTAGCAGCAGATCTGTGCTTCAAGGCACTCAGAAGTACAGTCCAGGTTACCAAGCTCATGCTTGCATCCTCCTAAAATATACATGTTGAAACCCAAATCCCCAGAATGATCATGTCCCAGAAAGAGCCTCTGAGTCACAGTTAGGTCCAGACGGTAGACCCTCCCTAGTGAGATTTAATAATAAATTTGTAAGAAAAAGCAGTAGAGAGCTTGGTCCTCTGTCTCTTTCCTCACTGTATGAGACTATAACATTTGTGAAGAATACAGCTCACAACATGATCTCCATCTTCCAGGCTTCAGGACAGTGAGCAATAAAGGAGTGCCCCTAAGCCTCCTGCCCCATGGCAATCTGTGCTGAGGAAGATACCAAGGCAAGAACCAGGAGGGAAGAAGGAAAGGGCAACAGAAGGATGCCTGGAGGCACTGGTTAAGGCACAAGGAGCCTCAAGATGAAAGTAGGTGATAGGATGCAGAGCCACCCACATGACCTTGCCTAGCAGTATACAACTGAAAGTTCATAACCTTCTAAAGCAGACAGACTCTACCTAATCAAGGTTGTCTGTTGGCCACCAAAAAAGAAAAAAAAAATACTTGAGACACAGTAGCTATGGAGATGTTTTTAAGAGCATGAAGTAGAAAAGTTCTTTTCCTTCTGATTTCTCATCTAGGCTGTTAGCATAGAAATTTATATCGTTTCTATTTTGGTTAAAATTTACATTGATAGCATTTTTCCTAAGTCTACTGCTTAGCTTTTATAGGCAAGAATCACTTACTCTTGATCCTCTAAAATTTTTTGCTCTCACAGTCTCACGATGAAAAAACCAGTACCCAAAGTAGTCTTATGTGAGAAAAGGCACTAGATATAGAAGAAACTTCTTTTTCAAGGGATAAATCCTTACACTGGCCAGAGATGATGAAATATGCTATGCAGAGCTATGGGGAAAACATGATGACGGTGCAGTGCATAACGCAGCGCCAGGCACACAGTAGGGCTTCCATGAGCTTTTACTCATGTGATTCTGTTTTTAGTGGTTGTTTCTTTGATACTAAATTTCTGAATTCAGCCAGTGGGTATTTGAAAAGTCTAGACTGTAAAACTTATTTCAACTTTCACTTTAACAGTCAGTCACTACTTGACCTCTGATGAATGTTTTTCAGGACCCAGAACCTTTAAAGTTACGATAGTGTGGAACACAGCTGAGGTTTGGTCAGAGAGTCGAGGAGTCTTACAGTAGACTGTTCCTCGCTGTCCCTTTTGACTCCCTAGCCCTTGGGAGTTTCAGAAAGTAAAGCCTCAAGTCAAAAATTAAAAACAGTTTTACAGAACCTCAATAGTTATCACATCAGCTAATATAAAACATCACTTTTCTTTTTAAAAAATATAATTTTACATATATGTATATACATATGCATATTAATGTGTATGTGTGTTTTGCTTGCATGTATGCCTGCACACCACATGTGTGACTCATACCTACAGAGGTCAGAAGAGGGCATCAGATCTCCTAAAACTGTAGATACAAATGGTTATGAGCCACCATGTGGGTGCTGGGAACCAAGCCCAGATTCTCTAAAAAATTAGCCAGTCTTCTTAGCCACCAAGTCATCTCCCCATCCCCCAAGGTCAAGTTTGTTTAGGGTAAAAGTAATAGCAACTCTGCTGCCGCAGCTTGGCTTTTGCTTATCAGTAGTTGTGGTTCTATGTTAGTATCCTCAGAATCTGCAAGATCAACTGGGAGGGTGACACAGTTTTGCACACTCATTTGGTGGCTTCAGTCTTCCAGTGGAGCATATTCAGAACACATATAACCCTGAATATGAGTGTAGCACAACAGCTGGAGCTAGACACTGACCACTGCCCTGATGTTTCCTTCACTATAATAGCATCTGCACCAGGGCAGTGACTTTTATGGTTATGCAGCTCATAATACTAAATAAAAATAACATTACTAATAGCTACATAAAAACTGACCCTAAGAAAGCACTGACCAACAGATAATCTTTTTTAAATAAAAATAAGTGCTGTTTACTTGGGTAATTTATTTTTACAAAGCATGTAATTCATGAAGGAAGAAAAATGCAGGGGAGCATGAGGTTAGTGTGTCAAGATTTGAGAACTAATTTGTTTGAAGTACAGCTCAAGTTTTGTTTTGAGTGTGTGTGTGTGTGTGTGTGTGTGTCTGTGTCTGTGTGTGTGTCTGTGTCTGTGTCTGTGTCTGCGTTCACTTACTGATTATGTGTGCGAGGGGTGTGCCATGGGGCACATGTGGAGGTCAGAGGACAACTTCTCCATTTCTCTTTTCCACCATATGGATTCTGAGGACTAGACTTCTGTTATCAGCCTTTGAAGTAAGTGCCTTCACCTGCTGAGCCATCTTGCCAGCTCCACAGTCAGGACATTAATTGACATGAGGGTTCTGACGCGGTGAGCAAAGCTTGAAAGGTAGGGCAACAAATGAACCAACCTTTGGAGAATATTGGTGATTGAATGTCCATGGTAGCTTCTTGAGTTAAAGAATGAGGTAAGATGAGTATATATATATATATATATATATATATATATATATATATATATATATATTCATGTGTGTGTGTATAGTGTGTGTGTGTGTGTAAAGTGTGTGTGTAGTGTATATATTTACATATATGTAAATATATGTATACATTATGTATAATATAAATATAGCATATATTTATATATGTTTAAATTTTTATTAGAAATTTTCTTCATTTACATTTCAAATGCTATCTCAAAAGTCCCCTACACCCTCCCTCCCCCCGCCCTGTTCCCCTACCCACTCACTCCTACTTCTTGGCCCTGGAGTTCCCCTGTACTAGGGCATATAAAGTTTGCAAGACCAAGGGGTCTCTCTTCCCAATGATGGCCAACTAGGCCATCTTCTGCTACATATGCAGCTAGAAACATGAGCTCTGGGGGTACTGGTCAGTTCATATTGTTGTTTCATCTATAGGGTTGCAGACCCCTTCAGCTCCTTGGGTACTTTCTCTAGCTCCTCCAGTGGGGGCCCTGTGTTCCATCCTATAGATGACTGTGAGCATCCACTTCTGTATTTGCCAGGCACTGGCATAGCCTCACAAGAATATTTATATTTTATATACTATACATTATGTATGTATACACACACACACGAGAAAGTTTAATCCAGACCTGTGCTTCTTCATAGTGTCCTAGAATAATTTAGTATTGATAGAATTAAACTCTAACACTTCCAATTTAGATAATAGAATTCCCTTTCTTCCTAAAGATAAATAAATTGATTCATACCTGTGGGGGCCATACCTCTGCAGAATGAAAGCATCAAGCAGATAGATACAGATGCCAGCTTTCTAGTTAGGTGGCAGTTTTGTTTTATTTAAAACTCTTACTCAGAGGAACAGTGTCTTGTCCATGAGCACAGAGGTCTGTACTCAAATGCCGCTTCAGCCCCGAGCTCATTCATTCAGCACCCACTTCTCCCTTCTGTCCTTCTTTGATGGAAATCCTCTGTCTTTTAATCATATCCTCAACCATTCTTTTCCCAAAGTCAGAGAGCAGGGGTGTCAGGGCATATTTAGTTTCTAATTAAGTTAAATATACTTGGTTTAAATAGATTGATATCCTTGCATTTTTCTCTAAGTGACTGCAAACTGTTAAAGTGAAGGTAAATTCTTACACTGAAGACCTTTCTATATGGAGTTTTAGCAGAATGCTGTGACTTCACCTTTGCTAGGTAATTTTCCCGTGTGTGTGTGTGTGTGTAAATGCACCCATATAGGTTCATGTATGTGTGAGAGAGAATGCAGTTGCACATGCATGCTTTTTGCATATGATTGTAGAGGTGAGAGGTCAAGCTCAGGTGTTCTTCCTTAGGAGCTGCCCACTACGATTTTTGAAACCAAGTCTCTCACTAGAACCTGGGAGTTGCTAATTAAGGTAGAAGTAATGACCAATAAGCTCTAGGGCTATGCCTGACTCCACTTTCCCATGTACCACTGTGATGCTATTACAAGTTCACCATGTCTAGTGTTTTACTTGAGAACCAGACTCATGTTATGGTAAATATTAAAAAATGGACCGGCAGGCTTCCCACACTACTGGCAACTGGTGGACCACATGGCTCCAGTCAGATGATCTCAACTTGGTGGTCTCTCTGGGCTGGAGTTCCCAAGTGCCTTGGCAGATCATGGCCACGCCAGCCCCACATAATGACCATCCACCCAGCAACCTGGTAAAAACAAACTCTTAAAGATTATAATTAACCAATCAGGTTTATGTATCAACAAATTCTCAATTTATAGGATGCCAATACAATAATTTCAGAACCAACTGAAAATGATAAAAGCTGCCTACCTAGATTAGACAAATTATCCCAATTATTCTAACCTTATGATACCATAACTACCATGGCTAATAAAACCACACTGTATCTGGTTCTTCTTCCTGTTTGTCCTCCTCCATCTTGGCCTTCCTCCCTCCTCTCTCTGAGATGCTCTCTGACCCTGCAATTCTTAGCACCACCTCCCTTTTCCCTGGTCAATCACAGGCCTCCCGCTGCCCTGTTATTTTAGTGTGATTAGACAGGGAAAATCCTGTCACATATCACCCTTGCTGTTTAAATTAAAACAAACAAACAAACAAACAAGACAAAAAACTTTTCTTTCAAAATATAAATTGAGCACAACTATACCATTTTGTAATTTATAAAGTATAAGATAGACCTAACACCCAGTCCATCATTTTTGTCATTAAGATAGAACAATGGCATCTGTCCTAGCTTAAAAGACTTATAGTTTTACACCTGACTTATGTCCTGGCTTTAGATTGTATGACATCTGAAAAACATCCTCTCCAATCTATATCATCTTTCTCAGTGCTAAACAACTTGAGCTGGCTATGAGACTACCAGTCTTCAACCCTGTCAGAAAACCAAGAATATTACTTGAAAATATGAGAAGCACAAAGTATAGCTTCCAAAATGTAGCCAATTTATGGAGACAACTGATCGCCTGGACATTCCCTGGACATTCCCTATACTTCAAAACTTTGGAACATTGATATTCAGCCTTCTGGCCCAGGATTATCTGACAGACCTTAGAGAAACAGGAAAGTAAGGAGTAGCCTATTCTGTCTCCGCAGAACTAAGCTGTCCTAACCTGTAAATTCTGTCCTATTTCTGGACAGTATTATGTCTGTAGATAAAATGAAGCAATTCTTGCCTAGTGGCTGTCTCACCACAACTGGAGTAACTCCATAGATGTTCAATTTCTTCTCTGAATCCAACAAAGGGAATGCTGTCAGGAACAGACTTGTCTCAACAACAACTGAATAAATAACATTAAACATCACATTCTGTGGATTTCTGAAGTTTTTGAAAACCAAATATCTATGTGAAGTAATCTGGACTGTTCTCTGTTACCTACTCTCGCCATTTCTGATTAAAATAACTGAAAACACCCTAACAATAAACTCAGACCCATGAATTTGCTATTTGGCCCTTAACTCAACAGGCTTAATCATCTTAGATCAGTTCATAAAAACAGTAATAGAAGGACTGGGTCTAAGCCCTTTACTTTTAAATTTTTAGGATCAATGGAAGGAATGTATACCAATGAAAACCTTGATTATGTGTCAAAATAAATTCTGTATCAAAATAAGAAATTATGGTTTCAGCTTAGTAACAATTAAAAAGACTTCTACCAAATGAGATTATGGCTATGTAATCAATTCTATCTATTCCTCCCTGTTCCAATATGACCAGGTCTACATTCCCTAGAAGGACAACCTATACTAACCCCCTCCAGCCCCAAAGCACATGGAACTGGGTCAACAACTCTTCATAACTTCTTCAAGCTGAATATGGGCATTGAGATATTATAAAGGGGGTGGGGGAAGGATAGGGGAAAATAGGATTGATTAGTCTCTGATGTCTGTGTCTTGACTGGATCTGGCTGAAAGTCCAGAACATCAGAAGTGCACTCAGGCCAATTCAGCATGTCTGACAAGGAGATTCACCAAGGCTGAATATTCTGTAACATATAAGTCTCAAAACAAAATTTAAGTGTATATATATATATATACACACACACATATATATATATATACACACACATATATATATATATATATACATATATATGTACATATATGTTTGTTTGTTTCTCTGGAATCTAGTTCTCTGAGGGTCTACTTCTTTCTCCTGAAATAGCATACCCTTGAGCCAGTAATCAGAAAAAAATGTTTTGACCTCTCTCCCAGAGGAATAATATAACCACAAAACTCAAAATCATACCCATTTTGAGAATTAAAACAATCCAAAACAAATGAAGTAATCTAAAATACTATATGTGCCTATTCTTAGGCCTTGTCTGTTTTGCAAAGCAGGATTAAAAAAAAAAAAAAACCAAGATTCCCATGGAGCCCATGTTAGACAGAATTTGAGTATCCTGTGAGGCATATAAAGCAATTTATACCATCTTACTCTTCGGGTTTCTGCCTAGAGCAGCCATCTTGTTATACCATTTATCTGTTTCGCTCTCTGCCTGGAGCCATAGACATATTATATTAATACCTGTATAGTATCTGTCTGTCAATCTCTCTACCTAGAGCCATGGACAATATTATTTATTACCTATACATACAGCAAGCACTTTACTAACTTTATTAACTGAGTCATCTTTCCAGGCCTCTTCTAACTTTACTATTCATGTTTTCCTTACCCTAAAATGTCTGATACAGAAAACACTGTAGAGAACTCTAAGTGCATATATTTTAGCTTACTGAACAGTAGATCAATAGACTTCTGGTTCCTGCCTCTGAGTCTGTCCTACCCCTAAAGTTCCTATCAACACAGGCCCAGATGGCCAGCTTGTGAATTATATGTGCAATGAAATCTATGGCAAGAGCTAACACATTGAACAACAAAAATCAGTGTTGTAAATATCACAACAAGATGAAAACATGAATCAAAATTAATGACAAGGCATGAAAAAGAACAGAGGGTATTAAAGTTCAAATGTTCCTCTAACACTTGCCAAGGAGATGACTACCTCTTTTTTTTTCTTTTTTTCTTAGATATTTTCTTTATTTACATTTCAAATGTTATCCCCCTTTCTAGTTACCCCTCCAAAAGTCCCCTATCCCTTCCCCCCTCCCCCGTTTCCCCAACCCACCCACTTCTGCTTCCTGGCCCTGGCATTCCCCTATACTGGGGCATAGAACCTTCACAGGACCAAGGGCCTCTGATGACTGCCTCTTTAATAATGCATCTGGCTTTGAGGCTCCCACTAGTAACAATTCAGTGTGAATAGCATTGGTTGAGTAGCAAAGCTCCCACCAATTCATCTGTTAATAGAATATAATAGGTTGGGGTACATGGGAGTCCCAGTGTACCTCCCTGTCTGACTACATCTGGAGTTGGTACTTAAGCAAATGCACAGAACACCTGTAACTAAAAGAATGAGCCCTCACTCTTTCTGTGTCAACCATGGACTCTTAATACAACCTTGTAGTTTAGATGTATGTGATTATTTCTCCCAAACAGCTCATCTCTCTCAATAGGATCCTAAGAACACTTGTATTAGCAAGATTCTCTCTAAATTGGGCTTTTCTTGTGGGAAAAAGAGAGAACCAACCAGAGTTTTCTGAGTAGAAGAAAATGAATCATTAACTACTGTTTAACTGGTTTATTGGAAATTCCGAACTCAATGGACTGTGGCAAGAAATTCCATCTTACCGTTTTCCGCCATTGCCTTCTGATGAGCCCCACCACCATGAAATCAGAACAGATCTCATGACTTCAAAGTGACTTTGAGGTGATTAAGGTTTAGTGAAGGGCAACTTAAAGCTGTGATCTCATAAACATTTCCAAGGTTCTTCTCCCAAACATGGGCTTGCCCTTTTCTCTTCCCTTCACTAAGTCGTGATAGCCACCTGATTAGAGAAGGAACGTGAGACAAGGAATACAGACCGTTGAGTTGTAACCCAACAAAAAATGTTCTAATCCCTGAAACCTGGGATTGGAAACTTCCTTAAGGGACAAAAAGAATATGCAAATGTAATTGTGTTACAGGTAATAAGTTGAGGTCATAAATCCAGACTCTAAATCCAATGACATTGCAGTACAACAAGAGCTTGCATAGGGGAGACACACAGAGAGAAGAGGAGCGCCAACCTGACCAGAGACTGACTGGAGCGATGTAGCCACAAGCCAAGGAGGACTTGGAGGCACTAGAAGCTTAAAGTGGCATGAGAAATAATACCTTGTCAAGCTTTCAGAGGGAATGCAGTCCTCTTGACACTTTAACTTTGGTGTCCAAAATTGGGAGAGAAAAATTGGGGGAGAATAAAGTTATTATATTTTAAGCTGCTAATCTCATAGAAAAGTAATACAGTAGACCTAGAAAACTAACACAGAGGCCTTTTGTTTTAGATTTTGTTTTCTATAGTGCTCCTGGAACAATCAATGTTCATCCTGAAGTAAGGGTACCAAAGCTGAATGTACCACTGGATGCAAGGTCAGATTTTTGGTTGGAAGCCGCACCGGTCCTTGTTTCAGAGAAGAGCTCCAGCAATGATTCTACATGACTTTCTGCTCTGACAGTTCTCAGCTGGGATGACAGCATCCTCTTAAGTTTACAATCCTCTCCAAAAGCAGGATGAGGATTATCCCCGTGTCCTTGCAGGTACTATACCCTAGAATTCTCAGCTATTTCCCTGGCATCCCCTCTGCCTTTGAGATCCTCTGGGTACTGTGAAGAGTGGAAGGGTCAACCCACAAAGTGACTGATCTCTTTCCTCTCCAATTATCACTAACTACCCAGATAACCTATACTTTTCAAACTCTACTTTCCAAGGCTGCTTGCAAGCTCTCTTGTGAGTTGTCTCATGCTGATCCACCATGGTGGACCCAAGTTAGTACATAAATAAGCATCAAGCCAGAAAATTGGACCCTTTTGTGTCAAAAGGTCTTGCTCATGTATGTTGCTCTGGCATGTTCTTTGTGTATGGACTTTTCTCGGTCTGGAGCTAACAGAGAATTGAGAGTGACAGATAGAGAGTCCCTTCAGCTAAGACCATTGGACTCCATGTCCAGTGGCTTTTTGTTTTATGTAGAACATATTGGTCTTAGTTGGGTCTGTCACTAAAATTCTGGGCTAATAAAAAAATTCCACTCAATATCCTATCATACACTGTACATAACAGTAAGCAAGATTTCTAAAATATAAATATATTGTTCAATTCTGATAGCTCTCCTAATAATTATCATTTATTATAGATCGCTTCTCATTCTGCCCAATAGCTTTTCTCTTCTTGGACTATTCATGATTAGGTTGTAAAGCATCCAACTTAGAAGCTAATCATTCTTACAAACCTCCTCTCTATGGAAGTTCCAGGACTCAGTGTCTGGATTCTTTGTCAATCTAATCTCTTGATTTCTACTTAAAATGAGAGAATATCTGTCTGTACTATGAATTGCTTTTTAAAAAAATAAAGAGAAAAAATAAAATAAGCCTGCTGTGTGTGATTATTCTGATTTATTCACAAGGAACACTTCTTCCCACAGGAGGGGCTGCCCCCATTTCTCCAGGTATGTTGCTAGTGATGACCTTGCTAAGTGACCCTCTGGCATCTAGAAAATGTCCCAGAAAGCAAAGATTCTATTGTTGGCACCATCACTGATTTCATTATAAAGCCTAGACTATTCCTATGACTGCTTCCAACTTTAGAATTATGTATTCTCGTGTCTTCTATAATTACTGGGGTTGTAAACAGATTCCAACAAATCTTCAAATCTTTTGACTCATAAGAAAACTCTAATCCTCTCCTCTGTTACTAAATCTTACTAAAGCAAGTATTTTTAAAGCTGTGTGGCTATATCATGGTTAGGGTGATTGATTTACACAGTGTCCCTGTATACTCTAGACCCACAAGGTTTTAGATATGATAAGGGGTGGTTGAACATTTCTTAGGATGCCTAGATTTATCATTGATTTGCATGGGATAGTGAAACCATATGAAGAAAAACTTGCACATAACTACAGTTGGATGATTTTATGTCTATTTGATTGGGTGGGGCTACAAGGCCCAAATGCATGCTTCTAGTCCAGGAAATCATAGTAAATAAAAACTTTCACAGGACAGGCTTGAATCCCAAGCAAGTATGGGAGTAAAGAGAGATTTAAAGTGTGCTGTAAGCTCACTTTATGTATCCACTTTGTGTGCACTGAAGAGAAGAGAGGTACAGCAACTGAATCCTTAGAGATGCACAGCAGTCTTCCGAAGCCCTGCCTTCTTCTTGGAGCTGGTAAGTCTGCACCAATCACAGTAAGAAGAATGCTAGGCCTCCATCCTACTTTCCTCTGCCCCAGCAAGAGAAAACCCACAGAAACTCAGAAACAGCAGATTGAAGCAACAACAGCTAAGAAAGCATAACTCAGAAGTTATGGTGGTCAGTGGCTCAAGACGAATAGAAGCAGGGTTTAAGCAATTAATGGTTAACACACACACCAAATCTTGCATCAGGAAACCACCAAAGCAACCAGAAGTGTGGCTCAAATCATACCACCTGAACCTGCTAAGTAGACTATAAACTTTCTTCTCTGCCAGATGAACTCCTAGATACACACAAAGTTAGAGGCAGCTGAGGTACTTGTATTTGAAGTTGCTGCAATGAAGGTGGATCTAGCAAAGGAAAGGCTGTGTGGGAGAATAAACTTACTTGCCACGTGAGATAATAGGGGCCCATGAGGTGAGGTAGCTCCCACTTTACTAGAAGATAACACAATATCTAACAGTATATTCATGTTTTGTCATCACTTATAACAACAAAACTCTCTGAGTATCCAGCCTCTGCCAGGAACATTACCTGGTCTAGAAATACACAAATATCTCAACTAAGCTTTGGAAATTTGAGCTCAAAAAAACCAGTTAAGTCCAATTTACCCAATGTTTATTTAGTACTACATGCTCAGAATTGTTTTGTAGGAATACAGATGCAGTGTAGAAATAATACTTAACATTTAGCAAGGTTTACTATGCACAGTTATTTAATCCTCACAGTCAGTGTACGAGCTAATTACTATTATGATCGTGCTTATTTTATAGACAACATGGGCTTTTAGAAGGATTAAGCAAATTCCTCAGGATCACACACCAGTGATCCTGCCAGAATCAGGATTCAACTCCACATGCCTGACTCCAAAGAGAAAGCTCGGAGTCACTATACAAAGAAGTCTGAATCTATATTGGGCAAACATCTAAAATGGTAACCTAAAATGACAACTTTTGATAGCATGCTTTATTTTATTGTGCAAACGAAAGCATTGTATCGAGTTCCCATTGTGCTTAAATCTTAAAATCTGCTTTGAAATAGCTGTGTGGAGCCCGTTTAAAAAAAAATAAAAACAAAGACAAATAAAGTCTACAGCTATTTATGATGCCCCAGAGCTAAACAGTACCTCTTTAGTCCACTGCATTTCTATGGAACTGGTTGCCTCCACTCTCCCCCTTGTAAGCCACTCTTTCAGATTTGAGGCCAATCTCAAAGCTAAGGAAAATGAAATCCACCTGTTCTTAGAAGTGCCAAATACTCCTGATAAAAAGCCTGTAATTTGGCAGTTGGTAGACTTGAAGGGAGAAACTCTGTCTTCTTAGTCAAACTCCACACTGGGTCTCACAGCCCTGTGAATGCGGCTCTGTGTGTAATAGCACACTGCACAAGCTAAATTCAAAGGCTGTGAATCCACAAAGGGAACAAATTACATCTCTTTGGGGGAAGGCTTGGTGGATCAGGCAAAGGGATTTGAAGCTGACTACCAGCTGAGAGGAGGGTCTAGTGGCTAAACCTTGTAAGGAAGAAACACAAAAACTAATTGAGGAGTTAAAATAAAAAGCCTAAGAGAGCCCAGGTTCTCTAGAAACAATAACCTGTCTTAATCTCACCAATTACATAGAGAGAAAACATGCTTTTAAAAACACTTTAGACAGAAATAACCCAAAACCTCTCCAGTGGAAATTCCAGATTGAAATGAGTTTTGTCCCGCTAAGAAAAGATGTCAGCAGGAGAAACCTCTTCCTTGCCCCTCCTTTGTGGAAGTGTATGGGCACTATTGCAAAGTCAACTAGGAAACAGGGGATATGCTCATTACAGCTTAACAAGTTTTGAGGTTGTGAAGGAGCCAGGGAAGCAGCCAGTGGCCAGGGTCAGCTGGTCCAGGGGATGCTGAATGGGCCAGATGGGCAAATCGCATCGTGGACAAAGAGCCGTCCTCTCACCCTACTGGGTTGGTGTTGTGACCTCCAAACAAACAGGGGCATGGATTTGTTCCCCTTATCAGCTGTGTGGCTCAGCAGCTGCTGCTGTGGGTTTCTGTTTCAGAAGCCTGCCTTGCCCCAACAGTTGCCTTTTTGTCTAACTTTTGTGTGAGGGGAGAGGAGGTGGAAGGCCCTGAACATAATGGAGAAATGGCAATGGCTGTCAGAGGAGGGAGTTCTTGAATAGAGTATTTCAAGAGGTGCAGAAAATAGATTGCCACCCTCACCCGCTTAAACAACCTCTGGGAAATCCACACACACCAAAAGCCTTGGTTACTGTTTTGTTTTGTTTTGTTTTTGTTGGTTTTTTTTTTTCACCCATCACTCAGACCAAAGACACCATGTCTTTTCGGAACTCATATGGCAGAGTGGAAGTAGAGCCATGTATGAAATGTCCTATGAAATATTTGAGCTCAAACGAACCATGAAAAGAAAGGCTGTCCCACAGGCAGGGCTTGGACTCTAAGCAGGCCTGCTGAGATCTAACTGCAGACCTAGATGAGGATGGAGCTCGGATTCTGCTGAGGGAGGCCTTGCATCTTGTTCTCCTAGCTGGGAGTCATTGTACTTGTGATAACAACTACTTAGGAAGGTGGGATTTATAAACAAAAATTCCAAAGTGTTCTTGCAATAACAATACAGGATAACTGTTCTAGATGTCTCTCTATTTTAAAAAAAGTAAATAGCTAAAAGCATGTTCTTTTCTTCTTAAAGGTGGTTATTGTGACAGTGAAGTAAAATAAGAGTATATAATGCAGCATAATTAAGAACATATTTTTCTGCTACAAAAATGCTTAATTTTTTATTACTTTTCAGACCATCCAACAGCTGTTTCTTCTCATTGAATAAATAGAAAAACTGAAGTCAAGAAACTAAGTTATGGTGAATAGGGAGGAATGGCAGAGACGTGGGAGACAGATGAGAGGGAGAATCAGTTTCCCTGGAAACGCTTCATGCAAAGGAATTGAGAGGGAAGGAACCAGAGGCTCTGAGCTTCCCCTGTTACCAGTTGTTATACAACCATGTGTGAGGGTTTGTGTAGGATATAGGATGATAAAGTGATGATGAGGTGACTGGGTATCAGACTTCACAGATCTAAGTCTTTCCTGTCCTCGAAGCACTCCAGATCTGGGATCCAGGTTTAAATCCCACCCCGATCAGGCAAAGTAACTTCTCTGTTTTGTTTCCTGGTTTGAAATTTGAGGGTAACATCAATTTCTATCAGGCTAAACTAAGTTGGGTAAACAGAACGAACTATATCTCAACACTAAAAATTTGACGTAAGGAACGGGATTATGTGGGTGGTAGAGGGTTGAATGAGAAGGTTGGGGGGAGGGCTGGGGCAGCTACTAGTAACCACAGAAAGAAGCCTAAGGTGGAACCTGAAAGGAGCTCCTGGAACCACCAAAGGATGGACTTGAGCAAGAAGAGTGTGCAAGAGCTTGGTGAGATTACATGTGATAAGGAAGGAGGCTGCATGCTGGGACCAGTGCCTGATGCTTGTTAATTGGCTATGGCTGGGCTTGGAGCTGAAAGGGACTAGTAAAAACCAGGGTAAAGGAAGTCTGTCCTTTCCAGCCTTCAGTCCCCCTCCATTGCCCCCACTGACAGAAATGATTAGGAACCCTACTGTCAAAGAACAAAATTGTAAGATGCAAGTTCCAGCCATAAGCCAGAGTTCAGAAAGACAGCTCTGTAGAGGAATAATCATAAGACTATTTATTATAAGATTAAATGAGTGATGACAGGTACTCTGACTTACAATTGACTTACGACCTATAAGTCCATTTTGAGTTAGAAATATTATCAGTTGAAAATATGTTCTCTATACCCAGCCTCCTAAACATCAATGCTTAAGAGCCAGTGCACTGCTGAACACCAGTTGTTTATTCTCAGAGCCAGTGCACTGCTGAGCACCAGTTGTTTATTCTCATGGTTATGCATTTGGGAAACAACTTATTGCTGCGAGCCAACATGAGGAAAGTGAATCCTACATCTACACAGCCTGGGAAATGAGAGAAATTAGAGACACAGTTTCCATGGAACTACCTTACAATTCCTAAATCTCAAGTGGACCACTTAAGTAAGCTTGGCATCATGCCAATGCATTATGAAGTGCTTTAAGTAAGCAAATAGACCCACCAAAAAATGCTAGAAATAGCAGGATCTTAGTTTTATCACAATATGGTGAGATTGTAAAGGTCACTTAAAAATGCTCAAGGTCACATGAATCTATTCACTAGAGGAATCCAGTCCATTGGAAGTCAAAGCTGTCTGTCTTCTTGAGTCTTTCAGAAGTTCCGAGAAGATGGGCATATAAATAAAGTCCTTGCAAGAGAGACTGGTTTAATGATATACTAGATACACTTGGGGGCATTTGGGGATCATGAAGGAGGAAAATGAGCCACTGACTCTGAAAGATGTCATAGAGAAGATGGTATTTGAACATATGGAAGGGAGAGAGAGGCCTTGCTTGACAGATTCCCAAAGCAATTCAACAAGCTGGGTGTATTCTCTGTGCTAACCAGGCATTGACCCAGATACTGAAGGTGCAAAGACTTGTAAATGGTTGTTTAATCTTTTAAACAAGGTTTTTATTTATTCTTTGGGTGTTTCATACATATCATATTCATCTCTCTCTCCCAATTGTTCCCAGATCCTCCTCCTTCTTCCTACCCATGCAACTTTGTGTTTTGCCATCTGTCTCAAAACAAACAAACCCCATGGAATTCAGTCTGTGTTGGCCAGCTGACCAACTACTCCTGGGCGTGGGGCCTGCCCTAGAGTGTGACCCATATACCAAATATCACTCCATTGAAAAAAACTGACATTCCTTCACCCAGTACAGTTGAATAAAGATCATTTCAGCTGAGAACTGAAGAGAGAGGCTTCAGGAAGGCACTCATTTCCACCAGTCTTGAGGAGATGGACTCCTGAGGCCAGGCAGGAGGACCTTGACAGCCGGAGCATCCCTGCCTTGCAGTTAGGCCATGAGAACAAGATGGAGTCTGAGAGAAAGAACCACACCACCTGTCTAGTGGCCATTCTGAGAGCTCATAGCCCTGATGATCAGAGAAACTACTCACCTTCCCTCACCAAACAGCTATTTTTTTCTTTTTATTTATTTATTTTTTATTGCACAAAGGCATGCCAGGCCCTGATGACAAAGGGATCTGCAGGCAAAGGCCCTAGCCCAGTGAAGCCTGTATCGTAAGGGGGAGGCAGGCAATATACCACAAAAGCAATGAGCTAGTAGCTGACTTGTTCATTTATACCTAGGGGAAAACCCTTTTCTTATGCATCCCCTGGGGATGGTCAGCACTGAAGGGAATGACTAGAATAATGACTTCCAAGTTTACATATTAGGGGCAACCTCAGAGACGAGATGTGGCGGTTGTTTAGAAGATTGGAATATGATGTTCCCTGTAAAAGTGTTAGCAGAGGCAAAAGCCCTGAGATGGAGGTGAGTAAGATAGGGAAATGGAGAGAAGCAAGTCAGAGGAGACCTCAAGGACAGCACAAGGTGAAGTGGGATAAGATGAGAAGCTGGCAGGAGACAGGCTGGGCTTAACCAAGGCCTCCTGACAACTTAGGTGTTATCCCATACACAGAGCGATGTATTTCCTTTAGAAGGAATCTCTTGAACACTAAGTGGAGGAAGTACACACTTAAATTCAGGGAGAAGTGGACATCAAGGTGTGAGTGACCTAACATCTATGGTCTATGGCTGGTCACATGGGGTTCCTAGAAACCTACTTAGGAAGTGGGGAACACAGATCAACAGATGAGAACGTTCTACAAAGCAGGAAGTGTTCTGTACCTATATACATTCAAACATGGTCTCAACTGGTTTAAAAGAAGGCACTTACTGTGACTAGGGAAATGGATTTAAAATTGTATTTTATTTAGAGTATTACAGCTACATGTGGCTAATGGTTACTATACTGACAGCATTCTTGCCCAGGTCTTGCTCAAGAGGTGGGGGCATGCTGATCCTCAAGTGTTCTCCCCTAAGTGCCATTCAGTCCTCTGGATAGAGAGTGCCAGGGTACAAAAGCACAAAAACCCTGATGTGGGAGGAAACTGAGCTTCATCCTGTCTTGTTATGAAGAGCCCCCGCGCATATCCTCAAGGAAAATCTGGTCCCGCAAGAAAAGGTTTGGAGACTGTTTTACTGAATGCATCAGTCCTGTGAGCTAGCGCTGCCTGTGCGGTGCTGCCTTTGGCCAGAGAGTGACAGGAGACAGTAGCGCCTTTGCCCCACCTGCTCGCAGTGGGACTGCATAGACTTCAGCTTCTCCAGTTAAGCAGGTAAGCGGAAGAAGGAGAAACCAAGGTTAACCACAGGTACTGAGGGTGCGGGAACTCCTCGGAGAGTATTCTCCCATATGGGGGCAGGGAGGCACGGGATCTGCTTTCTGGGCTTGCTTTCGCTTTGCTGGCTGAGGGGTGAGCATCGCAACCAAGCGAGGAGCAGGTGGCCTCGGACAAGGGGAGGAGGCTAGCGCCTTCCATCAGGAACCCCCAGCCTCTCTCCGAGAGCTCAGGTGCGGCGCCCTGCTGGCGCGCAGGACCTGGCTTGGCTAGAGGGCACCCCTGACCTTGGTCTCGCCCTGGTTCCAGGTCTGTGCCAGGGCTATGGGTGCCGCGCTGGGCACTGGCGCGCGGCTGACCTCCGTGCCTCGCATAGCCTGCAGCAGTCTTCGGCGCCAGACACCCTCCGCGCCCGCCCAGGGCTGCCACTCCAAGTCTGGCCCGCCTCGACCCGTACCCCTGAAGAAGCGCGGATACGATGTCACCAGGAACCCCCATCTCAACAAGGTAATGGTCCGGGTAGGACGTTGGATCCCGTGGTTAGCAGGGAAGGACGCCCCGCCCCCTGGGCTTGGGACGAAACCTATGGCGTCCTTCCAGAGCCCTCTGGTTTTGTCTCCTGTTTGCTTTGGGCTTTCCATCCTCCTCTTGACATGGAGAGATGTGATCAGTTTTACTGACCTTAATTTCCTCAGCAAAAACAATACAGACCCAGTGAGTATTCCCGATGGTCCCTCTGAGCTAGAGTCAGATTTCCAGCAGATCTTGAGGACAGTTCATTTGACCTCCGTGAATTAAAGTATCTGTTAGAGATTTCTTAGGAATGTTGCAAGGTTTAAAAGGAAAAACAGGAAAGGGAGGCCTAGTTCTTAGCACAGACTCGGGCACCAATGAGATAATAAGTGTTAGCTAATGATATGATGAATATCTGGGAAAACATGAGTCCGGAAGACAGAAAAGTCTAGAATTATAGAACTTTTAGTACTGGAAGAAGAATTAAAGATTTTAATTTAAATCAGTCCTATAACAGAATGCAGAACAAAGGGGTCTTAGCCAAGGTAACCAAATGCAGATCTCTAATACTTTGGCCGTGTTCAGCCCACTGCAGATACCTGCATATTAACCTAGGAACACACCTCCTTCCTATAGCAATCAAGTTTGTATCTTTGGTTCAGAGGATTGTGGGGAACAGAAACTGGAAGCCAAGACTGAAGCCAGTCCCCAACTCCCCACAATTCCTCATGTTTAACTAGCAGGCTCAACGTTTTTCAGCCTAATAATATGTATGATAGTCCACCACGCCTACCTCATTTGATTACTGCAAAAAATTTCAAAACCACTGGATTTTAATTAATATGTAAGCTATCATAAATGCTTGCTAAGCAATTACTGCAAATAAAATGTGAATATTCCTCATGCAGGAAGTTCTCAAAAATGTTAGTAGTTTCTCTGATTCGGGATGGTGAAATTCCAATGACACAACTTCTATGGGAAATGCTATGTTAAAGGGTGAGGCCAACTGTGCAGTGCTATGTTTCCGACAGCATCAAGTGAAACTAAGGAAAATGTCTGAGTGCTCAGAGTCACTTGTCACACTCACCCCCTGCTCTCCAAAGAGACCTTGAGTTCCCGGTACTCTGCTCCTTCCAAAGCATTTAAGGTATCCATGCCTGTTTGAATTGCTTCGGTAGTGCTAGTCGGTGAGAACCTCTTTCAGCAAATAAAAAGCCCTTCACCAAAATCACATCTAGAGGAAGGGCTGCAGGTGAGGCTTGATGGAGAAGCAGAGGTGACTCCCTGACGGTGCAGTCTTGCTCTGGTTTCTACCCTGGCTTTGTGATGCCACTTTATGTGAAGTCTAAGTAGACTACCTCAGACTCTCTAGGGGTTCTCTTCCCATTCCCAAGCCAATCACCAGTAACTTAAGCCAACTGGAGCCTGGAGCCTCCATCCAGAATTGAAGATAAGGTTTAAGGTAGGTTCATCCTCACCTATTGTCTTAGGATAGAAGAGACATTGGTCCCCACAATAAACCTGTAGATGTCATGAGAGGGAAAAGACAGGGTTTCTGGTGAGCAAAGTAATATATTACTACTATAGGCTTCAATATTCTAACAATTGCCTTGGATGTGTGGGTACATTACCAACCAGTAGTTGTTTTGTAAGTAGTTATGAAAGTAATGATTTTTAGTCCTGGGTTTTGCTCCACTAAAACAATTCTTATCCCCTATGTAAATTGTCTGAGTGATTCGTCTTCCCAAGTAATAAAAATGGAGGTTATGCTTTAAGTATGCAGCCTGAGATTTTCATAATGTCATAGATCTCTAAAGATGCCTGACTCTGGTCAGAGGTAAGGATATCAGGGATGCTGCTGAGAACAAGTTGCATCCTTCTGCAATAAAGAAGCTATCTTCCAGAGAGCTGCTCACATGCCCTCTCTTCCTTCTGACGACCCCAGGTATTTGGTGTTTCCAGAGAAGGCTTCCATCTTTCTCTCAGCTAGATGGGACAATTCTGATGAGGTTAAAGAGAACAACAAGGTTGCCAGAGAGGAACAAAAGGAGGGGGCAGCTTTGAAATGGCTTTTGCTGAGTGGGCCAGTTTGTGAGTAGCCATTTTCTAGAATGCAAGGTCTTTGTGAGCAAAGACTGAAAGAATGGAGTTCTGTGTACCTGTGCCTAGGCCGCAGTATTACAGAGAAGTTCTTGGGGAGCTAACATTCAGTTCTGGCTATGCATCTATTGTACTGTGTGTTCCATCTGGAGCAGGAAAAGCCATTACACTGAAACTGGTGAAAGAGAAGTGGGGTTGTATGACAGAGGAAGGGCTTCTTATTGAGTGGGGTTACTACTGCTATTGATTGATGCCTTCTGGATCTAGCTGGATCTAGCTCCGCCATGTCCTGGGTGATTAGTCTCATTGGCTTCTCTGTGGCTGATAGAAAGGCCCTCCTGATCCACTCCTCAATCTAAATGTGAACCTCTTGGCATTTGCTTTATGTCTGTCTCCTTTTGGCAAGCTACTACAGTGGCTGACTGTTTCTTTTCCATATAGATCCTGGTCAACTTGAGGATACAGACTAACCTATCAGATGAAGTTCTCTGCCTAATTTGACATTCAGTAACTATTTGCTCTTGAGTTGTCTTGAGTCATGGTCCTTTCTCCTCAACCCCATTAACATTAATATGCTACCTTACCAACCCCTCTCATACTAACTACATTCTCATTGACTGTGGCCTTCTGTGAAAGCAACTACCAACTACTTGACCCTAGTAGTCCAAGATTTTCAGTCTTTCAACAAAATTTGTGTTATTTCCCAGAGTGCACCAGCCTCTCTTTGATCCAACACCTGCAGTAATTTGTTTTTTTACACAATATGCTATTGAACCAGTCACCTGCTTTTTCTGCAGTTTTTTGATCTCCTGTGCTTACTGTCTAGGGAAGTAATTAATGAGATAGGTGTCAAAACCACTGATGGTTGAATGGCATATTCCACGAAGTGGGCTCTGAGTTCAAGACAGAGCTGAAACAGCGTCCCTCTCATGTATACTTGGCATATTTCAGTTTATGACTATATGAAAGTGACCAACCGTCGGGGCCTGAGATTCTGGGGACACACAAGTCTCAGTGGCATCACCTCAACATTCAGACTCCTGCACAGATACAATTTGTGTTTGAAGCACCTGTCTTGTCTTAGTGACAGCTTACTTCCTCTCCTTGGATGAAGGAAGTGGCTCCCCAGAGACTCACTTTATCCACCACTCAGGAGGGTTGTTTGGAGAAGTGCAGGTTTATCAGTAATGTAAGTAATATGTTTTTCTGAGACCTAAGTATCAGATATGATAGAGAACCAGGCTTCTTGACTGAAAGAGGAACAGTGGATTACTGAACTAAAGAGGAATTCCATATGCAGTTTACTCCAGACCCGAGTCACTGGCACACTGGTGCAGGGAGTAGAAATGCAAGTGCTGTTTGAATATTTCAAGATAAAGTGAGCAAAAACTGGTTGAAATTCAGTTTTTCGCTATTGAATACTGGCCTGTCTTCATGGACCTCGTATTGCTATGTGGTAAAACAGCTGAGAAATGTTATGGCTCTGTGCTTAGGACAGCTAAAAAAAAACTTTTATGTTTGTTTTTTTTTTTTTATCAGTTATTCTAGGTCAGGTCAATCTGACAAAATAAACTCCAAATACAGAGGCTTAAACAAGGTAGAATTACATATCTGATAAACAAGTCTGAGTGGGCACTGGTGAGTTGGAATGAGGCTTGATCTCTGTTGCTCAGTAGTAGTCACTGTGCCTTTTATATTTGATGGTCCAAAATGGTGAGTCCTGCTCTACCGGAATTTGATAACATGCACATTTAGCTATAACAGAACTTTGGGAGTTGGTGGGTAAGTCTTTGGTTGGGCATCAATGTTTTCAGATAAAAATTCTCCACTAAAGATAAGATATTTGGGGAAACTGTCAGAAAATGTTTATCTTAACCTTTCATTCTTTTACTCTGTCAGTGTTCCCTCAACCTTTAAAGTCTATGTGTCTCTACATTGCCGCTAACACCAACTCTGTTCTTGCATAGCTCATCAGAGTTAGCTTCCTTAAGCTAGGCAAACAGTCCTACCATTGAGCTATAGATCCAGCCCTCTGGTCTTTAATTTAGGCCCCATTTAGTCAAGGATTCTTTAATGACATGCCTCAGCTATGCAGCCCACAGTTAACAGGCAGAATGCGTGAAGAAGTCAGGTTGTTATCAGAATTATTAGGGTCAATTCCTGCTAACTGGCAGCCTGACAAGATAGCTCAGCTACCTGTCCTCAGCAGGTAACAGTGCAAACCAGAGGAGGGATATTTATTCAGTATGGCTGCATCCGGTAGAGGAACAAATGAACAGACCCAGTGGTAGCTTCATATCCATGCTCCAGAGACTGGCATAAGATTTGGGTTTAGAGAGAGAGCAAAAGTGTAACTCAGCAGCGCTGGTCAAGGCATGGCCCTCTCTATCATTAGCTTATCATGAACACATTGCTGCCTCCTGGTCTGTGGTCTGCCCTGAAAATGGTTAGCCCTGGGAAAATCTCTTGTTGGGAGGCAAGCTTCCCTTCTAGCTGGCGCCAGGACCCCAACCTTTTCCTTCCTTAGAATAAGTCTTAGAAAGTTCCAATTCCTTGGAACCCATTGTCTTCATAGTCTGACTGTCCAAAGAAAAGACACAAGTGTCTCACTTTAGAAGTTCAGGGTATATTTCCTGCCAAGATGGCTACAAACTATGTGACTCATTCCGAGTGACCTCTGCAGGCTTTCCTAAATTCCTCATTTTCCTTCACATCTCTCCTCACCAAAAGTCCTTCTTCAGTGCATCTCCTCCCCTAAGATCCGCATCACCAGTATTGACATACCTAGTGGGATGGGCGTAAGTCTCACATTGCATATCTAGGGCATGGATCAGAGGCAGGAGGTCCCGCTTCAGGAAGTAATCCCAGTGTCCTTGAGCCCCCATCCTCCACTTTTGATGCCACAGGGCTTCTATTCCTGCTCCAACAGGCAGGAGGCAGAGGGATTCAGAGGCAGCGGTTCTCAACTTGTGGGTTATATATCAGATGTCCTTCATATTTGTATTCATAACAGTAGCAAAAATTACAGTTTTAAAGTAGGAATGAAATAACTTTATGGTTGGGGTCGCCACAGTATGAGGAATTGTATTAAAGGATTGCAGTGTGAGAACCACTGCTCAAAGGCATCAAAAGTAGATATGGATTCAAGGATGCCACAGCGGAAACAGCTTCACTTCCAATACCTGGAAGAGGAATGTGTAGGACTGGCACCAGAAGCGCTGGAAGGAGATTTACTGTTCCTGGAACCTGAAGTTAATTTGCAAAGTGTTTTCTCGTAAGCACGTGGCTATAAATAGATGACTCATTCTCTAGAGAACATAGACCATGTGCTAAACGAGTGTTTGTATGTTCTTTATGAAAACTTCAGAATTCATTGCCAAGGAATGTCTAAGGTGAAATGCACAATGCTAAGTCAACTCTACAGCCATGACTGTTATTATTTTTAAAAAATGCAAGTCTGGAAAATGATTTGAATGTCAATATCTGAAAATCTCTGCTTTATAGGAGAGGTATGTTGGGAATTGTATTTGCTCCTTACAGAATTCCTTAACATCCCAGTATCTTTTCAATTTTAGGGAATGGTTTCTCATGAAGACATTGTAACACCCAGGTTAGCTTTTAGAAGTTGATGCATCTATACTATATGAGGGGAAATCTTTCCGTAGTAGTCTCACTTCAAGCTTTTACAATTAACTATCTTCTGCTGCCAGCTTTTAAAGTAATTGTAAACAGCACTGTGGAGATCATATAAGCAACTGCATAGATGACAAATCCTTTACAGAAATATGTGCTGCCTGACTCCACCCTGGGCCAACTGGCATCTGAGAAGGTTTTAAGGCTCGGCTCCCTATAAAGTTTCTTTGGACATGTTTTCAAGCCCATCTCTGATTTCCCTACTTCAGTTTCTCTTGGTTGCCCTTGGACTTTGTAGACTCTGAGGTTTGTGACTTTATTGGTTTTATTTGACTTTGAATTTTTGCCACCTCTACCAAAGATTCCTTTTATTATCTGCTCTCTGTTTTCTGAATGCCAGTCTCACAGAGAGGGTGGGAAAGGAGCCTTTGATTTGTTGGCCATTGCAGGACACTAATGTGAGCACTTTTGTTTGCAGACACAGACTAGAGCTCACTTACAATCCCTTCACTTTGATGTGGGGAAAGTACATTTGGAAGTCCTCTGGGGTGGCGTTAGACTGCGTTTCTGAGGCAGAGCACAAAAGACGCTCTATGATTGCGTGATGAAAGTCCTACAACTGGAGGTGCTGAGGTCAGTGGTTAAAAGCACGCATTCATTTTGTATCCAAAGGGTTGCCAGGCAGCCTGGTTAAAACACAGTTCTTACCAAAAGGGCACAGAAAAGAGGGAAATATACCCAGTAATTTGAGGAGAGGGGATTTTGATAGAAAGATCATCAGCTTTTGAGAGACCTGAATAAAAGAAAAATCAAAGCTGTGTTTACTTTTACAATGGCTGGAAACTAGAGGCCCACCAAGTGTATAACTGAACTACAACCGGCAACTAGAGATTATTATATATTTTTGGTCTCATTGGTGTTTTTCTTTGACTGTGAAATAACAGAGCATTGACACTATTTTTCCTGAAACACATTTGCTACAGTGTAGAATTATGGAGAAAGCAGGCTCTGTTGATTTCTCCTGCAAAACAGAATGATGCCCTTCTCATTCGCCCAAATTCGCATCTCTTCAGAGTTGTGGGGCTGTTGAGTGACTTCCTAGGATGAAACAACCAGGCATGCACCGTAGAGAAACTCCAACTTGGTTCATTGTCCCTATCCCCTCTCCTGTGGTTTTAAGGAAAGCATTGAGGAGTCCAGCTCAGGTACCCATTAGACCAATTTTTCTTTGGAATTAATATGGAGAAGATTCAGACAGCAATTACAACAGCTAGCACTTGCAGGGGATAATTGTGTCCAGAATTATTCAAAGCTGTTTACATATATACTAACTCATTTGTTTTGAGGTAAACATTATGATTCTTCTTATGTTACAGATGAGGGGAAAAGGCAGGAAGTGGATAACCAAGTGCCCCATGCTCTCTCTGTGTTCATTACAGCATAGTGGTACTTAAAACTAGGCTACCTAATTTTAGGGCCCACACCTGCACCCTTTTGTGCACCAGACTTCCATTTTGCAGGATCCCTCTTCCTTGAGATTTACTATATGCAGCTTGCTGAGCTGTGTCTTCTTATGGTAATAATTAATATAGTCCTACTCCCTTATGTGGTCATTGACTGGTTGCTATAACTTCTACTTACTTGGCTCAAATCAGGGAATCCTCGATTTTGAGGGAGCTCTAAATACCACTAAGTGTCTTCTAGTCACTCTTTAAATATGTGTAATTCTACCCAAACTCATTATTTACATATTCAATTCATCAATACTGTTTTATGAGTCCCTATTTTACTTGAATCGGTGGATAGTTAAGCCATGGCAAATTCGGCATTTCTTTCACCTGTGAGGAGCATACAGTGTAAGACAGGTGCAGGTGAGGACCAGGGAGGACTTGTAAGCACTTTCAGCCTGCTGGGTAAGTGTAATAAGAAAGGAATCTATACAGAGCATGAAAGAGATGTGCAGCCATGCTCTCCCAACTGTGCTTTGGGGCTTGAGTGGATGCCTCAGAGCTGGCAGGTGAAGGTGAAGGTGCGGAAGAGGTGTAAGTGAAACCATAAGAGGCTGGCCTGCCATTGCTGCTGTGGTGGAGTGGGCAGGAATTGAGTAGCCTGCACTGAGCCTTATTTGAAGAGAACTGTGCGACATTATGTCAGTGGCCTTTCTCGCTGTTGTGATAAAATACCTGCCAAGGAGCAGTGTACTTGAAACAGGCTTTGTTTTATCTTACAATTCGAGGGGAGGTAGTCCATGGCTAGGGAAAGATGGCAACTGTAGCAGGAGGCAGCTAATCACATTGCTTTCATTATCAGGAACCAGGGGAGAACAGGAAGAGAAGCCTGGCTATGAAAATCTCGAGGCTTACCCACTTTGACCCACTTCCTCTGCTGAGGCCCCACCTCTTAAGCATGCCAGAGTCTACCCAGACACCACCAGCTGGAGGTCAAGTGTTCAAACGCATGAGCACATGGGGAACATTTCTCATCCAAACCATCACAATTACCAAATCTCTAACTTGGCAAATGGAGTTAATATCTCCAACACTTGGATATGGCCTTCACATCTGCTTGCTTGTTTATTTTTGTTGCTTTTATGTTGCACAGAGATGGAAATATCATTTATATCAGATCACTTATCAAACTCTTCAGCACACTTCAGAGCTCAGCATCTCCTCTGCCACACCTTTTTTAGTGCCACGCGAAAACCATTTGTCCGTCCTCTGCATTCTTTCGACACGTAGGTGGCACTGGCTCTTCTCCAATTTTGTCTCAGTGTCCACATACCAGTCATGTGCCTGTCTCCATAATTTGTGTTATATTTAGATTCAAGACTTTTTCTTAGACACGCATAGGCAGCCATAGCATACACTGAGTAAACAGCTCTTAGATCACATCCCTTCTACCTTGACAGATCAGAAACAACTAGGAAGAAGGCAACACAGGGACTATTTTCTTTCAGCTTTTCTGAAAAATAAAAATAAAAAACTTGATCTGAAAATATAAATTATTTTTAGACCTGTCCATGGGACTTGGAGGATTTTTAAATCTTAATTCTAGCCATATACATTTTGAGGGGGAAAACATGTGTCTAGAAAAAAGTTTTCTGCTCTGAAGTTGGGCTAGGTGTTCTTCATCTAAGAAATGCCATCTTCATGATGAGATTATTTGTCCTCATCCCAGAACTGATGCAAAGATAAACTTAGACCTACTGCAACTGGCCATAGGTTCAAGGGCTTTGGAGGTGAAGGAAAATGGTTAGCTAAAATCATCTGTGTTGGACCCATCAAGAACCATTGCCCGTAAGCAAGTATTGGGCGGCAGAACATATAGCCTAAAACCTAGGGAATTTGGGATCAGAGCATCCTATGTTTTCCAATATGGTTTAATACATCCCTCAAAGATTCATATGATGAATTTTAATTCTTATTATAAGATTATTTATAGATTAGATATTTACTATACTCTGTATAATATTCACAGGTATTAGGATTATGTACAACTATCATGGTGGAGTTCCCAGGATTGAATACTGATATCTTCATAAGAAGAGGGAGAGATACCAGAGGACACACACACACATACACACTCACAGTCTCTTGCCACATAATACCTTGTGTTACCTGAGGACCAATTTATTAAGAAATCCATCACCATATATGACTCCTAGATGTTAGAACCAAAATAAAAACCAGCCTCAGGTACTTAGGTATAGCCATTAAAATGGACTACTACAATTCTAATCCTGGTCCTGCCATTTGCTAGGTTCAGGGACTTTGGAAAGCTATTTATTTGAGGCTATTTCCCTATCGGTGATGGGAATGACAATAAAATATACCTTCTTGATAGGCCTTCTAATGATTAAATGAAACAATTTAAAGTACATAGTAGGCCTTCAATTAATTCTCAGTCCACATCTCAAACATTTCTAACACAGTACAAGTTCTCTGTGTACCACAAACATGGACCAAGACTTGTCCCTGTCTGTGTACAGCATCCAATTCAGAAGGAGAGTGGAAAGCCCAGGCATCAAACCCATTCTCATGGGCATGAGAGACTTGCTGGAAGAGGGGTGGATCAGGGGAGGGGCAGGCTGGGTGAGATCATTCACTGATAATTTTTTTTACTTTGTGGAGCCTTTGTCTGCATCAACTAGACATTTGTCCAAAAGAACCTTAGGTAAAAAAGTCTCTGGAAGTAGAAATTTGAATGTCATTCAAATAAATTTTCTGGAAACCAAGTGTGGTGTTAAATATGGTGTTGCCACCTGCAATCTCAGAACTTTGGTCCCAATGTTTTGGCACATGATAAGCAACATTTTAAAAACAAATTAAAAAGTCCAAATTTAGGCAGATCTCAATTTCATCATTGGCATAATGTTCCCAGCCTCAGAAGATTATAACAGTAAGACAACAGATAAGCGAGTGTTTATGATGACAGTTTAGAGACATAAAAGTCAAAATATTGCCTCAATCTCAAATAGGGCCTGGCTGGCCCAACTTGACTTGCTAACATTCAAATTGCAGGGAAGATTTGGAATTGTTCCATTCTACGAGAGTCTATGTATGCTCTACTGTAGGGAATAAAAGTGTGTGTGTGTGTGTGTGTGTCTGTGTGTGTGTGTGTGTGTGTGTGTCTGTGTGTGTGTGTGTGTGTGTTAAGTGAGCATTTTCCTCTGATAGAATCTAGGGTGATCATTTTCTGAACAGAGACATGAGTATTCCTGGCCTTCCTGTCCATCTGGTCTACCTGAGTTAATGAACTCAGTGAGGGACCCTGTCTCAAAGAATCAGATGTACTGTAACTGAGGAAGCCGAGTGTCCTTTGGCATTCATAAATATGCATATGTATCTCCTCATACATATACATGTATGTATACCAGAGTGGTCATCTCACCGAGTACTTTGTGTTTTGGAAGACGCTATTCTAACCTTGTACACTATTTTACAGATAAGGTTCTAGAGATAGATGAATCAACATTCATATTGCCTAGAGTGTGAGCAGAGGAAGGGAACACAAGTTATAGCTGTCTCTTTCTCTCCTTTACTCACTCTGTGTGTGTGTGTGTGTACACATATGTATATGTATGAGGAGATACATATGCATATGTGTGAATGCCAAAGGACATTCAGCTTCCTCAGTTACACTATACCTGATTCTTTGAGGCAGGATCCCTCACTGAGTTCATTAACTCAGGTAGACCAGATGGACAGGAAGGCCAGGAATACTCGTGTCTCTCCCTCCCTAGCACTGGAGTTACAGGTGTGCATTCATGTGCTTGAAATTTTTATCTGAGTGTTGGGGATCAAACTGCTACCCCTCCTTGAAAACAAAAGAAACCCAGCATTTTGCCTGCCATCCAAAAACACTGTGTTGAACCAAGGCTTTGTTGACATGTAGAGAAGTACTTCCCAGTCTCTCTCTCCATAAAAATACATTAATGTTAATCATTGTCATGTACTTCAGACTGAAGCACCTGCTGACACAGCTCTTGCTGCCTCTCCTTTGTGTTCTTTCTGATGAACAAGCATGTTCCTAAATACACCTTCTTTCTAGATTTCTATTTTTCTTTATAGTAATATGACCTAAGAGACCGTCCACAAACTCCTGGCAGAAAGCTGAGTCCTTATGTCAGACTCTCCTTTCTTATCTCTTTCATTTTATTTTTGATCTCTTCTTGCCCATAGTTATTTGTTTTGACTGGTGTATTTGAGGTCACAGGGACAGCAAATAGCAACACAGCTGCTGCTTGATGAAACAGGAGGAGGGATGGTTGGTGTCAAGAAAAAGCGATTAGCAGCCATTTTTAGAAACAGTCTTTGAAATCCACCCATCAAAGTTAACCCATTCCCCACTGCTCTCACAAGAATGGGAAGCAGCTTCTCCTTGCCTGTCTGTGGAGCTTCAGACACTGCCTCAGGCTTGTGGCAAGGTCTGACATAGGTGCCGATGAGACCACTGTAACAGAACTGCAGTGAAGAGGGTCAGTACCTCCAATAATCGGTTTTCATTGGTTACTGGCCCCAGCTTCGGAAACGAAGGGTTCTGACCATCCCCAACAGCTCTGTCTTGTTGACTTAAGCAGTCAGATATTCTACAACCACCTGCCAGTTGAATAGACTGTGTCAGTTGACTCTTCTGGGACCCACAATCCCTGGAACAATAATATTAGAAATTATAAGAGCAAATCTTTGTGAAATGTTTTCCATGCCAGGCACTTTTATAGGTGCTTTAAATAGATTATTTCTGAACAGAAGTATTGTAAAGTAGAAAAACATGGCCCGTACTTTCCTTTTTCTCCTGTTTCCATAGCTTTTTCTCCCTTAGACAATGCTTTCCAGGACATGTCTTAAAGATCTTCAGTCCCCCAAGCTGTCCAACGCTACCAGTCTACAAAATTATTTTCTTCTCATCTTGTCTTTCTTTCTTCACTGGATCTCATACTTCCTGCCAATGCATCTGTCCGTTAGGAGACTGGCTACCACATAGCACACACACACACACACACACACACACACACATCTGGATAGGGGGAAGTCAGACAGAGACAAGACAGAGAGAGAAACAGAGACACACCTGGGGATCCATCCCATAATCAGCCACCAATCCCAAACACTATTGCATATGCCAGCAAGAATTTGCTGAAGGGACCCTGATATAGCTGTCTCATATGAGGCTATGCCAGTACTTGGCAAATACAGAAGTGGATGCTCACAGTCATCTATAGGGTGGAACACAGAGCCCCCAATGGAGGAGCTAGAGAAAGTACCCAAGGAGCTAAAGAGGTCTACAACCCTATAGGTGGAACAACAATATGAACTAACCAGTATCCCCAGAGCTCGTGTCTCTAGCTGCATATGTAGCAGAAGATGGCCTAGTCGGCCATCATTGGGAAGAGAGGCCCCTAGGTTTTGCAAACTTTATATGCCCCCGTACAGGGAAACACCAGGGCCAAGAAGTGGGAGTGGGTGGGTAGGGGAGCAGGGTGGGGGGAGGGTATAGGGAACTTTCAGAATAGCATTTGAAATGTAAATAAAGAAAATATCAAATAAAAAAACAACCACACCAATTAAAAGAGAAGAAGAAAAGAAAAACAGAGACAGAGAGACACAGGCACACACAGAGGTGGAGAAAGAGACAAAGAGAAACAGAGACATAGACACACAGAAACAGAGAAAGAGACATGGAGAGACAGAAGCAGAAAGACAGAGAGAGTGAGAGAGAGAGAATTTGTGAGATGATTCAGCAGGTTAAGATGATGCTGCCAAACTAGAACAGAGTGTAAGTCCCAGTACCTACATGGTGGAAGAAGAGAACTCACTGCCTCAAGTTGTCTTTTCATCACTACATGTGATGTACATGTGGACACACACACACATGCACACACACACGAAAGTAAACAAGAGAGAGTGGGAGAGAGAGAGTATCTGTTTAGGGCTAAGAAATGGCCTTCAAAGCCACAAGCTCAGTGATGTCCTTCTCCAACTAGACCCAACCTCCCAATAGCCAATTCAGCTCGGAACTTCATCAATGATGAATGAATTCATTGATGGATGAATCCATTGATGGAATTACTTCTCAATAGTTCCATCAGCAAAATACTAATCCTTCAGCACATGAGTCTGGGGAAAGATACTTCCTATCTAAACCATAGCATGTGGAGAAAATAATGCAGAATTCCTTTCAGGTGGCAAGAGAGAACTTCTGAAAGAGGTTATATTTAATAAGAGACCCAAACAGAAAGCTATTCAAAAGAAGCCAGAGTTCGTGAGTTTTGGGCTGGAGAAACAGTTCATATAGAGTCTGGAGGCACTAAGTGGCTTCACATGGCAGGTTCTGAGAAATAACAATAGACGGACCAGTAAGAGTAGGCTGAGGAAGGGGAAGCTGTGTAAGATCAGGGTGGAGAAGACTGGTATGGAGTGAGGGGGTGCAGGCGGAGCTTGGAGTCTTTGCTATAAAGCAAGTATTACTAAATGCTTCTAGACAACAAGGAACATGATATGATTTGTAATAATAAATGATTTTACTAGTTGCTGTGTGGAGACAGATTCGAGGATGGCAAGGGAGGGAGGAAAAGAAACCTCAAAACCTCAAGCCTATTGCTAGTGATACACCTTCTCCAAGGCCACACCTCCTCCAACAAGGCCACACCTTTCGATCTTTCCCAACAGCACTACCAACTAGGGACCAATGGTTAAAAATATGAGCCTATGATCACTACATCACTCAAGCCACCACTCCTCAGATAGAGCACTGATGACAGACTAAAGAAATTATTTTACCTAAGCCTAGCTTAGTGAGTCAGTGAATTTGTTGGAGTGACTTACAGAAGCACAGACGAAGGGGTTGCTTAGGGGAATGCTTAACCAGTCAAAACAACCATGGAATAAAAGGAGAAAAAAGATAAAATTTAAAAGATAAAGGAGAGTGTAGCATGAGAGTTCAGCTTTCTGTCAGTTTAGACACTGTCTTTGAGATCATATCACTGCAAAGAAGAACAAACATGGGAAGATAAACTTGCAAAAAAAAAAAAAAACCTATATAGAGAAGCAAAGGTTAATCAAAGGCAGCTGCATTAAAAGCCCACCCCAGAATAGGTAATGACTCACAACAGCTGTGTTTCTGCACAATTTTCAGGCAGCTTGGCTAATCAGAGACTCTTTTCTCAGTAATTATTTACTGTTTATATATCTGTGGGGAGGGGGTCTTATGAATCTTGTAAATTTCAGGAGCTTTCTGAGCCTTGTAGATTTTATTTAGTTCTTGATTCTTCTGAGCCTCACTTCTCTCTAAAAGAAAAAAAATAGCTATACAACATCTTTGATCTCCCAGAAAATAAGGCATGATTCAACTCCAGATTTCCTGAGACCATTCACTGATAAATTTGATAATCACCTATTGACCTATGAGAGGCTCCTGGTAAGCTGGTAAAATCACAGAAACTATTGGCAAAGGAATTCAGCTCCCCTGAGGAAGATGCTGAGGATCTGGTATGACTGGTGATAAGGGAATCACAGATGTGAGAGCTGAAGAAACAAGAAATAGATTTCTGCCACAATTCCTTGAGCTCCATAGTACCAAGTCTAAGAATTATTGCTAATATTCAGAAAAAAAATGGAAGCCTCATATTTGTCCACCATAGATTTATACTGCATAACAAGAATGTTACATTTTTAAGCCTTTGCCTAGAAAATTAAACAAAATAAAACCATAGCTAATGCCACTGTCAAAAGTTCTGCTTATCAGTCATGAGTCTTAAATATTAGAAAAGGAAATGGCTAGGAATAAATGTAATCATATTATAAATTTCCTCAAAATGTTTCTTTAGGACTCTCGATGTGAGGGACACTGGAGCTGTGATCTTTAAAGTGTTTTGTTATAAATATTGATATCTTTGCTTTTCATCTAACTACCTGTCTTTGTTCTTGTTCAGTTTTCATAAAACAACATTCTGGTTTTGATTTTTATCTCCCAGAATGTAGTAAAGGTTGCCACTTGCAATGTATGGTTGTATTAGCTGGTATTTTCATTTTCTAGCCAGCAGTAACCGGTACCAATGTCCACATCACAAAAACATAATGACACTCCATTTCAATGGCTCAAAAATCTTCCTTCTTTTTCTTAGGCTCCTGAAGGAAAAATACTTCCTTTTATTCAAAATGAAGGGCTAAGTAGACAGCTCACTTGAGAAAGCAGTTGGGATGCAAGCATCAGGACCAGAGTTCAATCCCCAGAAACTAGATGAAAAGGCCCAGCAGAGTGATGAGTTCTTATAGCCCTGCAATGGAAAGGCTAAAACAGAAGAGTCCCTGGGGCTCTATGACCATCTACCTAGTCTAATATAATAGTCCAGTTCCAGGCCAATAAATGACCCTGTCTCAAAACACAAGATGGATAACACCCAAGGAATGATACTCAAAGTTGAATTCTAGCCTACACACACACATACACACCATCCACATGTGCACTCACACATGAACAAACACACATATACATTCACATGCATGTGCACAGACACAAAACAAAATGGATAGAATGTTCATAACTTAGAGCACCTCCCCATTCCTTTACTCTGCCTTTTTTTTTAAAGAACTTCAGTAGAATAAGACCATTTAGAGCTCACGCAGTATGGACCTTTCTCAAATTTAGACCTCCACAGGCAAGATGTTGTCACTGTCTCCACTGGATTGAAGCTGAGCTTGCCTTTCTCTTTGCCAAGTTCTAGTTCATCTTTATGAACCATGATTCCTGAAGACCAAAAATAGAAAGTCAGAAGCCTGCAGGAATGATTTTCTTGGCTAGTTTGACCAAGTATCAGCCACTTGCCTAAGGAAAAGGCTGCTTAAAGATTTTTTCATAAATAAAATTTTAATAGAACAAGCAATGGAGATACTGTTGTATGCCTGCTCCTGTTGTTCATGGTTTATTTGGTATCATGTAGGAAAGATTGTATGTCACATGTCATGATTCTAACCACTGTGCTCAGACACTGTAGAAATTTCAATGATAGAACATTTCCCCAAATAAAATATTCTTTGGTGTTTTAATCTTACAAGCCTTGTACAATTGTAAAATATCTTTGATTTAAAAAACATCATGGGTTCCAAAGTCTTTGATAGTATGTAACTCACTGTAAAATCAGACCATTGTGGTTGACTTTAATTCATCTCCTCTTCAAAAGAACAAAATTTTATAATGGAATCTAACACTATAAACATTTCATGACATTGTAGCTTCAAAGGAAAAAAATTGTAAACACATTCGCATCCATTTAGCTGATGGTTTGCAGATCCAAGGGACTCTTTTTTATTTTTTTTATTTTAATTAGGTATTCTCTTCATTTACATTTCCAATACTACCCCAAAAGTCCCCCATACCCTTCCCCCCCCAGTCCCCTACCCACCCCCACTCCCACTTCTTAGCCCTGGCGTTCCCCTGTACTGCGGCACATAAAGTTTGCAAAACCAATGGGCCTCTCTTTCCACTGATGGCCGACTAGGCCATCTTCTGATACATATGCAACTAAAGACACGAGCTCCGGGGGGTACTTGTTAGTTCATATTGTTGTTCCACCTATAGGGTTGCAGACCCCCTTAGCTCCTTGGGTACTTTCTCTAGCTCCTCCATTGGGGGCCCTGTGATCCATCCAATAGCTGACTGTGAGCATCCACTTCTGTGTTTGTTAGGCCCCGGCATAGCCTCTCAAGAGACAGCTATATCAGGGTCCTTTCAGCAAAATCTTGCTAGTGTGTGCAATGGTGTCATCGTTTGGAGGCTGATTGTGAGATGTGAGATGGATCCCCGGGTATGGCAGTCTCTAGTTGGTCCATCCTTTCATCACAGTTCCAAACTTTGTCTCTGTAACTCCTTCCATGGGTGTTTTGTTCCCAATCCTAAGAAGGAGCAAAGTGTCCACACTTTCATCTTCATTCTTCTTGAGTTTCATGTGTTTTGCAAATTGTATCTTGTATCTTGGGTATTCTAAGTTTCTGGGCTAATATCCACTTATCAGTGAGTATATATCATGTGAGTTCTTTTGTGGTTGGGTTACCTCACTCAGGATGATGCCCTCCAGGTCCATCCATTTGCCGAGGAATTTCATAAATTCATTCTTTTTAATAGCTGAGTAGTACTCCATTGTGTAAATGTACCACATTTTCTGTATCCATTCCTCTGTTGAGGGGTATCTGGGTTCTTTCCAGCTTCTGGCTATTACAAATAAGGCTGCTATGAACATAGTTGAGCATGTGTCCTTCTTACCAGTTGGAACATCTTCTGGATAAGGACTCTTAGGCCCATGCCTTACACAGGAAGAGCTTCTTTTACTGGCTTTTGCTTCGGAAGTGTAGTTCCTATCAGCCCACTCAGAAAGAGATGCTATGTTAGCAGGTTTTGTTACGTAACCTTTTATATAGCATTTTCCTTTGTTTTGTGTGTTATAATTTTTATTATTTACAGCATTTCATTACTTTTGCTATTGGTTTTTTTTATCAAGTGAGTTAAGAAACTTTTTTTCTACTTTCATATATTCTACTTGATAGAAGGTCATACTATTTAGTCCAGAGAATAGTATCAGGATTACTAAAAATTATATTGTCTTTCTCTCTCATATATACATATGTGTGTATGAATGTATACATACATATACGTAGTATGTATGTATGTACACACTATTTGAGGATGGAAAGTTGTGGTCTCACTGTGTAGCCCAAGCTAGCTTCAACTTTCTGTCTGGGATAAGTCATCATGCATTCTCTCTGTGTATTTTTTTAA
The DNA here is from genome assembly GCF_978045245.1 of Mus caroli. Taxonomy (NCBI): domain Eukaryota; kingdom Metazoa; phylum Chordata; class Mammalia; order Rodentia; family Muridae; genus Mus; species Mus caroli. The sequence goes on along the minus strand of NW_028227263.1, from coordinate 56,811,945 downwards.
AGATCTGTTTTTAATGTGTATTTCATTGACACTAATTTAATAGAAAACATTATGTGTGTTTTACTAATGTCCTAGTTGCTAACAACTTGGGACCTAAAAAAAATCACCATGTGTCTCTATGGGAAAGTGGGTAAAGAGGTGGTAACATCCAGGAGATGAGACCTTGGGACAGGATGAGAGAGAGAGATGTATCTGAGACTATCATTCAATAGTAGGAACAACAAGAAAAAAAAAAGAAGCTGAACAACAACAACAAAAAAGTATGTTAGTGGTATAAACTGAGAAGCAGTGTGCTGGGTGTCATATTGGAAGCATAATTCTGAAGGTAGAACATGTCAGCAGTGGGAGGTGAGGAGGGATAAGAATGAGTTGCGAGAGCTGCAGCAGACCAGGGGAGGCTGATCAGGGTCAGAGTATGGATATGGCATTGTCATGTTAGTGCATCTTGACACTGTAGGCACCTATGACAGCATTTTTAGAAAACCACAGTAGGCTGCAGCCTGCGCAGTCAGAGTGAATAAGTGTGAACTGGGGTGAAAGCTGCCTGGTCTCCTCCCTCCATACCCTCTGGTTGCCTTGTGCTCTAGTATCCAACATGCTCTGTGATGGCACAGGATACAAACTTACACTCTCCTTTGAAGTAGGGGACACCCTAGATGGATTTGAACTAATCCCTGGAGGACTGTCGCGGTCTTACTGTTGCCACAGTTTCCTGCTTCAAGGACCTATAGATGGTTATGAGTCTCCCTACTGTCTCTGCTCGTGGTAGGATGGTAGAAAGTGCCATGGGAACCTGTCCATGGCAAGGTCTGGCCTGAGGCTCCAGGTCAACACTGGCCTCATCTACTCTTTCCACCCCAAATCCATATTCTGGTCACACATCCAGGGAGAGCATCCTGATTCAAATCAGGTCTGCTCAGTCAACTCTCTCCTCATCCACCTAAGTCCAGGCTGTCTCCAGTCCTCCACTGGTGCTGTCTTGGAGATTTGGAGCCATGTAAAACTGAGAAAGCTTGTGTTCATAGCTTCCCTAGGAAGACTATTCTGGTTTCTTTTACAGTGAAGCTTCTTCTGCTGCTTAATGCGGCGCTCCACTTTTAATCCCTTTAGACTCTCGGTTTAAAGAAAACATGATAGATTTCTGTTCAAGATCACTGAGACTCAAATAAATGAGACTATGAATCGTTTGTTCCTCTGAAAGGAACGTTCACTTTGAGTGCAGACCAGAGGGAAGCTCAGATTCAGTTTCCGGGACAGGCTCCTCACAGAGAGAGTCCCTGAGCTTTTGTTGTGCCGGCATCCTTTGCACTCAGGATTCAGGTGCTGAGGTGTATATTCCCTGCCAGCAGGGGTACAACGTGTGGGGACATGTTCATCCCCAGGATAAGTATTTGGGTGGGGGCTTTGTGGTTCAAGACACTGAGCACTAGTTATAAATAGAAGCATTCTGCTGTGGTTGAATCATTTTTATTTAGTCTCCTGGTACAGAATATCTGAAGAGATTCAGCCCAAGTGTTTCTATTGTTGAAGGAAAGATACTAAGTCAGCTCCCTTTCAGGATCAGCAAGAATAGAAATTTCATGATGAGGAAAACAATAGCGATGGACTTCTATAGGAAGCAGTTAACCTCCGAGCCAGTGTGAAGCAGTGTTGTAAAAAGACATTAATTACAGATGAATAGACTGTCTCTGAAGCTCTGACCTGGGGATGTCTGTGGCTGGTGATTGGCTAGCCTTTTCATCTATCATTCTCTTAGAGATAAGGAGTGCGCTTTGCTGATGACTTCCCTAAAGTCCTTTCAACCACATTTGGGAGCACAGTCCTCCCCATTCTGATGGAGAGAGAAGCTGGCTAAGCAATGGAGGCTGCACAGCCTGTGAAATCCAGGGGCTCTGGGCTTGTATCCTGATATGCTGTGTGGGCTTGGAAAGGCTAACCCCATGACCCTTCATGTCTAAACTTCTCTATTTTGAAAGAGCTCAACAATTCCAGTCTCTTACATCTGTCTGAAGTGCTCCCTCAGCACATCCAGCAAACACTCCTAATGAATTTGATTCAATCTCCTAACTCTTTTGCAAACATTGACACCGTATTAATAAGAGTTTCTTGGGGACTTTGAGCTGAAGAGGAGCTCAGTCGGTAGAATGCTTACCTCGCAGGCACAAGGTCCTGGGTTCAATCCACAGCACTACGTAAACCAGGCATGTGCCTGTCATCCTAGCACCCAGGAGGAGGAGGCTGGAGAATCAGAGATTCAACGTCACTGGCAGCTACACAGTGAATCCGAGGCCAGTCCAGCCAACATGAGTCTCTCCCCAGCCACCACTCAAGAATTTCTGTCCTGTTTAAAAATACAAGTTCAAAAAACTCTATGAAGAAACGCTTAATTATCTCTTATTTTTTACAATGTATGCTGTGAATGTTCATCACCATTTTTCTTCTTTTTACTTTATTTTTATAAAAATCTGCAGTAAGCGTTCATTTCCTTTTCCCTCCGTATCTGTAATGCCTCTGTTAATTTAGAAGTCTGACTGCAGAAGGGAACACAGCTGTGTTGTTACCAAGCTGCATGACCTTGGATGTGCTGTGTGAGTCTAGGCAAATTGACATACCCTGCACTTAGAGAGTTTGCAAAAAAGGAAATTCCCAGTACCACAGCCTCACTGACGATGTTCAGTTACCTCAAACTTTGGGTGTTGAGGTTAGTCTGCAAATGAAAAGCCTCTTGGGTTTGCTGTATCCAAGAAGTCAGAGGACAACATGGTATACCTAAGACATAATCTGTTAGAAGAAACTGGATGGGACCCAAACCAAGGTGCTATAGGAAAACACAGAATAGTCATTTGTTTCTGTGCATGTGTGTACCCTTGTGCACATCTGTATGTATTCACATATTCACACACTAATTCATTAACATATTATCTCTGCATCTCAAGCCCAGGCTCAGGCATCATCAGAGACTCTTCACTGAATACTTGGCTGTGCGAAGTTTAGACCCTCACCTTCTCCCATCTGGGCATTTCTAGAGACTTCAAACTTATTTCCTTATCTTTAGTTTCTCTCACTTCTGCCTCCAACTTCGACTTATACCAACTTCTTATAGAGGGTGCTCTATCAGATATGATTTTAAGAACATGAACTCCCCTTCCAAGTCCCCCTCTGTGACTCCCTTCAACCTATACACAAAAGCCATAGCCCTCAATACCATCCATGGCTCTTCTGAACAGGACGTTCAACCTAGCTCTGCCTTCTCTCTATATTCCAGTACCTGAATACTCCAACCTCACAGTTCTTAAAGGCACCCCAGGTGTGTTCTATCTCCTTTCTTCTCCTAGCTCTGACAGCCCAGACCAAATACAGGGGTTTTCTACTTCGTACCCATGTTTATTCCACTACAGTGACCCTTATCATGAAGTACGTTTTTCTTTTATCTTTGTCTTATGTTCTGGAATGTTCTAAGAACAGTGACTTTTCTATGATACTTTGCAGCCCTGAGAGTCTGGCCAGGTGCTTCACACTCATAACAGGTTCTAGAAACTTTTTGAAGATTACATAAAATACTGAGGACTCGCTTAACATCTCTGTTTAGGTTCTAACTCTCAGCCTCTTGGTTCTGAGGTAAGTTCTAATAGTCAGTAGCCTTGAAACCCACTGGAGGTTCCAGATAGAGACACCAGGACTGATTTCCCAGTTTTGTTTTCTACCCCCTTTTCTTTATCTTCCTCTTTCCATATACTGAGTAAGGCGGGGGGGGCACGGCAACAAAAAAATTCTTTGCATGCCCCATCTGTACAGTTAGCTCTTCACGCTCTGTACAAACACACCCCTTTGTTTTTCAACACCCAAAGTGCAGCACTCTACACTTGCTAACTTCTTCCCAACTTATGGGAAGAGTAATTAAGGGAAAACACAAGTTAGCATTTTTACCAGTACCTTCCTCTATTCTTTCTCATTTAATCCCCACAGCATCCTTTGAGGTAGTCATTCAAGATCTCACACACATAACAAACAGAAATGCCAACACACAGCTAGGCAGCTCTGATTCTAATGTGAAGGCACAGTCTGTGTACTGCCATCCTCTCTGAGCCTTGGTTTCCCAATCTGAAATCTCACAGCAGGTATGGAATAGTGGTGGCTGCAGGTGTCTCCAGGTATGGGGAGTGTAGTCACTCTTGGCTTTCTCTGGAGTGACATTTCTAGTTAGCACTGGCAGTGGTGTTCAGGCAAGGCCACCACTATCCAGTGCAGTCCATGGCCTCAATCCTTCTCTTTATAAGTGTTTGTTCTAAACCACACAGTGCCCTGAAAGCACTTCGTGGTTGTTGTCTTATTTTATAGTTTATAAAATCCACCAGGGGAATATACACTAATTACTCCCACTCTACAGGTTAAAAACTCCCCTGAGGCACAGAGAAGTAATACATGTCCCTAGGCGTTAAAGAGAATTTAACCAGAATTTAATCAGACCAGGCACCTTTAACCCTGCCCCAACCATGACACTGAACCCGTTCTTTCCACCCTCGGATGCTTGAGATTCCACGGGGCCCCAATTCCTTTCTTAATCCTCACAAGCTACAAACTGGTCTTCGGCAGCCATGTCTGACAGCATGTGTTCATCATTCCCAAAACACAAGACCATTTTAAGCAGGACAGACCCAGAAGTCTTCCAGGGAGAGAGATGATCAAGCCAAAAACCAGAATTCCAGTCCTAGCTCTGATGGTCATCCCTCAACTTCTATAAACAAGTCCTTATTTCTGAGGTGAGTGTAGCATCACTCGTTTTGGCAAATGACACAGGCTCTCTGTGGTCTGTACACATTTTATCTCAACCCAGGCTACTGTGGTAGAATACCAGACAGTCATGGTGGCTTAATGCAATAGACACGTCTATACTGGAGACTAGTATGGGAGATCAGGGTATCCTCGTGGCTGAGTGTGAGTGTGAGGACCTCTTTCCTAGATCCCTCTTACTGTGTCCTCACAAGGCCATCAAGACCACAAGGATACAAATCCCATAGCAGAGCCTGCCTTCATGACTTCATCGTGGCCTTATTATTTTATATTACTGTTTCCAGATGCTGTCACATCAGGAGTCTGGCTGCAGCACATGAATTAGAGGGCTACAGATATCCAGCCTTAAACATCTCTCAGCATGGCAATAGTTGTCGTCATTGTATTAATGATGAAAGGGCAGAGGAATAAGGCTGGAGGAAAGAAGTGGTGTGTAGGGCCTGTCACCATGGCCTCACAGTTTTCCTGCCATGTGAAAGTGACCTACAAAGCTCCAAACTCCATGGGAAGTTCCTAATTTTTTTTAACAGTGCATAGTGACATCCAGAGCTGTCAATATTATCTCACCCCTCATAAATGGTCATTTGAGGTTCCTGGGGATTTGATAGTTTTTGTCTCACGGGTGCAAGTGAAAACAAATGGAGAATTCTGTCTAAATGAACTTTTGTTGTTCCTTATCAACAACCATAGTTTAAGCTTGTTCTACAATAGTAAGCTAGGAGTATTATGTTCAAAGGAACCTGGGAGAGGTTCCCCAACAAGAAGACAATAGACAAACCAGTTGCTATCTTTATTTTTTTTTTCTCTCTTCAGAATAAGAAACAAAATAGAAGAAGCAAACAAAAACCCAGGACCATTTCCCAGCGTGGGAATGCAATCCTTTCTAACTGCAGACTTTGTGTGCTGTAGACAATGCCCAGGGCACAGGACTAAAATACTACCAGACATCCTTTGCTTGTCAGATTTTTTTTTAGTAGGCACAGTAAGTTTATTTTAAACCAAAGCCCACAACTTTGTTGTGAGGCAGGTAAGCGGAGCACCAAGTAAGATAGATCGCTGTATGGTTTGTGTACTAATCAGACAGAGGGGCCACAGGTTTAAGATGTGGTCCCCAGTGGCATCTGTCCATTAACTGACATAGTCCCTGCTCTCAGGATATTAGCACACAGCCTAGGGGCTGGGAGCTGCTCAGGCTAATAGGCAGGACAGGAAGGTGTGAACAATGGGCTTTGCCTCCATAATCCCAGGTCTCAGCTGAAAAAGGTTTGAATAAGAGCCTCAATTCTGGATGGGCAGGTAGAAACACACAGCTCTGTCATATTTCCTGTCTCTTTATTCCACTCTTTTTCTTCCTCCCTTTCTCTCTTCTTTCCATTCTTCATGCCCAAGACGGCTATTAATATGAGAGAGAGTGTGTATTGGGAGCAGACTGTAGAGACTGAGCTCACAGACTATGCCAGGAGTAACAGAGAACGATATTCTCTTCCTTCCCTCCTGACTATACTTCAAAGGCAGTGAGCATCAGAGGTCCAGTGGCCTGCTCTCTTCTCAGCAATACCATCAAATGGAGGCTAATGACTTAGCTGCATAAAGCCCAGATGTCCCAGCCTAGATGGTGGACAAGCAGCTTCACGGTATTGCCATGGTAACTTGATCAGATAGGAACTGAGAGCTTGGCTTGAAAAGTAGAAGTATCAAATGCATTGACAACCTCAGCATCAATTTACACTGTATAGTTTTCTGTGTACCAATTACTATCCTAAGCTTTGTGCATGTACTAACATTGCACATCTCTTAATAACTTTGGAAGCTAAGTGCCATTATTATCCCCATCTTAAAATTAAGGCACAGAGAGATTCAGAAAATTGTTCAAGTGAGGCTGTTCAGCAGGGATTCACATCAGAGCACTCACACTTCTAAGAAAATACCACTCACAACTACATGCTAGAAAACTGCATGGGGCTTTCTAGAGTAAATAATGCAACATCAATGTCCTCATGATGTCATAGGTCTTTTCCATTTAATAGCCTCAGGCCATTCCACTGGGACCCAGCAGCCTGTGTGAAGCCCACATTATTCGACCATCACTGGGATCTGTTACAACTCCAAAGTTCTATATTGTCTAAAAGTACAATCTGCCTCCTTCCTGACTATCCACCAGTACAACAGGACGGGCGCCTTGCTCATGACTCCTGTATTTTCCACCCACATGGTCTCTGTCCCAACAGCCTGTCAAATCTGCCTCCCCAGGGTATATCTATTGCAGTCCGTGTGTCTGGGAGCTGCCTGTCAATCCAAACCCACTCACTGCCCTGCAGTTGCTTCTCTACTCCTACATCAGGCAGCCCTCATGCCCTACCCTGAAAACAGCTTCCAAAAGCTTTGCTCTGTTAAATGCTGTGCTCTTTGGAAGAGTCACAGATACTGCTTGCTTTATAAATAAAACCTAGGCTGTCACAAGTCTTCTTTAATCAGATTTCTCCACCCTGGCTCTCTCATTGTTTCCTTTTGCCTGTAACTAAAGAAAGCACAACCCCTTATTACTGGTTCTATACCTTTTTTCTTTTGCTTAATCTCCTAACCCCCAAAAGGATGGAGTGAACTACACCTCATCTTCATTGGTACCTAGAAAGCCCTACAGCCCCTGGTAAACACTGCTGATTTATGAAACCTTTGTGATTGCATCAAACACATAAATTCTCTTCCCCTATGCCCCCCGAGCACTGTCCTATTTCACTCCTGGCGTGGGAAGAACATTCACTTGGGTTTAGAAATGATCTTGACCTGCAGCTTAGACACCTCTGTAGATTCCTTCTCCATTACTACCACGCCCAAAATCTCAACATCCTCAACAGCCTGTCTGTACCTTCTCACTTCTCTTATTACATTCCTTCGCCATGCTGTTACCTTCTAGTGTTTTAATTAAATGATAGATGTTATTAGCCAGAATTCCTACAACAAGCCTTATTGTAGGCTTACTGTAGATTCAAATTCTGGATTTGCTGGGGAAGATTCTTTAAGCATGCTATGCTCAGTTTCCCAGCCTACAAAATAAGACCAATGCTAGAGTCCTTCGAGGGATTAAATGAACTGAATCCTCTCCAAGCTCTCAGATCAATATGTGATATACAGGAAGTAATTAAATGTCTACCCGATGCTGTGGTGTTTCATTAGTACCATCCCTCTGTGACACAGTAAGCAGAATGGAGATGATAAACTGCTTTAAACTTTTGGGGGGAAGTTTCTGTGGCCAGAAACTAAGAAACCAAATGCTCAGCCATGTTGGTGGTGACTCAGTGGTCAACACCAAAACACATACCAGATACACACAGCATTTTCCTGTGGGAACCCTCGGCATCCTGACTCTGAGTCTCTGGGATCTGGAGCTATGGGGTGTGTCAGAGGAGAGTGACAAAATGTGGCCTCAGCTGTGGTGGCTGACTCATGAATGGGAGGGTTGAGGGGAAGGAATTCTGAAAACCCTTCCTCCCCACACGTTTCCTGTCAATCCAGCCATGACCCGAGGTTTGCACTTTTGTGGAGAAGCAGTGTTCATGAGGTTTAACCAAAGGTTACCCTGAGGGATGCTTCACTCACTCCTTACTACCGCTTGTCACCTTTCACTACCCAAGGCCCAGGGTATGACTACTTAAGCTCTATGACTACTTCAAGACCCTCATCCAGGTGAATGGGAGCTTGTCATATGGCCAGTTTTCCAGTATGTGACTAGAGAATTGATACTTATGGTGTTGGAAGGAGCCTCAACCTTAGCGATGGAGCCTATGGAAACTTGTTATTTGTAAATGTGGAGACTGGCTGAAATACAGAAGGAGAAGTAGATCCCTAGGGACTAAGTCTCAAGTTCTCTTGCTCTTCAGGAAACCCTTTCAATAGATCTGCCTGTTATGCCTAGCCCATGAGGACTAGGCAGATACAAGCCTAGGGAAGCAAGCTGCAGCATTGAACACAGCAAAGACTGCACTACTCAGCTCCACACAGCAGTCCAGCTGACCTCTGAGCTCCTCCACTTACTTTGGGCCTCAGCTAGTTTCCTGTTACTTTCCTAGCAGCTTGTGAGATTGAAGTGGTGATGTTGTCCCATGAGAGCACAGGTGCCTTTTCTCCCAATATCTCCTAAACACATCGCTTTTCAAGCTACTCAGTCCATCAGACCGTGGCTTCTGAGTCAGTAGTGTGACTGAGCAGGGATAGCAGTCACTGTGTTGCTATGGACAAGATACCTAACCTCTCTGAACCTTCATTCTTCATCTCCAATGTTCTGTAATAAAGAGATGATGAAATAGCCCTTGCTGTCTCACAGAACACTGGCACATAGTGGGGAGTACAGTTTCCATTATTAATGGTAGTATTGATTATCACAAAAGCTCTCCCAGACTGTACTTTGCCATGAGGTCCAGAATTAACAGACAAACTAAAAAGAGTTGTCCTCCACCTGAGTATCACGACTCCTTTGAGGATCAAACAACCCTTTCACAGAAGTTTCCTAAAAACCACTGGAAAACACAGATATTTACACTGCGATTCATAACAGTAGCAAAGTTACAGTTATGAAGTAGCAGCATAAATAATTTCACAGTTGGGGCTCACACAACATGAGGAACTGTATTAAAGGGTCATATCATTAGGAAGGCTGAGAACCACTGTCTGAAGACAAGACACTTTTGATTTGGTGGGCTGAGCAAGGTGCTAAAGTTTTTTAAATGTTTACCAAGATTTGGATTTACTACTGGATTTACGACCTCCTCATGGTCTAGGGCTGCAGTGTTGTGTGACTCTGGTTGTTCATCTTGTTACACTATTCACAGTTTAAAGGCCATTTGGAAGTGGGACAGCATTAGCACAAGAAAGCCTTCAACTGGATCCCTAAGTTGTTGGTCCCTCTTAATGAGCTATACACCACCAAGATATTAACGTGAGGGGAGGCGAATGCAGGTGAGCAGAAGGGTTGAAAAGCTGGACTTTAGAACTGGCAATCACTGTGTTCAAACCTAAGTTCTGCCATGACCTTTAGCAGATTCCTTGTTCTCCAAAAATCGAGCAGCAGAACCACAGTGGTCAAGCTGCCTTTTTTTTTTTTTCCTCTTGGAGAAAAAATACAATCTTGAACCAATCACATTAACTAAGTATATTTAAGTATATTCAATAAACAGCATATAAGAGAATCAAACATGAGTAGTAATTCTGCCTAATACATTTTTTAAATTCACACAGAAAAGACAAAAATGTAATTGTGGGAAGACTATACTAGATTTGAAGGAGCTTAAAATTTGTATCAAAAATGGTTTCCAAAACTTATTTCAGAAAACAGATACCATTCTATTTCATATTTTCCCTAAGGGACAAAACTGAAGCCATCTTTAAACCTAGAGCCACTCTACACTTCATATTTTATCATTCATTTTTTTCCTATTTATTCTTTCATTTATTTACATTCCAAATATTGCCCCCTGCCTGGTCTGTCCATCAAGAGTTCTTTACCCCACCTCTCCCTCTTTCCTCTCATTTTAAACTCATATAAGTTAAAAGAAATAAGATAATTCAACAGAAATGATTGGAAACAAGAGCAGACCGTTGTAAGGGACAGTGGCAAAGAAACAACAATTAAAAGGTACTTCATCAGTAATTACAAAAATTCCAATTCAAAACTCAATGACATATCTAATGAGGACAAGAAAGAGTTAGTACTACCAAGTAGTACATTTGGCAAAGTAATTAATGTGTTAGAGATTCAAAATTGAAAGAATTTATTTAAGGCAAGGAAAAACAAAATATTTTGCTCCAACCAACCTATTTACAAAATATTAAATGGATAATGCTAGGAAAGTGTGGGATTTAATAAAGCAGGATAATTATACAACTGCTTTTTTGAAGAAATGAAGTTATACTTTCAGTCAGTAGGTTATTCAGACAGCAAAGGATCCTCAAAGATCTTGGACAGGGGAAAGTAAACAATTTTTGAAAGAAACTCCATGGAAAATAATATCAGTAGAGATGAAAGATGTAGAAAAAATGGAAAATAGCAGATAAGTTTTGGAGAAACTTTTATCAAAACAGATATATAAGAGAACATAACTAACCCTATAATTTGCAGGAAAGAAAACTCTGGTCTTTTGCCTGATCATCTTGTGTGGATATTATTTTTAGACTCCCTTATTTTCCCTGAGTGAAAAACAAGCTCATATCAGGTGGAATTTTACCACCTACTTCAGCCTACAGGTAAAGAATCATGCACAGGTAACACTCAGGGGACAACACTTCATCTGTGTAAGCCAGACATGCATAGGATACAAAACATTCTTTCCATGGTTGCCATTTTAAAAATTACTTTTCTCCTTTCCATTCAGCCCCAAAGTCTTCAGTTATGGTGGAAATTCCACAGATAAAATGACCATCCCAATAATTCTGCACATACTGAGTTCTATTAGAGTTGAAGTAGTTTTTAGAATAACCAAGGAAAGGGCAGAAAGACTATATTTTTTCCTGGAGATTGTTGTTCAGTTTTTATACAGTTAGCAATAGTGGCTGTGATAATAATAATAATACATGAAAAAAATAGTTTTCAAACACTGAATTGACATATTTGATGATAACCCCAAACTCCTAGAATGTTGGGATAAAGTTAAGTATATTATCATGAACACTAACTCGACAAATGTGCAATACAATACAATTCTATATCAATAATAGAGCATGATTTGGGGTAATTGAATAAAAGAAACATAATCTCTCAAATTTGGAATTAAGAAATATATCTTCTTTGCATTTCATTTTACTGCCTGTCTTTCATCATTCATGGGCAGATCTAAAAAGAAAAAAAGGGACCCCTATATACTTTCCCTAGAGAAGTCATCCTACTCATTCTTGGAGAGCATTAATTCATCTTCTGGTGTAAGTCATAAGAAGAAATAACTATTGTCATTTCCTTAGTGGTGATTGATTATGATGAACAAATGCTTGAAGCTTGAGACTTAGGAAGAGAAAAATTTGGTATGGTGAATCACATTGCATTCATCTAGAACAGAATTTGTCCAGGTGTGAACTGATAATTCTCTGTTGTTTAGGTAATCATCAAAATCACAAGTATTCTTGTCACAAATATGTGACTGCAAACACCCAGCCTTCTTGATTTTCTTTTATGAAAATACAAGTTAGCTTTCATCTTAACTGGCCTTAGGACACGGTGACTTGGAATATGTGTCTAAATCAATTACAAACCATCACTCTAACACCATCTGAAGTAATTACATTAAATGGAAAAACGATTTATATTGGCTCACATATTTGTTTTTTCTTTTCTTTTTTTTTTAATATGGAAAAAACATTTTATTGCTGCATATTGAACACTAACCGGCTACTTTGCTCACTTCTCAGTTTTCCTCTCAGTTCAGTTTCTTACAGATTCTGTTGTTAAGAACGACATGTGCTATTCTTGCTCAACCCACTTCACACTGAAACTTCATTCCCTCCTGTGATATGGGCTTTGGGACATAATTAGATGACTAGCATGGAACTGACCAATTAGACAGATACCTTAATAGAAGAGAAGAACTTTTTTTTTAAATTTCTTTTTTTTTTAATTTTTAATATTTTTATTACATATTTTCCTCAATTACATTTCCAATGCTATCCCAAAAGTCCCCCATAGCGCCCCCCACTTCCCTACCCACCCATTCCCATTCTTTTGGCCCTGGCATTCCCCTATATTGGGGCATATAAAGTTTGCAAGTCCAATGGGCCTCTCTTTCCAGTGATGGCCGACTAGGCCATCTTTCGATACATATGCAGCTAGAGACAAGAGCTCCGGGGTTCTGGTTAGTACATCATGTTGTTCCAACAATAGGGTTGCAGATCCCTTTAGCTCCTTGGGTACTTTCTCTAGCTTCTCCATTGGGAGCCCTGTGATACATCCAATAGATGACTGTGAACATCCACTCCTGTGTTTGCTAGGCCCCGGCATCGTCTCACAAGAGACAGCTATATTTGGGTCCTTTCAGCAAAATCTTGCTAGTGTATGCAATGGTGTCAGCATTTAGAAGCTGATTATGGGATGGATCCCTGGATACGGCAGTCTCTAAATGGTCCATCCTTTCATCACAGCTACGAACTTTGTCTCTGTAACTTCTTCCCTGGGTGTTTTGTTCCCAATTCTAAGAAGGGGCACAGTGTCCACACTTTGGTCTTCATTCTTCTTGAGTTTCATGCGTTTAGCAAATTGTATCTTATATCTTGGGTATCCTAAGTTTTGGGCTAATATCCACTTATCAGTGAATACATATTGTGTGAGTTCTTTTGTGATTGTGTTACTTCACTCAAGATGATGCCCTCCAGGTCCATCCATTTGGCTAGGAATTTCATAAATTCATTCTTTTTAATAGCTGAGTAGTACTCCATTGTGTAAATGTACCATAATTTCTGTATCCATTCCTCTGTTGACAAGCTGCCTTTTAAAAGATTGTCTCCAACTCAACCCTTCAATTTAACATGTTACATCCTCCTACAAACCCCGCTGTTTGCTACCTCTGATTGTCCAGAACCTCAAGCATCAGAGCCTGGGGTCCTCTGCTGACTGGGTCAGTCCTTCACCCAGGCCTCTCTGTTCCGTTCATGCCTTTCCACGCTGCCTGCTGCCTGCACTGGAAATGAAATTTCCACAGCAACTTCCAGCCCCCTACAGGCTCTGGCTCACTCTTCCCCAGGTCCTGGGTGGCCCCTATCAGTATGCCTTGAGCATCCCTGACTAACATCTCAGCTTGTTTTCATATCTGCGTCGTTTCCCATTGACTGTGACCTATATGACTCTAAAAAACAAGACTTTCAAAAGCCTTTGACTATCCTGGCTTCCATCTGCAGTGGGACTCATGCCTGTTAACATGGTTATTCATGAAGCAGCAGTTTCTGAGGAGAAATGCTGGAGGTGGGTATTCAAAGACGATGCCAAGGAGTGTGTGTTTCCTCTGGGCCGCAGGCTGATTCTAGAAATGTACTTCATCCTGTTGGTGTCTCTTGGCATTTAAAACTTGTCTGGAGCGAACACTGCAGGAGGCTTGGTTTTTGCCTAAAATTGTGCTGCTTTGAGAGAATTGTATGCAGTGCACCAAAATAGTGCATAAAAAAAAAGCTATGTGCAGTGGCTTATGTCAATAACCACTGCTGGGGGGAGGTAGGTTCCTGGAGCTCACTGGCCAGCCAGTCTACCTAAATTAATGAGCTCCAGGTTCACAGAGAAAGGAAGGCTGATAATGGAAAATGCCTACCATCTACCTCTGGTCTCCACACAAAAGTGCACACACATACCCACACCCACACTCATGTATGTGCACACAGACATGGACAAAAAAATACACAAACATACCCATGAGTGTACAGAGAGAGAGAGAGAGAGAGAGAGAGAGAGAGAGAGAGAGAGAGAGAGATTCTCTCTGAGGTAGGGCTATAGTACATGGAAGCCCTGAGTTTGATCACCACCACACAAAAAGAAACAAAGCTCTGTCCTCAGAAGACAAAAAGGTCTAAGAAGACATTCCCAGTGATCTGCCATTAAAGCAGCAAGATGTATTATGATGTTATGGGAAAGAAGAGAGTGATATAAAACAAAAGCCACAGAGCTGTCCCTCACAAGCCACTCTGCATTTCATTGGTAGGTGGTCCAGCCTTCAAAGTGCTGTCTTTCCAAAGCACTCCAATCAATGTGGTATCATTCAAGCTGCCCTGATTTCCTATCCGATGTGCCCACCACCTGCTCTTTCCCCTTTAGTGGAAATAGAGGAGGCTCAAGCCTTTTGCTGGCACACTAGTGGCATGGCCAGATACTACCATAAAGCACATAGACTGTGAATGCCTCCTCATAGAATTTCAGTCTTTAGTGTGGGTGACAATCCCGCATCATCAGATCCCCTGGGGTTCCTCTGGCTCTGGAGTGCTAAGCATTTCATACTTAGCCTGTCTGGCTCAGTACTTTCTTAAATGCTTTATACTACCCCAGTGTCATGGTTCTGGCTTAGCAGAATTAAAACTTAGCAGTTAGAACCCACATTGCTATTCACATCCAACATGAGTCGTGACTTTTCACCCGGCAAAACTTGTTAGGAGACAGCTGGAGGGACTGGGTAGGTGGTGAAGCCTGGACAGCTGAGTAAGCTCTGAGATTGGCTCCTTAGGTCAGAGTGACTGCTGGCATCATGACCTTGAAGATCCCCGGCCTGTGTTTTTAAAGCCACTCCTGACCCCTGGAAGCCAGCTTTGGAACATGAAGGTTTGGAAGATAACTAAGATAGTACTATCTGTGCTTATATTAGAAGGCTAGGGTACTCACTGACTTCTGTCAGCTTGACACAAACCCAGACTTAGCTGGAATGAGGGATTCTTAATGGAGGAATTGGCTCCATTGCATTGGCCTATTGGAGTGGAAGCTTAAGGGTTCTTTGGAGAGACAGCTGTGTTGGATGGTGTTTTGCTGGGGCAAACACATGAAGGAGTGTTTTCCTGAGATGAACACAGGTGAAAGGCTAAGGCAGACTCATGAAGGAACATTTTGATGAAGCAGACACCGGAGAAAGGATGTTCTGCTAAAGCAAGCACGTGAAAGGACATGCGATGAAGGATTCTTTGCTAACAACACGTATGTGTTGGCCTGCCTTACATTGTGTAGTTGAGGTGCATTTTTCAGAACTCCATAGAGAAAAACTTGTGCTGCAGTTTCTTGCCACTTCTATAGACTTGGGCTGTTAAGCAGAGTGATGTCAGCTGAGACAGATGCATGTGCTGCGACTAGCCATGTGCTGAGGCAAGACCTGTAGAAGACACATGATGTCTGAAGGGCATATAAGAAGGACTCGAGGGACAGTGCAGAGGCTGAGCTAGGCTTGCTTATAGAGCTAGCTGTGCAACCCTTGTTGGTCTCATGTCTTCATTGATCTTTGATTCCCTGAGAGAGGCACAGCTGAGAACTTCTCCTGGTGTCCCTCCTGGTCCCTCTTGCTGATTTGTGCCAAGGCTGAGGCCTAACTGTCTCTGCTAGGTAGTGCCACCACTGCTGCTATTCCGACTCTACCAAACTGCACTGCTGGTGTGTGTGTGAAGTGTTTGCAAGTGGATTGAGCAAGCTGCTGCTGCTGCTATGAACTGAACTGCAGATTTCCAGATAATACAGACAGGACTTGCTCCAAAGAACCTTTCTATGCATGTCTACTCTCCATCTCCTGCCCCCTGTATTCATTCTTTCCCACTACCTCTGGTGGTTGGTGGACTAAAAGGGACGTTAAAGCATTTTAAGAACCATCATTAAAAGTAGGTCTTGAAAAAAAAAGTTTCAGCCTATAAATAAAAGAATGGGGCATTTTCTTGATTAGTGACTGACGTGAAATGGCTCAGCTCACTGTGGTCAGGGGTCTTGGGTGATATAAGAAAGCAAGCTTAGCAAGCTGGTAAATGGTGTTCCTCCATAGCCTCTGCTTCAGCTCCTGCCCTGACTTCCCTTCATAAAGGGCCATGGTTGGAACATGTAAGCCAAATAGACCCTTTCTTCCCCAAATTGCTTTTGGCCAGCATTCTGTCACAGAAAACAAACAAACAAACAAACAAAAAACTAACTAAGATGGCCGGTATTTTTCTATCATCGAGTAAAGCCTTAAGTGGTTATCTTTATACATTCCTATGCCTCAAATGATTAAAGATGTAACCAGGATAAGTTGAATGTAATAGGAATCTCCCCAAACGGGAAATGAGAGGGTCTGGTCTAAAACTTGATATTTGGTCAGCCTCCTTTCTTGACCTGAAAAGGCTGCTTCAGTGTTTTTATTTATTTATTTATTTTTGAAAAGCTTCTTTAAGAAAACAAATTAGTCCAAGTCTGGCCTCGTTCTCTTGAAATGTGTTTTGGAGCCCTACAGACACTGCCGTGCCTCTGGGAATAAATAACCCAGCTGCTCACAGCATTATTGCAAAGGAATACAAGTTCAATGAACTTGGGACACTAGACATTCTCATGACCTGGTGAGAAAGAGAGTGGGGCTCCAGTTTCCAGGCTGGCTTTTCTTTCTACAAAGACAAATCATTAGTGAGGCTCACTCGATCACCAGACAGAAACCACAATCAGCACCATCGTCTTTGGCCTTCTCATCCCCCGCTTGCCAACTGAAAAGAAAACAAGATCTAGACACTTCTTTCTGTGTCCGTTTATTCTTCCCTGATAGTAGGAGAATGAAACTAAGGCACAGAGGCTGCAGAATTCAGTCACGTCCCATACATCGGAGGGGTCCGAGCAAGTCTGCATATCCATTTCCCGACTTTATTGCTTCAACCAGTTCCTAAACTAGAATGTAGTTCCTGGACAGATGATGGAGCACAGAAACATGAAGAGCTTCCAAGAAAGACTGCACACAGGCCCTGAACCTAGCATGGTAGCTTTAATCCTATTGGTACCAAACACCTGTTGTTCTGATGTAGCACACACCTGTGATCCTGATGGTAGCACACACCTGTGATCCTGATGGTAGCACGCATCTGTAATTCTAATGATAACACACATGTGTAGTCCTCATGCTCAGCTGACCAGAATAGGAGGATTGCCAAATTAAAAACTCATCCCTATTGAAAGATGGGAAGAGAGAGTGCCTTATCAAATACTCTGCAAGATCAGGGTGGACTCACTTTAAAACACTGGCTCCCTACCTAAACTTAGCTTGGATGATCTCTTTAAAATTATCACCAGGATTTTTTTAAAATACTAATTTCAGTGCTCACTCTAGAGATTCTGATTGTTGGTCTGACTATGGCCTGGGTATTAGAACTCAAGCTTGCCAAGTAGTTCAAATGTATAACCAGAATTGAAGAATTAAGAACCACTGCTTAGGACAGTGTATCTTAGTTTGTGGGCCTGAGTCTACTTAAACATCTGCTGCCTCAGGAGCAGATCCCAGAAGAAGTTTCTGTACAATATAGGAAGGGTGCTGGTGATGGGAGTAGGCTGGAGTAAGTAGACTTGAGTAGACAGGAGTAAGACTGGAGAGCAGCTGGTCACACCTACTGCCCATGGTGATGGTTGTGGGAGCCAAAAGGTGGCCATTCTTATATACTAGCATGGAAATTCTTTGTGTACTTACATCTCAACTCTCCTACTAGATTCTAACCTCTTTCAGAGTGAGATTCTGGCACCCAAAGATTTCTGTCATCTTCCCTGTTAAACTGTATACTCCAGGAAAGAGGGTATAAGTTAGACTTCTTCACTATCCCCCAGACTACACAGCACAGGGTTTAGCAAATGGTCACTGGGAACAAACATTCCTGAGAAAATGGTATTTCCCTTTTTATCTTTCTTTCTTTCTTTTTTTTTTTTTTTTTGTCATTCCAGAAACTATATTCTCCCCGTCTAAAACTAAGACTATGCTTTGATGCAATGCAACTGAGGCCACTACGAAAGCTTGCTGAGTCTGTAGCCCTCTGGACAGGTTCAGCTAGTGAGCTATTTCTTTGTTCCAGGTACCCAAGCTTCTGCTAAGCATTCAAGCTGCCTGACAGAGGAGACATTAGGACACTGGCTGAGTCCTAAGGGCTGTGATTTTGAGGTTGATACTAAATCCTTCACGAGTCAGCAGAAAAGCTGCCAAGGACATGTTTGCCAAGTGGCCGTGAACGTAGTTCTCAGAACCTTGGTCATTTCACTCTGAGTCTGATTGAAAAATTATATTTGTGGTTGGGCAACGCAAGAACAAAAGAATTATGCTTAATATTGATTTGCATACTGGCAGACAGATTGTTCACTGTTTGAAGAAGGTGTCCTTCTAACCTTGAACCCCACCAAAGCTGAGCAGATCTGGTTGCACAGTCCTCAGAGCCACAGTTACTCAGAGGGAATACAAGTGGAGAACTGAGATTTGCTGAGAATATGTTGGGTTTTTGTAAGCCATTTTATAAACATCAGCCCACTCAGTCCATGCCACACTGAATTTTACCCATGAAGATATTTTCAAAACCTAGGCATAAGCCTGCGCTCCATCTGTCTTGAAAAGTGGGAAGCTCAATCCCTAACAGGGCCTCGGAGGTCTTCCATGGGCTCTCTAGTTCTACCGTCTCTGATGTGGTAGTTGTACAGTGACCCTCACTCCATTTTGCTAGTGATGTTTATATATCTTTGTCCTTCTCTGAAGCATCCTTCTTCCACCTCCCTTTGAGTCCTGCAGCAACCCTCTGCCCACTTAGTTCCTTATTGTCCTTCCATTATCCATAACATCTATCAGGGACTAGGAAAGAGACAGAAGTCACCACATCACCATTTGAACAGCAGTGATGAAAATAATATGATGACTTATTAAATATGTGTTTAATTATTTAAATTGTTTAACTGTTTTGTTTTGTTTTGTTTTGTTTTGTTTTGTTTTGTTTTGTTTTGTTTTGTTTTGTTGGGACAGAGTTTCTCTGTGTAACCTTGGATGTCCTAGAACTCACTCTGTAGATCAGGCTGGCCTCAAACTTAGAGATCAGCCTGCTTCTGCCTCCCAAGTACTAGGATTAAAGGCATGAGCCACTGCCAATATTAAATTATTTGATAAATTTTACATTCTTTTAAAAGCTGTTTAAACCGGTAACATAAAAGAGAAAAGGAAACTTCAAGCTGAGATTGACAAAGTGTAACCTGCAGACCAAATCCAGTTCATGGTCTGTTTTGTTTGACCAGTGAGTTAAGAATGTTTTTATGGGTTTTTTTTTTTTGTAACCTCAATAAACATTGTCAGATAAACGAGCAACAATGATAGCATGTGTCCCACAGAGTCTGAAGTATTTATTCTCTGCTCCTTCAGATGAAAAGCTCAGTGACCCCCGCTCTAAAGTTTCATGAGGTGGCAAGTGTAGGAAGCAGCTGCCATTTCTAGTAAGACTTAGAATTATTAAAATGTAGAAAGCTAGAGAAGGGGCCTGGACCTCTGGAAAGGGAGCCCAGCTGCCTGGTGCAGGCATCTCTGGGGCAGAGTCTGATGGAACTAGATTTATAAGCAGTGAGAAAATTGTGCACCCTCCTGAAATGCTTCCACAGGATGTATTTGCTGCTGGTGATACTGGGATACCCGGTGATACAGGTATCTGGGCAGGTGAAGAACCCTGCCCAGGTTTGGTCCCAGAAACCACTCAGGAAGTAGAAGAAATAAGTCACTTCTCCCTCCGATCTCCCTCCGTTGTTTCATCTCAACAGAGCTAAACAGGGAAGCAGTTTGCAAAGCAGGTCTTTGGTTTGCAGGTTCCCAGTCCTGAGCAACCACCTGACCAGATGGTAGAGAAATAGGTTTGTGTCAAAATCGGTGTGATCTAAACACTAGGATAAGGCGGTTTGCCGTGACGTCACCAGTGCCCTCCATCCTACCTTTATTGGACTGTACATTGTTTCTCCACTTTGTTAGCTATATTTAGTGAAGTACTAGTAAGAACCACATCCCAGAGCACCTTGGCCCAATTTTCAATGTTCCGTCTTGACAAAAAGGCAGTGGGGAGTGACACATTGGTCTCACTTTGCAAGTGATGAAGTTAACATGGAGCTAAGTGAGATCATTTACTCAATGAAACACTCACTAGAGAACATAACAGACATGGAACACAGACACTATTAGTCCAGGGTCTATATTCTTAAGAGGACACTCCAGTGCCTTCAGCTCTCAGTTTCCCTTGTGAGTCTTGCCCAGTGTCTCTCTTGATCTCTTGTTAGACTGGCTTCAAGCCTTTTCTGCTAACCAAATGATCCCTTCAGCCTGCCACAAAGTCTGCCAAATAGGAAGCTCTTCCTAAGTGCTTGTTGAGTGACTCAAATGGAAGAGAAATCTGTGTCATAGGAAAGTTAAGGCAACAGTTATTAATCGGAGTAGAGATTCACACTCCGTCTGGTCAAGGGCTCTGTTCTTCCCAGTCATGAGCTGGCAAGGTAGAGCCCTCGGCTGGCTGGTGACAATGAGCCTCTTGATGATAAGCTGTTTCCTGCATGTTGAACAAATGGTATGTTTTGTCTGTCCTTACAGCTATCGGGAGCATGTGATCAGCTATACTTCTCATTAGGTAGCCATGCTGCATCAAAAAGAAAAAAGGGAAAAAAAAAGAAAAAAGAAAAAAATCACTACACCAGTTGTCACCAAACCTAGGGAGTCAATCTCTGAAAAAGACTTTCCTACACAAGTTATGCTGACTGCTGCTAGTGTCTAATGAGGATTTTGAACTGGGATTGAGGTTTCTTGGGATTTTTACATCACATGCTGATAAAGCATTTATATATTCTTCAATGAGAATACTAAAAAAAATTTATTTAAAATCTCAAGGAAAGCAAATATTCCTTCTGACACAGTTGGACATAGCTAAATGGTGCTCCCTCACCTCAGGACAATGTGATTGCTCCTTCCTACATCATTTCTATCTCCTGTCTCATCACTCTGCCACAAAGGCCAGACACTAGTTGAGCTACATGGGCCTTGTGCAACCCAGTTTCTCTTGGAGGGAAGCTACTGTCCCACAACAGGTCATGAAGCACTCCGAGATCTGGTCTTCAGAGTACCCCATTGTTCCTCATCCTTTTCCACTGATGCCAGTAGAAGCTCACTCAAAAACATCAGAAGGCTTTCTGGGAAGGCAGAAGTGTGGAAAAGACAAGCAGATTCATTCTGAAAGCTCCAGCCTACTAATAAAATCAATTTAGTCAGTGTACCAATCTAACTTTCCTACCTCGTGTTCCTCTGAACAATAGCAACATCAGCAACCTGGGTAAATTAGAGGGGAGAAATAGAGGAGGTCTCAAAGCTGTTTATGAAGTAAACATTGTTTTTACTGGGTTCTGTGGGTTCGCTTAGAGAGAACTATCAGAGAATCTACATTTCACAGGCACTGCACATGAAAGCAAGCCCTAATTCCCCAGGTTATAATAAAACCAAGCTTCATTTCAAGACAAACAGAAAGGAAGAGATTATAGAGGTGCCTGACAAGACGAGATAGTCGTTTTCAGAAAGGCCCAAGGAAATACTCTGACTGAACTCTGGAAGCCCTCAGCTTCCTCCAGTATCCTTTTGTTAATAAGCCAGCTTCTACTTGTGGAACTTCTCCACAGCTCCCATACGGGTTCATATTAGAGTTCCACTTTCAGCCAGATAGTGTGCCACACACATGCAATCACTGCTCCGGGAGCCTAAGCAAGAGGGTCTTAAGATTGAAGCAAGGATGGGCTTCTTAGTGACTTAAGGCCATGCTGGGCTGCATCCTGAAGCTAGCTCATGCATTTTCGACTGTGGTCCATGGGTCCTTTGAGCTCTGGATAATTTTTTTGGTGGTCTGTTTGACTGCACTTTTGAGACATCTTTTTGTGTAGCCCAACCTGCCTAGAACTGATAGCCATCCTCTTGCCTGGGTCTCTCAAATGTTGGGATTGCAGGGAGCTACCGCTATGTATGAGAAAGGGCTCACCCTTTACTGAATGAGAAATCACTCCGCTCTCTGAAAAGACCCATACTGCAACAAACAGAATTCTCATCTCTGAGCACAGTGATTATGTGGCAAACAGCCTTGTATTTTATGTGCCCTATGGCTTTGAAGATGTCGTCAATATGGTATTTTGGTCCTTCATTCTTTCTACTATGGTAACTCTACTTCTCCATCTACTATGGCAGCAAGTATGTATTGTATTTGTTAGTGACTCCCATTGATACCATACTCTAAAACCCAGAACTGCTAAGATTCAATCCTTTCTGTGTTGCAAACGTTTGCATGAACATTAGTTGGTCTTAACTTCTCTGTTTTCCTTCCTTACGTTGTAGTTTCAAAAGGAGGAATAAACAATAAAGGCTTGGAACAGGTTCTTTCTCACACATCCTTCCACAAGTCCTCCAGCTCCCTACTATACAGGCATCATTAATCAATCAATGCCTTCTTGAGCTTGAATTATTCAATTTAATATGTAATACAGCACTATAGGCATTCACTAACAATTTCTGAAACTGATTCCCAATCAAAATTTTAGCATCTCTAGCCTACATTGTCCAAAAAGTTTCTATAAATTTAAAAAATATAAAACTTTCAATGAGAAAAGGGAAATTTCACTTTTTGTTTCAAATATTCATTGTTGTTCTTATATAAACATCCATTCAAAGATCCAGGTGAGGTGCTATACAACTGTAGTTAATTTAGAAGCTGAGGCAGGAGAGTCATGAGTTTTGAAACCAACCTGTGTATTGAATATATGTTGATTTACCCAATAAATATTTTTATATTCTGCTTTAATTCAAATCTCCTGCTGAGCTCTCCCACCATATCCATTTTTTAGAAATCTAAAACTAATCTAAGTTATGGTTATAATTTGTGTGTTGCTTGTCTAGAAAACCTTAGATTAGACTCTAGTTTTACCCTAATCTTGAGTTTTAGGTCAACTGGAGTTCAGATATTCATACACACAAGTGCAAACTTTGGGAACTTGTTATGAAAGAAGGGAAGAAGAGAGACAGGAACGGGGAGAGGAAAGAGGATAGAGAAGGAGAAGGGATGAACCTAAATTTAAGAATACTGAAAGGAGTCAAGGAGAGTGGCACACACTTGTAATCCCAATATTTGTGGGGCTGTGTTGGGAGAATCACAGAAAATTTTAGCCCCTGGATACCCTGCTGCACAAAAAAAAAAAAAAAAAAAAAAGTACTTCAAAAGAAAATATAAGCAAATTCCTTTTAAAGTGATAAAACCAGTCCTAGCCTGTTGATTACTCAAGAGAAATTCTCAGGCCGAGTGTCAGGAATGAAGAATCCTGAGAATCCTGCTCACAAGTTAGCCAAGACTAAGAGCACCATGTAGGTTTTTTGACTTGTTTTATTTTCTTCTGAAACAGTGCAATTAACCCTCATTGTTCATAAGTGTCACAAACTCTATGCCAATAAGAACATCTTTACTTTCCAATGACTTTAGGCCTGGGTAGGATTTCATAAAGTGATGAGGTTTTTTTTTTTTCTTTTTATTAACTACATAGAAGGTTGTATTAAGATGGACAATGAATATATCAAATAGGCCAAGAATTTCCCAAAGCCATCAGGGAGAAATTTGAAGATAGTAAACATCAATGCAATTTTTGGGCTTTGTTTGTTTGTTTTGTTTTGTTGTTTTTTAATTTCTGATCTGAACTCAGGACAGAAACACTCTGGTCTGGACACTTCACTGAAAAGCCTGGAAGAATCCCCTGACATCAACAGACCCCTGGATCCCACCCCAGGCCTTGTTTGGTAAGAAGCTGTCTCTCCAGGAGCTTGGACAGAGCTGTGTTTTTTAACCAGTCACAAGCCTGAGAGACCTCACACTCTGATGGGGAAATGCTCTGAGACAAGGGACTAAGTAAGGGTCAGGTGAAGCCAGTCTGCTAAAAACACTTGGGCGGAAGTTGTGGGGAGCAGAGGTTGGGAGATTTGGCTGAAATTTTAAAACTTTTGAACAGGAAAAGGTGTATTATATTAAGATAAACAAGAAGCAGGAGCTACCTCAGGATTGGGGTTAGGGTTAGGGTTACCGGAAGCTGTGCCTGTCGTCTCTCCTCGAGGAAATCAATGAAAAAGCAGGGGCATCGGGCACAAATAAAAACCAACAATGAAACAAACTCGCCTTCCTAACGCACCCGTCACGCGTGTGATCAGCGTGATCAGCGTTCTCTGGTGCTGTGTATTGTGTTATAGAGAAGGACTGCATTTGCAACCTAAGGATCTGAGTGCAGATTCTAGCTCTGCAGACCCAAGCTTAGGCAAGCCCTTGCTTTTAGATAGGATCTTAACCAGTTGAGTGTCTGGAGTCACAATGAACAACCCGTGAGAAAATAGCAAACCTCCGCAGGATGGCTAGCCAAAATGGCTGATGCCTTTTTGATAAGAGAGAGGACGGAAAAACTTAAAAAGCAAGCCGGAAAACTAAACCTAAAGTCACATCTTAGACCATTTTACGAGAGCAAATTGCCTCAGAGGGCTTCACGGGCGTGAACCGATACCCGGTTATTATGGTTAGAAAAATACTTACAGTAATGACTGCACTTCATGATAAGGCTGAGCACATCTATCCCCTCTGCTTAAGGTCAGGAACATGAGTCATACACTTCACTTTAACAAAGCATTTACTGAACAGCTCGTAAACACCAGTTAATATGCTCAGGGCCATTGATCCAAGGGAAGATAAGACAGATGTTTGCAATCTGGCATAGGAAATAGATAACCAAGTGTTCTTATTTTTCAATTTTTAGCCCAAAATATCAAATTTTGCACTTTCAAAGCCATCTAATTATCTCAGAAATTTTAGTTTCATGAAAAGCCTCATTCCCTGGGTAACTGAATTGTTGCTATGGATTCCTTTTGTTCTCATCGCTGGAGGAACACTAATTAGCTAACCAGGCTCACACCCAGAAGATGAATTTGCTGCCCCTAATTAATGTGTGATGCTCAGTCCACACCCTTCCTTCTACTTCCAAAGCGGATCACATTGAAAAGCAAGGTCAAATTTTGCAGCCAAAAAGAAGCTTAACCAATGCCATATGTTCATCCCTCGGTATAACAATTCAGACTGCAGGCTCAATATTATCCTATAAACTTTCATATGAATAGCTATTTCTGTGGAAAAAAATATTGCAAGTTGTTTGACAAAAGGCCTGTATTTAGTAGGGTCAATGACAAGTCAGACTTAAACTTCACTCATTTTTATGAGTTTTTAATTTGAAAAAGTGCATAGTGTATTATGAATGTTTGTATATAGATGTTTTTACAAGAACACGGGTGCATGTGGAGGCCAGAAGAGGGTGCTCGATCCCCTGGATCTTGATTTATTGGAGTGATTGTGAACTACCTGATGTGGGTGCTGGGAACTAACCTCAACACCTGTAACAACTGTACACGCTCTTAACCGCCAAGCCATCTCCCCAGCCCCTGGTGTATCTGCATTGCCTCCTTTATGAGAACTTTGCAGGAATGTTCTTCACATCTATTACCTCATTTAACCTTTGTATTAACTCTTTAAGGTCTTGTTATGTAGTACAATTTTTAGAACGAGGAATCTGGAGATATATGATATGTATTGCACAGTCTGTGATATCATATCCTGTAAGTGGACCTGAACTCAAGCCCTCTCCTGTAGCCATTTCCAACAGATTGAACCACTCCCTCGTGGGGAGATGTGGGAAGCTTATGAAACTCAGAAGACCCACAAGGCCCTTTTCAGAGGTGACATAAGCAATACCCTGCTGTGAGAAAGGAGACTTTTCAGGTGCCTGACTCCATGAAGGTTGTACAAGGAACTCCAGTAGTGCAGCTGTCATGATTGGTTGCCAATGCAGGGGCGGGGCTTTCTAGCTGCCCAAGTCACCTGAGCTCTTGTGAGCAATACCAGTAAACTCACTGGTTCTCCAGGCTGGACTTGGAACAGAACATTTCTTTGGTCTGTTATTGTCTTCTCCATGGTGAATATAAAATGGATTTTCCCCAGGAAAAGTTATACATGTCCTGTCCTCTAGGTTGGGTAATATGAAATAATTTGCTTCACCTATATACCCACTCAATGGCTTCTACTATAGTTTAATATCAAACCTTTGTCATTTAGAGTGTAACTTTGAGATCGGGTTGCAGATCTGTGCTGCAGTTTAGCACCCAGAAGGGGAACTGTGTATGTGAGAGGGCCAGAGTGTGGTTTTCTCTAGTCTTTGGTTATTTTTCTTTCCTGTTCACATAGCTTGTGGTTAAATTATTTTCCTTAGACTTTCATACTAAAATAATTTGCCTTTGGATAGAGGCCAACCATAGACCATTTTCAGTGCTTTGCCAGATTGTTTGTTCTGAGCAACCCAAACGAAAGAATTTCCATGTCTTAAATGGACATTTGTAAGTTGTGCGCTTGGGCAGCCGGGGCTAGAATATGGGGGTCTCTTCAGAATCTTGCACGCTCTTGCTACACCTACTTTTCGGAAAAGACCCAACAACTACATAGAAAAATGAAAGTAATGACCCCCAAATCCCACCTCAGATCCCATTTCCAGATTCTACTAATAGATGCTTTGTGTTGATTCCAAAATTGTAACAAGGCCTTTTAATTGTTCTACTTTTTACATAATCCTGCATTTCTATTTCATAAATTCTTAGTTACCAAAAAGAAACTAAACTGGAAAGAGGCACTCTCACACTAAGTAAATGGGTACTTATTTATGCCTGTTATAACACTAATTATAGTCACAACATTACCGTTATAATGGAAATTATTCCCTTTGTATATAATAGCTGAACTGAAACTCAAAGAAATAATTGTCCAAGGCCAGTCAACCATAGAAAATGCCAGCTTCCCGACTCCAAATCAAGCCAGACTACAGGGTTCTTGTTCTTCATCTTTTAAAAAATTCGGAGTATTTTAGATTCACAGAGAACTTGTCCACATAGTACAGAGAGCTCACCCCTCATCCAGCTTCTTTAGGACATAACATTTCCCTGGTTTACTTGTTGAAACACATGTAAGAAAGTGATGTTGCCCTATTATTATTAAATAAAATCCAGTCTTTAGTTGGATTTCAATCATTTGCCACTATTTTTCTGTTCCAGGACTCCATGCAGAAGAGCAAAATGCATTTTACTGTGATGTCTGGGATGATATCTTAGTGTCTTCTTATCCTTCACAGCTGTGAGGCCCTACTGCCCAAACACCCTGTAAGATGTCCGCCGCTGTGTTTACTCATATTATTTTCCTCATAATTAGACTGAGCTATTTGAGGGACAGGTTTCCACTGTGTAGCCCAGGTTAGCCTGGAAATCCATTCTGTCTCAGCTTCCCAAGTGCTGGAACTGTAGGCATGCACCTCCATATGCCTGACTCGTGACCTTTGTTCTAGCACTTTCTGGTACTATTGCTAGTACTTTTAGACATGTTTATGTCCTACATTTCTATTTGTTGTTCTGTTTCAGGTTCTAGTTCATACCTGGTATGAACTAGAACCTCAGTATGACTTTCTAAAATTTTATTTTAAGACACTAATTTAATTGAAAACCCCAAGATGACTTGCATATTTCTGTAAGGCTAATAGCAGCTTGACAGTTGGTGTCAGCACTAAATTCCTAACGAAATAATGTTTTAAGTAAAAAGAAGTTCCAGTATTTTCTTGTTGAAAATTGTTCTAAGAGAAGAAAGCTTAAATATCACAAAGGGCTTATTCAGGGGGACATGACTGCTGTTTATGATAATAAAACACTTAAAAATCACACAAGGGCCTCACAACAGGGACGCAGTTAAGTAAATTATAGCACATTTGCAAAATGATGTATTATCAGCGTCTTAAAAAGACATTTACAAAGGTGGGTCACAATATGGACACTATTCAGTTGAAGGGAAAGATACAATGATGCATTCCTTTTCGTCACAACTAACAACACAGCCATTGTTCGAACATGACTACAGGAAAACACAGAAAATGTCAACAATGGCTGGCCCGGGGTGGCCTGATTTGCCACTCTACTTTGTTCAAATTTTCCATACATTCCATGTCATTAAGATGTTTCTGAGTTTGTATTGTAAGAAGAGAAAGAGAGAGAGAAAGGAGGGAGGGAGGAAGGATCCAAAAGAAACAAAAATAAAACAAACAAACAAACAAACAAAACACCCTCAAAGGAATTTGCTCTTAAGCCACTACAAGAACATCTGTGACTATAAAAGATTATTACTTTAAAGAGTCCCAGAGAGTAAGACCTGTGCATTAGGCCTAAATCCACCCCCTAGCCACAGCACCACCAACAGGAAGATGCTAACATTTCCTGAGTAGGGAGCGTGGGAAAGAAGAAAGAGGTTCTCCATCTCTCACAGACGCTCAATCCACCACCACAGCCTTGCAAAGGCAAGGACACTCCCAGAGAGAAAGATGGGCTCTTCCTAGCTCTGTGATATTGAATGAGTCATCTCACCTCAAAGCCTCTATTTCTTCATCCTTCAAAAGAACAAAGTTAACGCCTGCTCTTACCTGGAGGTAAAATCCAACCAAGACAATGACCGTTGTTAAGAAGCAGAAAGACAAGACAAAAAAGAAAAGGTCCGTGGTAAAAAGAGCACCGACCCCGGAAAATAGGAGACCTAGATTTCTTGGAGATGAATGCTTTTCATTTGGCATCCCTTACTATATAGTCATTCTACTGACAGCCCAGATAGAACAGAAACAAGTCTCCAGGCTGCTTATATGACACAAAAACTCTCCTGGACTCACAGCAAAAGTATAATTCATCCCCGTATGTTAATGCCAATCCATTGCGGTTCAAAAGAGGGCAACCTGCTTTGGAATTCTCACTCCATAATTTATTAGCAGAATCACCAGGACAAATTATTTAAACTCTCTTCCCCAATTCATTCTTTAAGGAATCTTCTTGGTTTGAGACAGCAGCTGGAGTTGGCAGCTGTCCTGACCCAGTACCCAAGCTGCATAAGAACTGGCATTTCTGGAAAACAGTTGGATGGGTACTAAGCAGCTAAACACGTACCACACATGCAACCTGCTTCCCATCAGCAGTCTCTGTCTCAGCTCTGAATTGCAGCAAATGCTCATCCTTTTCTCAAAGCTCCGTTATTAGTCACATTTGTAAACACAGGTCCTCCGTGGAAACTGGTCTGTCCCTGAGCAGCAGACAATGGCCCCAACACACCCACAATCTGAAAGAGAGCCACGGCTGACCAGCTGAATTGTTCATTCAGTAACCAGGAGCAGAAAGGGCAGCATCTCCCAGTTTCCCAGAGAGGACCAGAGAGGAAAGGTCAAGTAGAATGTTGTCACCAAGGCCAGTACCTGAACCAGTCTCCCTGGGGTCTTGGGATGGAAAATGGGCTTTCTCTTCCCACTCTGAGCCTCGCTTTATCTTTCCACTTTGTGCACAGCCTCATCCGTGTGCTGTTAGCAATGACTTTAACATTTGCTAAATTCCCGTGTTGTCTTCCTCAGGAGTAAGCTCAGGACAGGTAATCCATTCTCCGTGAGATAACAGGGCGTTTCTTTCCACTGGGCCCTCAAACTGTTTGGTTTCTACTTACAGATCACTTTCTCAATTAGGAAAGAGTTCAGACATAGGAAAGAGGTATAACTTTTTAAAAAAATTGTCTTGGTTTTGGAGATAACTCAGTTGGTACAGAACTTGCCTTGCAAACATGAAGAATGAAGCATGAAGTTGATCCCCAAAACACATGATGGGGAAAAAATGTCAGGCATGGTGGTGCTTGTAAGCCCAGCACTAAGAAGATAGTCATATGCCCCAAGGCCTTACAAGTCAGTCAGTATAACCTACTGGGCAAGGTGAAGGCCAGTGCAAGACACTGTCTCAAAAGCAGAATAAACAAAAACAATTGTGAGCCCAGTTTAGTCGTAGCACACACGATTAAAATAAAGATGGAGGCACCTGAGGAACATTATGCAAATGTGCCATGACCACACGTTTGTGCACATGCACACACACAAACTGTGTGGCTTAAGAGATGGAATGCTATCACTGGAGCTGTCTCCCCATTATTTGCCTCTCTGATGGCATGTCCCTCTTTTTGTGTGTTTCGTTGTTGTTGTTTCCATATGTGTTTGTATTCTTTTTCTACATATGTGGATAATCTTACATCTCTTTGGTCATGTTTAAGCATTTTAACACATGCCAAATGTAACTATTTTTCTTCAACATCCTCATTTGTAGGTGGGCTGAAAGGATTATTACAAGGACAAAATGAATTAATGCATGTAAACAATTTAACACTGCCTAGCATAACATGTGTGAGCTAGCATTATCATTATTTTTGCTTATTGTGTTTTGAGACTCATCTGTGTTACACATTTCGTTTTATTCAATTTATTTTAGTCTCCTTGTACTACTAAACTCAAATGTACTTCTCTGTGATTGCACAGATGAATTTTTGCTGTTCCTAGTATTTGCTATTGCAAACTATTCTGTAATCAGTATTTTCCCAACTGTTTATTTGTGCATGGGCAAATCTTTCTGGATTTTAATAATGAGGAATAGGCAATATATAGTCTTCAATGTATGTCAGCTCACTTTTATGATATGAGTGGATATATAGAGGTATGTGCATTTGTGTGTTCAGATTTTTATCATTCTTAGCTCATTTTAAGCTTCTTAGAGAAAAGACTAGTAGAATTCAGGCATTCAGTAATTACTTTAACACATGTTCATTCTGCCCTTGTATAGACACCATGCAGGTCAAGGTGACAAAATGCAAATATTAACAGCACTATCTACAAGTTGACATATACTCTTGAAGACACAGATTACTTAATCAGAACTGTGGTCTTTTCTGGGGTTAGGAGATGACTTTCATTGAGTTTTCATGTTGGATTAAGCATTGAATATATACTTTCATTCTAACAAATGCTAATGGCCCCCCTTGCTTTTGGGGCTCATGGTTAATCTCCCTGAGTCTAATTTTATCTAATTAGAAAGCACTCTTTTATTGTATTTAAGGGCTTAGATCCAAATACAGATTCCTAAATCAGCCCATGCTAAATGTGTGATCATGTACAAAGGACTTAACTTGATAAATTTCTGCTTACTCGTCTGTAATTAGTGCTGTTTTAGTATCTACCTATGAGAAGTTTCATGAGAAAATGCAAGTGTCTACTTAGTCCCAGACAGGTAATTCTTGTTCAGTGATGAGTGCTGTGATGATGACAGTGTTAATGATGCCACCATCAAGCCAAAGTATGTCCCCTTCTAGGAGTCAACACACCAAAAGGGGTCATTATGGAATTTTTACTCCCTTTCTTCCACTGGAGCCACAAATCATCAGTTATAATCAATTTACCTAATTCTGCAATCTCATCTTACAGGCTGCAGCCTTCTCCATGAGAAGTGCACTCACTGCGTATTTGATCTCAGCTTTGCTGTGTAGAAAATAAGAAAACTCCTTTTTAGTACATTATTTATCACTCTTTCTATTCAGTATTTGAGAATTTCATACATGTATATAATGTAGTTTAATTTTTGCCCAATAAATTTTGATGTAATAAAAGATAACTCCAGTGTTTGTTTTACTGTTAGTATTAGTACTGCTACTATAACAGTGCGACAAAGCCATTTCCACAAAAGTATACAATGTACCTTGAGCATGCCCATCCCCCACACCCTTCTTCCCTAGCTATAGCCATTCCCATTCATTCAGTTTGACTCTGCTCTTCACTTCGGAGCAGGATCCAACCCCCAGAGCTCCACATGCAGTTGTACACTCCCACCTCTAGAGGGAGCCTACAATGTGCTTGAGTCCATTGCTCTGACTTGCAAGAAAAACTGTTGACATCAGTGAGAAAGCCTCAAACAAAGCCCCAGGATTCTTTCCCAAACTCCAATCATACATAGCTCAGACTGTTCAGATCCCATGAAATTTAGTTTTGCTAGAATGGGATTTCACTGTAGAGTGGTGTTCAGCCCCCACAGTGGCCCCTCTTGAGGATTTTTTCTAAATTGAGCAAGTGGTACGTAAGATTCAGAGACACAGGCCTTGTCTCTCGATCTCTTTGTTGCAGCTGATTTAGAGTTAGGCTCATTGCAAAATTAATATTTGACAAACACCTTTTGTATTCTTTGGTTCTTTCATTCTATACCAGAAACATATTTAAGGAGTATACTACTTATGCTTCTACTGAACTCAGTTCTGTGTCAGAATATGTTTATGTCCCCTAAATTACTGCCTACTGCCAAGCAGTTGGGAAATAGCCAATAGCAGTTGGGTCTGCTAGCACAAGAGTTAGGGTGTTACAAAGCCATTTCCACATAAGTGTATGATGTACCTTGAGCCCATCCCCCAGGTATCTAGAAAATGGCTCTAGAGCTCCATTCCC
The DNA here is from genome assembly GCF_978045245.1 of Mus caroli. Taxonomy (NCBI): domain Eukaryota; kingdom Metazoa; phylum Chordata; class Mammalia; order Rodentia; family Muridae; genus Mus; species Mus caroli. Next base: position 56,779,322 of record NW_028227263.1, on the reverse strand, counting down.
TTTCTGAAGGACAGATAGCAGATGAGATTAGTGTTGCAGTGTTATCAAGCAGAGTGGAGACTTGGCCTGGAGCTGTTCTCAAAATCAGACCAAGGACACATTGAGTTTATTCCAAGATTAACTTTGTCTAATCATCATCATCATCATCATCTTTGTTAAAACTCACTGACTTCATGGTATAGCCACTGGAACATTGCCCATGTCCATTACATAACCCCACACCCATGTTTCTATAAGCAACCTTAACTAAACTCAGTACGTGGCACAGAAAAGACACAGAAGTACAGGGGAGCTTGTTGGAAATCAGGGTTCAGCAGTGTGAAGATTAGAAGAGATAATGGGGTGGATATTAGCAAAATGTATTATTTACATGCATGCAATCATGAAAGAACAGATTTTTTTAAAAACACTGATTTCCGTATCTCTGGAACACAGTCTACTAGAAACTGGAAAACTTGATATACAAGAGCCTCACAGAAGGGAGTGGAGAGAATGTTCCCCCTATAACGATCTGCAAATCTCCCTTAAGCACTTCTTTCCTGGTTCTTTTTTTTTTTTTCTAAAGCTATCGATTTGGCTCTTTGTGGGTACATTTTCCCTCTCTAGAAAAACAAAAGAGCCATGTCTTAATCAGAAGGAAATGATTAATTGAGTGCATGGTGGGGGAGGGAGAGAAGATGAAGTCAGAGAAGGCTGCACAGAGTGCTGAGTGACAAGAAGAGTAAGCTGGGGGGAGGGGGCGGAGAGGCAGCAAAGGTGTGACAACACAGAAGAGCTCAGTCATTGAAGGCACCCTGTGTGTCCTGGAATGACTTCCCTTGAAGCCATCCAAGTAGTGGTAGAAGTAGAGGTTAATAAATAAGGGTGATTTGCAAACTATTTAATGCTGAGTATGGCATGGCTCGGAACCAATTGAAATGGAGGCCAGCCAATTCAGAGCCCTGTGAAATGCTGGGCCACTCTCAGGCCTGCCAGTGAGCCTGTGAAGTAACTTGTGGCCAGATGATCCTAAGTGAAAAGAAGTACAATCGCATTTGCAATTGATATCATCCTTACGGGAGGCTAGATTGCTTAATGTCCTAATGGCTGTGAATGTGTGAAGCTGACAGAATTTACTCAGCAAGTCATTTCAAAATGAAATGTTGATTGGAGTCCCACACCCAACTATGGAAAGAAGTCTGCACTGCAGTCCAGAGTCATGGCCGCAGCAGCAGCAGCCATAGTAAAGCCCACAAGGAGCCAAGCTAGAACTAAACCTTTGGCCTATGAGAAACCAAACCTTATCTCCTTTTCATGTCATTAGTGCCAGGGTGACTTTTAGGCAAAGCCCAGCTTGGCACTAACTGCTGTGTTTATATACCACAAAACAGCAGCTCGCCTACTTATGCATTCTTGATCAGCAGTAGGGCTGATCAAGGCAGGAAGGTAAACATTCATTAATTTAAAGCCAGATTTTTCCAGACAACGGGCCTCTAAGTCAAGTGATTACCAAGCAAAGGCACCATGTTACCATCCTGAAATCCCTCTACTCTTTCGGCTAGGAGAGTCATCAGCACTGTGGATTAAGGTCACTTCCCAGTGTGTAATGAAGGGTTTGCCATTAGATCTGAAGGAGGACTGACCCCTGAGCAGCATCTGGGGACCATTAGTCACTGGGTTGTCAGGGATGTTTGTTGTCAGACTCCTGGAACTTAATGAGCTTCCTTTATAGAGAGGAAAGTGACAACCCCCTAAGCACCCTGAGACAGCTTCTATGGACAAGCCATTGGCTATCCTTTAGGATGGCACTTGTATGTTTAGCTGTAAGTGGCCAGAGATGCCCTCATTCTTTTGTAGTGAGCTACTGCTGGCAAAGTTGATCCCACTTCAACAAGAGTCTTCTAAACCAGACCTTGAGATATTTCCCTTACTCTAAGGCACACAGCATGTCAAAGGTCTAGGGGGTAAATGGTGTACTTAAGAGCCAGGAATGTGACTAGGAGCAAGTGACCTCTCAGGCTCCATGCCTGTGAAAGTAATTCTGTTCTAATTTGTGGCTGCTGTCATGGTTGCATAAGGCATTGGGGAGTGACGTAACCAATCATTGCTGTATATGAGCCACATGACAATGGTGTTGTTCTCATTGGTTCAGACAGCCTAGGAGGGTGGAAAGTCAGAGTCCTCTGAAACGTACTCTTAGAAACAGCACGGAGCTGGGGGGTTAGGGGGCAGGAGGTAGGATCAGTGGGTAAAATACTTGATGTGCAAGCATGAGGATCAGAGCTAAGATCCCAGAATCCACATAAAAGCTAGGTGGGGTGGGAGCCTGCCTTGCATTGCAAGACTGGATTCTCAAGCTGGCTAGCCAGACTCACCAAAAATGTGAAACCTGAATTCAGCAAGAGACTCTATCAACCATAAGAAAGAGAGTAATCAAGGAAGATACCAGATGTCAATTTCTGGCCTCTACATGCATACACATATACACATGACCAGGTGCCTGCAAACACATACACATGTACAAGTACACCGTACACACATACAGAGAGAGAGGAGGACAAGGATAAGGACCAGGAGGAGGAGGAAAGAGGAGGAGGAAGAAGAAGAGGAGGGAAGAAGAAGAAGAATGATTAAGTAGGACTAAAAGACTGTCAATTATTTAGGCACCTGTGGGAGAGCCATGGGGTTGGTGGTGTTAGAAAAGGTAAAAGTCTGTGAACAGACAATCACTGAAAAAGAACTAATGTCAGGTGCCGAGCAGTGGTGGTGCACACTTTTAATCCCAGCACTTGGGAGGCAGGCAGATTTCTGAGTTCGAGGCCAGCCTGGTCTACAAAGTGAGTTCCAGGACAGCCAGGGCTATACAAAGAAACCCTGTCTCAAAAAAACAAAACAACAACAACAACAACAAAAATCCTAATGTCAGAAACTTAAAGAAATTTAATTGTGGCCTTTGAATTCCTCCTGTCTGGGTTTGAACTCTAGCTTCTCCTCCTCTGTCTTTTTTTTTTTTTCTTGTCTATCCTATCTATAAAATAGGTCTACTATTAAATAAATTTAATTTAAAGGGTTGTTACAAATACTCAAAATAATATAGTTAACCAGAGTTGAAAATAGAAAGCATCAATGAAAAGTGATCATTCTTTGGGAGAAAAACTGACTTCATTATAACAAAACAAGAAATGTAGTATATTATAAAAATGCAGGTTGCCCGTTATCAAGGCTAGAAAGGACGCAGAAATACCCTCATTCTTTGATAGTGAACTATTGCTCAAAAAGCTGACCCCACTTCAACAGGGGTCTATTTAATGTATTAACTTTCTAGAATGTATTAAGTCTTCAATGTATTAATACTCTAAAAGTAATACACTGGCTGAATATAAGAGAGGTTGACTAATAGTCACACAGCTACTGGTAATAAAGTGAGACCCCAGCAAAAATCTTAGAAAACCAAAGCAATTTCTTTTCCTTGTCCTAAAAGATTTTCCAAGACCAATCCATGGACATGAACTCATTACACGAAAACAGTATGACACGGAAACATGTTCAGCCTCATGTCTGTGGTGAGCCTGCATATGCATATGCCCACGTAGATAGCAGGTACTGCACACTGGAATCCAGGCTAGCACACTGGGCATCAGGCCCTATCCATCAACAGATAGATGGACAAGCAGGCTAAGTATCCATCAACAGATGAAAGAATAAACCATTTGCAATGTGCCTATACAATAGAATATTAATATACCATAATAAGAAATGACATGCTGACACATGCTAAAACATGAATAAACCTAAACATATCATGTTGAATGAAAGAAGCCAGATGAATATACAGGCTGTATACAGTAACATTTCATCCAGAATCTATAGACAAAGAAAATAATTAGTAATTGCTTAGAGCTGGAGTTTGCTTGGGGTTAAGGGAATAGGAGGAATAAGAAGCAATTGTCTTATGGGTAAAGTGTTTCTTTGTGGGTAATGTATTTTGGAATCTGATTGAGGTAATGACTGCACAGTTGTAAAGGCACTTTAATGTTACCAAGCCATTAACTTTAAGGTGGTTCACTTTACATTAAAAACTACATAATAACTTTGGAAATCAGTCTGGCTGTTCCTCAGAAAATTGGACATAATACTTCCAGAGGATACAGCAATACCTCTACTGGGCATATATCCAGAAGATGTTCCAACTGGTAAGAAGGACACATGCTCCACTATGTTCATAGCAGCCTTATTTATAATAGTCAGAAGCTGGAAAGAACCCAGATGCCCCTCAACAGAGGAATGGATACAGAAAATGTGGTACATTTACACAATGGAGTACTACTCAGCTATTAAAAAGAATGAATTTATGAAATTCCTAGGCAAATGGATGGACCTGGAGGGCATCATCCTGAGTGAGGTAACCCAATCACAAAAGAACTCACATGATATGTACTCACTGATAAGTGGATATTAGCCCAGAAACTTAGAATACCCAAGATACAAGATACAATTTGCAAAACACATGAAACTCAAGAAGAACAAAGACCAAAGTGTGGATACTTTGCCCCTTCTTAGAAAACACCCATGGAAGGAGTTACAGAGACAAAGTTTGGAGCTGAGACGAAAGGATGGACCATCTAGAGACTGCCATACCTGGGGATCCATCCCATAATCAGCCTCCAAACACTGACACCATTGCATACACTAGCAAGATTTTGCTGAAAGGACCCTGATAAGCTGTCTCTTGTGAGACTATGCCGGGGCCTAGCAAACACAGAAGTGGATGCTCACAGTCAAGCTATTGGATGGATCACAGGGCTCCCAATGGAGGAGTTAGAGAAAGTACCCAAGGAGCTAAAGGGATCTGCAACCCTATAGGTGGAACAACAATATGAACTAACCAGTACCCTCCAGAGCTCGTGTCTCTAGCTACATATGTATCAGAAGATGGCCTAGTCAGCCATAAGTGGAAAGCGAGGCCCATTGGTCTTGCAAACTTTATATGCCCCAGTACAGGGGAACGCCAGGGCCAAGAAGTGGAAGTGGGTGGGTAGGGGAGTGGGGGGGAAGGGTATGGGGGACTTTTGGGATAGCATTTGAAATGCAAATGAAGAAAATACCTAATTAAAAAAAAACTACATAATATACAATGAATTGACTTGGCTTTAACTATAGGAGCCAATACATAGTTAATAGTATTTTCTTAACTATTCATTACAATAATCCATTGCAAATATATAGATTTGTTGATTCAGAATATTTGTGTCAACTGTCTTCTAAGCTTTTCATACTTTCTTTCTTCTTTAAATGCATGTTGGTAGGATATATATATACGTGTATGAATGTTTGCATGTATGGAGGTACATGTATATGCACAGGTGCATTTGGAGGGCCATGTTGGTTCAAGTGCTTCTTCAATTACTCTCCATTTTATTTATTGAGGCAGAATAACTCCATGAACACAGATCTGGATGAGCCCAGCTAGTAGAGCTGGGATTCCCCGTCTCTGTCTCTTAGATACGGGGATTACAGGCAGCTGCTTCACTTGTCCAGTTTTCACATGGGTTCGAGGGATTCAAGCTCTGATCATCCTGCTTGTCTGGCAAATGCTTTATCCACTGGGTCATCTTCTCAGCCTGAAATTATCTGTACTTTCTGTGCCTAAATTTCCTGACCTGCTAAGTGGAAATAATAACACTTGTCCCATTCATTATTGAGATAAGATATAAATAGAAATATACCCATTTGCAATCACATAAAGTTGTTTGCATTGATATCACCTGTTAACATGTGCATACTAGACAGACATACTATCACTGAGCTAAATCCCCGGCCTCAGTATTTTTATAACTTATAAATCCCCACCGTTGCACTCTTTTCGATTTTATTTTTCCACCAAGATGAGCTGTTGTAATAGCAGAGCACTTTGGCTTTAGAGAGGAAATGTCTTTGCTTTTGCTTTGTTCTCAGAGGCAGCACCTGTGTAGCAAGGTATATTTTCTTGATCAAAGGCATTTCTCACATACTCATTAAGTCCTCAGGCCCCCAAAAATAATCATACAGTGTCTAAGGCTGTTCATGTTCCAGAAGTGTACGTCACAGATCAGAGCAGACAATAGATCTATTTTCTAGGATAGTCAGTGCTTCCTGGCTAACAATAAAATGTGTGGTTGCCATAGTCTTTGCTTTCCATCACAGTCATTTGACTAGAAGTAGTCACATGGCCCAGTCTGAATGCACAGAACACTGGGAAACACATTTATATGACTACTTATTATGTGATGTACTTAGATAGGCAGTGATTGTTTCTTCCATACTGTTTCAAGTTCATCCTAAGAACTCTAGGACAGAAGCTAGTTCTGCCTTGACCTTGTGAATGTGTTCCTTGGAATTGTGATCCAGATATTTTTTTATTCCAGTTTCCCTGGATCCTCTGGCCACATTCTTGACTTAACTTTGAACTTTTGTTCTTGTGTTGGGGAACCCTGCCCTTGAGTGCAGCTCCTCTTAGTACCTGTTACTAAGGCTCCCCTTATCTACTTACCACTCTCCTGTAGCCTGATAACAGATTCTATGATCTGAATATGCCACTGATATAACCTGGCACCTTGCCTTCTCTGGACTCGTTGACTATACTTTTTCTGGCTAATTCAGAGCCTTCTCTCTATTGCTTGTTCTCTTTTGCCAAATTTACCTGAATATAACCTAGTCCATTCCCATTACCATCCAGGATCTTATCTGAAAAAAGTAATGAGAAAAATAAAGAAAATGGTGGAAAGCTCAGGAAAAGTAAAGCAGAATAGATGTGTGGGGATATGGTGAATGGCCATTACATGTGGGGTGAGGTTCATGTGTAAAACTCACTGAAACTTTCTGGTTCTTCATCTACAGGAAGAATAAGGTAGACCAGATGGCTATTAAGGCTCCTTCTACCACTTACAACTTATGGTTTTCTATGTTGATAAGTAGTTTGTTTAAAATCTTTTGTGCTCCTTTGAGAATCAGAGAAAAGAAATGCAGGGCATGCACATTGACTAGGAGGTATTTTACTCAAATTTTGAGTGGAAACTATTATTATTTAGGAGCACGTAGTTCTAATAGCTAAATATTTTCAAGGGATTTCCTGGATAAAGCCTGGAACCTTTGCTTTTAAAATGGGAAAAGGGAAAGTTAACTTTTAATATATTTTACCTGACCATGATGAACATATTAACATTGCACACATAGGAAATTTATAAAGCACTTTTATTCTGCCCATTTTTATATTAGGCAAAAGAGGCTGAAATTCAGTATGTTCTCAAATTAGCTAAAGAAAGCCCTTGTCAGATCCCCCTCAATCCATCTGGTTACTATTATTAAAACATTATGAGCTATATGTACTTTCCATAGAGGGAAAAAAGAATAATCCCTTCAAACATGTCATTTCATTGGTTTCAAAAAATGAAGGCAACTGTTAGGGGAGCTATCAAAGCAGTCTGAAGTACAGTGTGAGCTGTCAAGGGAAAAAACATAAAGGAGTTTTCTATAACTGGTTTGGTGGATTCAAATGCCAAAGCTTGGGGTTATAAGAACAATGTGTAATTCTTAAAGACAGTTGTTCCTGCCTGGAGGCATCTGAACCCATGAGGCAAATCCTGCATCACCTGGACCACATTACATTGTCTGGGGCCTAGAAGGAGAAAAGGGAAGCCCATCAGAAACAGCCCTGACACCCTTGCCCTCACAAGAGAGAAGAGTTCTAGTTGTGTCGTTGTGTTTTAAGAGGGCCATATCCTGGGCCAGCTTTGCCCATAACATCAACTCCAGTGAGAAAATACTTCTTCTTAAGTAGGATACAATGGAATGAGAGAGACCTGCAGTCTGACAGACTTGGAGCCTTGTCTGAACTCCTGGTTTCCCATTAGAGACCTAGGGCCTGCATAGGGTCCAATCCATAGAAGACACTCACAAAGTCTCTACTGACCCAACCTATTGAGCCAAGGAAGAAATGTTCTGACCACTCTTAACTTCTCTTACTATAGTATTAAATATATGGGCTCTAAATACAATCAGATCCTACTTAACTCTCTAGGTTCAATTTCTTCATCTGTCAAGTGAAAACTTTGTATATATATGTCATATATCATATAATGATCATATCTACTCATAAGCCAAAAGTGCCTAATAAGCTCTATATATACGTGTCTACAAAACAAAGTCACTATTATATAATACTTGGGTAACATGTTTAGGTTTTTTTTCGGTTGGTTGGTTGGTTGGTTGATTGGTTGGTTGGTTGGTTGGTTGGTTTGGTTTGGTTTAGCTTCTAACGATTCTTTAAGTTTTAGTATGATAAAGTATTAACCATTTAATTCTAAGTGGAGACAAAGACAAATATAAAATTTTGTATCCAGGAGGATCTCAACTTGGTTTAAAGTAAAATTTAGTTTTTATGCCTTATTTGGGTAGTCATAGAAAAAGGACTGAAAAAAAATAGGTCAAAATGATACAATGATTATGTCTAGAGGATAAAGGAAAACTTTTTTTCATTTTCTCCAGTATATGCCTAGATTTTACTAGTTTTACACTTAGGAATTCTGTTAAACTTAAGAACATAGCAGGAGGCAGGAGGCTCATGATCCACTTTCAAAACTTAAGAGCTATATGTTGAGTCTCGAAGTCTTTCTGCATGTGATATGCAAGTGTTGTCTTGTTAAATATTGAGCATAAAGCCAGAATAGAAAGATTTGGTTTTTATTTTTTGCTCTTTTGCTCCTACTACAATTGTGGAACATCCCTTATTCTTTATTATATTTATTATAAAAATACCCCTTTATGATATGTCTTAGCACTCTCTCAACCTCTTGGTGCCTGGAAGAGGGAGTCTGTCTGCTTTGTGCAGAATACCTTGCCCAGGGCAGGTGTTTGCTCTCTTTTGATATCTGAGTGGTAGAAGGCTGGAGAACTTCTGACCTTCCACATTCATTTTTCACAATAATCATGAACTGGGGACAAGGGCATACATCAGTGAGTCATTTTCCTGGTAGTGAGCCAAGCCCACCTTCGTCATCTCTAGTCAACTTCTTGTTTTGGGGTTTTGTGTTGTTTTCCTTCATCCATATTCACACTGAATCCTCACAGCTACTCTGTACAGAAGGGTCAATAGGATGTCATGTTTATAGATGAGCATAGACGATTCTGAGAACAATGGAAGATTAAATAACTGTCATGGGGCAATATGCAGGGTAACCTATGGGCCATGACTCAAATGCTGGTTGTTTATCTCCTAAATTCTGACACTTCTTCCCTTAATGTACTCTGCCTCAGAGGAATAACCAGAAAGTACACTCTCCAGGTCCTGCTAAACTAGACAGGCATCATCTTTAGATAATCCAGAGTGTTCTCTATCATCTTTTTTCTTGTTGCTAACAAGGAACAAGAAAACTTGACATCTCCAAATTGAAAGTACAGTGGTGTAAAAGTTTCCTTCTTGTTGGTATAATGTAACTACACCTTATCTCATAAGGTAAATGGATCACCTTAGATTGGATGCTGACTTAGTCTCATCAAGCAACGGTCTGTGAAACTCTGTCTTCCTATTGGTTACAGTGAGATTTCCAGGAGCATCTCTATGTTTGCCCAGTTAAGGCAACCAATTAAGGCTCATCTTCCTCTCTCTCTTTGTAAATAGTAATCAAGTCACCCTCTCTAGAGACATATGGGTTCCATAAAATGTTCCTTAATTTCTCCAATGGCTTTTATCCTTGAGGACAGATTCTCTTTACATATATATCATTTTTCCAAGTTGTAGTTTGTCAGTAAAGCTCAGTGGTCATTCCAGTTTGAACTAGAGTATTGTCCCTCCCAAAAGCCTAAGAATCTAGCTCTAAACTAGTACAGTATAATGAGTCATTATGAGCTTTTTGAACCAATTGGCAGGTTCTTTAGAACAAAGCTAGAACCTGGACAAAACAACCTAGTGACATTCTTGATCAAGTGACCAAATTTCCCTAATTCTCTTGCATATGCTGTTATGTTTTCTGTGATTGTGGTGATGAAGAGGGTGAAGTAAAAATCAGAAAACATGGTCTCAGTCCCCAGAAGACTTCTTATATCCCCTATCCATGCAGGCTTGGACCATGGTGAGATTTAGCTAACAGGAAATGTGTTGGTTTGATCAGGTTATCACAAAAAAATGCCACAGGCAATGTGACTTATACAACAGAAACTCATTCTTTCATATTTCGAGAAGCTACAAGGTTACAGTGCAAGCAGGCTCGCAGGGGTCTTCTGAGCTCAGCCTCTTGGCTTGGAGATGTCCATCTTCCCACTGTGTCCTCACAAGGTCATCTCTCTGGGTTCAGTGTCCTGGCTTCCATTTCTTATAAAGAAAACAATCATATTGTTTTGAGGACTCCAATAACAACATCCATTTTACTCCTCTTTTAAGACTTCTCCAAATGCAATCTCAATCTGAAGCACTGAGAAAGGGGGCTTCAACTCATGACTTTTAAGAGGATTCTATTCATCCCATAAGGGAGGCATATGGAGAACCAGATTCAGTATTCCTCATGCTAAATCTTAACACAGACCATGGCAACAGCTTTGCTATTACTGCCTAAGGGTGTATAGCCTCTGCTTCTCTCCAGTCCTCCCCAGAGATGCCAGGGTCTCACTTACATGACAATTGGACCATTTTTGCCTGCTGGATTGACTTCCCTATTGGTCATCAGCTATTGCGCAGTACACAGCTGAGGTCAAACTATAACACACCTCTACTGGCTCACCATTGCCTCCAAAGCATTACAGTTGGTGCAACTTTGCAGGGCTCATATCTATCTGGCTCAGCCTACATCCAGCCTCCCTGCCTGAAATCACTACCCTGTCATACTCACCTCCCAGATAGTGACTAATCTTCCTTCAGCTGGAGCTTTATACCTGTTTAGCTTCCTGTTTCATGCCTTTAGTCTAAAAGAGCTGTCTAAAAATGATACTTCAAAGGCATGTCTTCAGCAAACACACAAAGCCCCCAAGGAAGTGATTTCTCTGTATTCTGCAATCTCACAGCACCTGAAAATTCTGTATCTATGCTGCTCATTATCTTAAATGGCATCAATTTCTTCATATCACCTCACTGGGATGTGGGCCCCTGAGCAAAATAGCATATTCCCTTATATACCACCATAGGTGTAGGGCTAGGTGTACAAATATCCCACATCTACTAGTGCATACCTAGGAAAGAGGTGCTAAATAAAAAGGTAGAAAAACTAACAGAGTCTTGTCATGGTGGTGATGGCATTGCTGGTGTGTGCTGTGGTGTTCATGGGTTGCCTGATAATGTCCTTTGCAAACATGAGTCATAAACACCCTGTGGCTAACATCCCTGACCTACCCACCTGAAGCAATACTTTAGTCTGCAGAAGGGTTATAAAGTGCAGCAGTTATGTTAAAATTAGATACAAGAAATCAGAACTGGAGATAGCAGCTTAAACTGACCTCAAAAGTCACTGCATGTGTCTCTGTGGTGTAAACCGTGCACACTTCAGTGTGGTGGCAGCCTGAGCCCTAGAACAACTGAATGTACTGTAAACATGTGGTAAATGAAATGCCTTATTTGTGTCATTTCCCATGAAGCAATCCAAGAAAAGAAAGCAGGAGGAAAATGTTCTATAATGGTTAAAGGCTGAAGCAGAACAAGTTCCTGCCCGCCCATCACAGAATAATGTAAAGCTGGAGGAGAATCAAGGAGACAAATGAACGAACAAATACCTAGCCCAATGTTTTTCTCTAAATGCTTCTTTTGGGCACAGAACAAAACACAGAGATGCTTTCTTTTCATTAAAACAAAATTTCAAATAAGAAAATATTATAAAAGTTGTACAAGATAGGCAGACGTCAAGATAACCAGCCACTTACACATCTCTAAGAGAATGTATCAAAGTCAAACAATTTGTATAAAATAAAATATAAGAAAAGTCTCTCTTCCAAATAATTGTGGTTCTCATCATTAGTGTCCCCTCTGAACAGTGCCACTATCAGCCATCCAGTTATGAGACTCATTAGTTATTAATGTCCCTTGACATTGTCCCCTTCTCTCGCCCAATCTCAAGGCTCATGTGTCACCAGGTCCTGTTCGTTTCCTTTCTCAATACACCGTATCCTTTGACTTCTCTCCATCTGTGTTCCATAGTCTCATCCCAGGGTGCTATCTCACCTTATCCAGACAATTGCAGGAAACTCAGCTCATCAGCACATCCTTAGTCCCTAACAAAAATGTCCTTCATTGACATAGCCAACGTGATCTTTGGTAGAAAAACAAATTTTTGTCTCTGCATTCTATTGAAAACCTTCCAGAGATTTCATTCTGCCTCAAGGCTGCAGACCTCAGTCCTGAGAAAGCCACCCACACACCACACAACTCTGTGTTCATGTGTTCATGTGTTCATGTGTTCATGTGTTCATGCCCCTTCCCTTCCTGCAACGCCTTGAGAACTTGTCTCCATCTAGACAGCGCAGCTGAACCCACTGTGCTACTCAGCCTAATTAGCTATCTCTATTGTTACTATGTTTAAAATATGAATATAGAATTATTCTTCACCATAGAGTTTCTACTTGTTACTATTAATACTGCTCCTCTTGTAGAAGACTTAATGTAAGATCAACGCTTTAAAACAGACATAAAAGTATAAACTATTTCAAATGCTGTTGTAAGCCATTAGAGGGGCAAATATTGTACAATGTATCTCTAGAACTTCATTTTGTATAACTGAAATTTTATACCTACTTCATCCTTTTCTGAGCCTATGGTAACCACTGTTGTACAAGGTTGCCTATTTGAGAAATGTCAGACATGTGCAATTGTTCAGTGTTTGTCCATCTGGGACTAGTTCATTTTGTTGTGCAAAGTGACTGCAAGGCCCATCATTTTTAATTTTTCAGGGTTTTTTTTTAATTTTGTTTTGTTTTGTTCTTTGCTTTTAAAGCTGAACAGCATTCTCTGTTGAACATGCATACAATATTTTTAATCTATTCATTTATCAAGGGATATTTGAAATGGTTTCACATCCTGGTTTTTGTGAACAGGGCTGCAATAAACATAGGATGCTAATATGCTAATATTTGTTTGAGAATTTGATTCCAACCCTTTGAAAATATATCCAGAAGTCAGATTGTTTGACTTTTATCTTATTTCATTTTTGAGCAATCCCCTTACTTTTTTTCCATGGCACCAGCAACATTCCACATCTCTAACAATAAGTTAGATTTCCACTTTCTTAAAATCTTCATCAAACACTTGTTGGATTTTGCTAATAGCCACTGTCACAGAGGTGAGGTGCTAGCATATTTAATTTGCATTTCTCTAATGGTTATTGACACTGAAATCTTTTCCTGTGCCCGTTGACCAGCTATATATGCCTTTGGAGCAATGTCTGTTCAAGTCTTTTGCCCCTATTTTAATCAAGTTTTGGAGGGCATTTTTTGCTTAGCTTTCACTCCTCTCTTAGAGTCACGGCCTCATGTATTCAAGCCTGGCCTCAAACGCACTATGTCATCAGGGAAAATCTTGACCTCCAGTATCTATCTAGGCATACACAACTGCACCTGGCTTGTGTAATGCTGAAGTTCTAAGAAAGACTTTGTGTGTACCAAGCAAACATTCCCCCAACTGAGCTAGGTTACGTTTTGTATTGTTTTGCTTTTTGCTTTTTTGTTGTTGTTGCTTCCATTGAGTCAAGATCCCTTTATATCTTAAGCTTTGTGGTTTGTAAATATTTTCTTCCATTCTCCAGACACTGTCTCCCTGCCCCTTGCCATTCTACTGGCTGTTAATTTTGCTGTGCCAGGGATTTTGAGTTGCACTAGTATGTTTAACTTGTTTCCTGGGTTTTTCATATCAAATCCAAACAAAAATCATCACCCAGACCAATGATATAAACCTTTTCCCCTGGGAAATATTAGTTTCCAGTCTGATGCTTTAATTCTTTAATCCATTTCTGTATATAAAGATTCAATATCTGTTTTTACATGTGTGTCCACTTTTCCCAACACTCTTGGTGAAATTAATTAACACTCCATATTTCAGGTCTTATTTCAAATATAGCTTCTTCACAGAAGCCTCTTCTAATTACATAACATACAATCTCAAAAATAAAACACCTGCATCCAGGCTTCCAGCTCCTCACATACTCTCTTAGCACCATATATACGTGTTATGTAGTATTTCTTCTACTAAAATGGTTGTCTGTGTAATTATTTAGCATTATCCTTCCATTTGAATGTACACTTCTGTTTTTTCCAACTGCATTCTCACTACCTACTCTACTGTATGGTCAAAAGTAGCTGCTCCATAAGTTAGTATGTGACAAGTGGTATGATATTGTTTGGTAACTTTGAACAAATAACACATCAATTCACCTTGTATTTTGTGAGTCAGCTCTACCTAAATGAGTGTGATATTTCAGTCTTTCCATTTCTTTGCTTGGGTGTGGTGCTTTGAATGAAAATGGTTCCCACAGAGTCATAGGGAATGACATTATTAAGAGGTGTAGTCTTGTTAGAGTAGGTGTGGCCTCCTTGGAAAAAGTGTGTTACTGGGGGTATGCTTTGAGGTTTCATTTGCTCAAGCCAGGTCAAGGGTCACATTCTCTTCCTGCTGCCTGCTGATCCAGAAGTAGAACTGGCCACTACCTCTCCAGCATCATCTGTGTCTGTGCGCCATTATGCTTCCTACAACAAAGAAAATGAACTAAGCCTCTGAACCTGTAAACCAGCCAGAACGAACTGTTTTCCTATTTAAGACGTGCTGTGGTCATGGAGTCTCTGCACATCAATAGAACACTGACTGAGACACTGGATCTAGGTATTCAGTATACACTCACTGGAAAAAAATGAATGTGTAAGTGAATGAAGGAAGGAAGGAGTAGAGAAGATGAGGAAGAAACAATAAAGAGATTAAGCAGGGTGGGCAAAATGGCTCTACTCAACAAAAAGAACAGTGAGGAACCTGTTCTCTGACCCTTATTTATAGGCTTTAGGTAATGTGGTTTGTATTCATCTTCAACCATTAAAATGCATTATGTGAATGGGTATGGTTCAGACATTTGTTCCCTACAAAAAGCCAATCTTCACTCTTGGTTCCTCACTAAGGTTTAACTACCCCTAAGGCAAAGTTAACTGATTTGAACAACTCTCACCCCTTCTTCCTAGTCTTTACCTTCTCTTCCTGCTTCTTCTCCTTCCTGGTGTATCTCCTTCATAGGCCCTGACACAAGTGTCATTTCAATGCCACCACTGTGCTTTTGCAATATGCAATTTTAATTTTCAATTATCTTAGTAGTTAAGTCAAATAGTGGTGTTTTTTCCTTTTCCCCATTGTTTCCCATGGAAAGAATGTGTCTTCATATATTCTGCCTCCTTGGTACCCAGGTAATTCTTTAAGATTAAAAGAGTCATACTTAACTCCTGAATTTGAGAATTGAGGAATAAGTCTAAGCAAAACTCTCCCTTTTAATGGAGAGAAAAGGTCTTAGCCTTGTTGATGTCACCATTTATAGACATGAAATAGAATTCACTCATAAACTGCTCCGTGTGCACAGTAAATTTTGATAATTAATTTCCATTAAGTATGAGTTTATGTCTTGCTTCCCTTTCATCCACTCTAGTGATGGACAGACAGATGGGCATGGGAAGGCTTTTCTATATCCACACAGAGGCATGGGAAAGCATACTTGCTCTGAGAATTGTAAAGTTGTTTACGATGTTGAAATCTCTCCCTGGAGGGGTAGCAGGCGAGGTCATTTAAAGGAGATTTTAAATGTTGACTTAACTTATCACAGGCTATAGGTTTTATAAGAGTCTGTTAGCCAAAAGTCACTAAATATAGCTTCTGCCATGAGGTTGTTTTCCTTGGAGCAGTTAGAGGAAAGGTCACCCTGTAGGTCTCAGGGAACGTCAACACAGCCTCCTTCAGAGCAGGAGATGTTTCTGAAGAAGAGCCCAGCCACATAAACAGGAGTTCCAATGACCTTCCTGGAAAACAAGAACAGACAAGAGTGATTTAACCATGTGCAAATAGTCCCTAAGCACATAGACCCCAGAGCTAATCAAGCTTATGAATGGGAAATTAAAAGAAAGGAATACTGAAATTCATCAAGTACAAGGGTCAGATTCTATCTCAGGAGAGAGCAAAGAAAACAAGTCGATGTTGGTTATATAAGCTAAATGCTGATGCAAACAAGACTCGCATGGCTGAGGTCTCATCTCCTTCTTTTAATATAAATCTAACAGAACATGGACATGTCATTCAAAAGACAATCTTGAACCTCCACCTTTCAGTCCAGTCCCCTTTGAGTTTGTTTCATTCAGTTTAAATCTGGATTAGGTCACCAGTTAAAATTTATAGATACCAACTCACATATCCCAAATAAATAGTGTCTCAACTCTGAGAACTGAGGACTGAGTCAAACCATGAGAGTAAAGGCTAAAAGAATGAAATTTCTTTTTAAAAGAAATAAGTAGAAGTCTCGGGACTCCACATGTCCTTCAGGGTGTTTAGAAAGGGCCCAGTCACAGCTGTGTTTACCACAAGTGCTAACCACTAAAATAGCCAGGCTTCTCCTGGCAATCATGTGAAGTGGATATTAAAATCTTCATTTTATTGATCAGCAAGTTGAAGCTCACAGAAGTTAGCAAAGTCATCCAGGATCACAACAGAGGAGGTTGGATCACCATTTGAAACCAGGAACTAACTTCAAAGTCTGTTCTCCCTTGCTTGTGGCCCCCGGTCTCTTATGGGCAAATCATTCTATACACATCTGTGTGCATCCCTGTGCCTTTCTGCTGATGTCCCAACTTTCCAGGCACTAAACCAGCCCACAAAAGTCCATATTACTTCTGAAATAGGAAGGCTTTAAAAAAACTGGTTTGAATTAAAATATCACTAGACTGCGGTCTACAAAAGATATGTGTGTGCGTGTGTGTATGTGTGTGTTTGCATACACACACACACAGATACACACCAACTCCCTCAAATGCCAGGTACCTGGGATAAAACTTCCATTTAAAGTGTACTTATTAAATGAATGAATGTTTAAATGGATTAGAGAGCCAGCATGTTGAAATGGACTTGAAACTCAAGATTCATTTCTGTACTGTCTCAGCCTCTGCTTATTGATCTACAGAATGGGAATATTTTCAAGGCCTACCTTACAGAGTGGTAGATGCAAAAAGTAATAACATGATGACTCCATGATATGGAGAGCTAATGAGAACCACAGACACCCATTTATCCCATTGGCAATGACTCCTTTTGGTAGAGAGGAACTGACTTCACAGATTTCTGAAAAACACTGCCTTTTTTAACTATAAGAAATCATCCTACAGTCCAGGTTGAGCCCATTTCTGGATGTTTGGACTGCACAATAGTTCTTTTGAAGAGTCAAGTTTGAAAGCTACTATCATAAGAAATAGAAATTCTTTGTAGATGTGGACTGAGTCTTCCTCTTTCTGTGTTAAACACCATGACCAAAAGAAACTTGGGGAGAAAGGAGTTGATCTGGCCTACAGGTTAGAGTCCACTAACAATGGAAGCCCAGTGGCTTAGTTACTTTTCTTCTCTACTGCTGTGATAAAACACCATGACCAGGGCAACTTATGAAAGAAAGTGCTTTACTAGGCTTACAGGCCAGAGGATTAGAGTACATGATGGCTGAGCAGGGGTAGCAGGCAATTGACAGCAGGCATGGCAGGGTAGCCACTGAGCGTTCAGATTTTACTCCACAATCAGAAAGCAAAGGACACACTTGAAATGGCTCAAGTCTTTTGAAACCTCAAGACTCCCTCCAAAAAGGCCTCACCTCCTAATCATTCCCAAATAGTTTCACCAACTGGGGACAAGTATTCCAATGTATGACTCAATAGGACCCATTTCCACTCAAACTGCCACACCGATGCAGAAACCCAAGAGAAGACCCTGGAGGCTCAAACCACAGCAGAGATGATAAAGGAATGCTGCTTACTAGCCTGCTCCTGTGGCTTGCCTGTTCTGGTCTCTTTTACACTCCAGAACCACCTGCACAAGTGTGGCACTGTTCACAGGGGGCTAGGCATTTCTGCATCAATTATTAAACAAGAAAATGCTCACACAGGCCTACCCACAGATCAATGTGATGGAGGTAGTTTCTCAATTGAGATTTTCCCTTCTCACATGATTCTAGCTTGTGTCAAGTTGACAAACACTAACCAGAACACTGACAGTGTACTTAAATGTAGACTGTTGTTATAAACCCACTCTCTAATCCATATCTCCTGGTGGCAAGACAGAGACTGGTTACCCTTATCTCTGCTTCACAATGGTCAGTTGTCCCCTAGGAAAAACAATACCCTTCCTGGTTCACCTGGCTAGATAACAGTTGGTCAAGGTCCAGGAGAATGAGAATTAGGTCCATGTAAGGCATTAACAGCTAGAAAATCCTGCTGTTGATGGGTTTGTCTTTAGTTATATTATGTCCCATCCTTGAGCCTCCACCCACTCATCCACACACACTAAGTATGCATGTGCAAGGCCTATTCTCAGCCCCTCCCAAGGCATGTCTGTTTGTTTTATTACTCTAATCATAGGTCACTTATTGACCCAATCCTCCCCAGCTGGACCCATCAAAGTGCACTTGTGTTCTTGGGGAAAGGAAGCTACTTTGTTCTCAGATGTCCTCTACTGTGGAGGTACAGTTGAGCGAGAGCCATGAGGATGCCAGAAATAACATTATTTACATTTTAAATAATAAGCTTTTGGGAATGAGGGGTCATGAAGCATTCACACTGCCACTGAATTTTCCCAAGAGAATGATTCATAATCCTTCTAGCTATTCGTTTCTTGTTCAGTGACAACGAAAATTCCAGAGTTGTCAAGTACATCAGGAGCAGATTCTCCCATTCCTCTCCTATGACGCTTCTTATCAACACTTTTGCATAAACTAGTCTTCAAAAATACCCAGTTGAAACTGCAATTATTTTCATGTGATTTTGAATGTCACTTGGAAATCACATCACTATGATCCATTTATGCTTCAATTTCTTCTTCTGTAAATGAGAATAATAGCACCTGCCCTGTGTAGGCTCAAATAACATAAACCACATTTTTTTCATGTACTAAAGCAATATAATATGCAAGGCATCTTTTATCATTAACAAATCATCTACCTACTTGTGTTATGAATTATGTTTTTACTAAACAATTGTGTAAGCAATATAGAATATTACATTAACTCACTTTTTAAAGGCTAAGACTCTGTTCACCTCTCCAGCGGTGAAAAATTCATTTTAGTTAATATTTGACATGAGGCCCAACCTTAATACCAATAGTAAGTGAGGATATACAACCAATCAACAGGGATGAGGATAAATAGCGGCCATTCACTCAAGTATCCAGCAATATACTCAGTACAGAAGAAGAGCCTGTAGCCTGGTCTACATAGTGAGTTTGAGTTTCAGGATAGCCAGGAAATGAGAGAGAGAGAGAGAGAGAGAGAGAGAGAGAGAGAGAGAGAGAGAGAGAGAGAGAGATTTTCTAAATCAAATGAATGCCTTTAACAAAAACCCCAGGCATCAGTAGATATTGTTTGATGTTAAGGTCAGGACAGTTACAAAAAGAATGTATTTGTCTCCCAGTCCTTACAGCAGTACTTCTATGTGCAGATTAGAAAACTGAGGCCCATAATGGATTAAGTGCCTTGTCTAAACTGGTAACAGGAGCTCTCCTATAGTGCAGCTAGCTAAGAGTGAACACTGCTCACATTCTCTAAGTAATTTTGGATTTCAGTTTGTTTACATGTGTGTGACCTTTGAAATGTTAACTGACAGCTTCTATAGACAAAATGGGGAAAGTCCTACTGCCTCAATGTTTCCAGGTTTTGGTTTTCCTAGTCAATTTGTTTTATTCTGGGATGATTTCAAATTATACTAGCTGACTATATATATATATATATATATATATATATATATATATATATATACATATATATATATACTTTGTGACAGCAACATAGTACAGCTTTTTTATTATAAGAGAAGTAATATTTGTTTTACTTCTCAGGTCCTTTACAGTAGTTTTTTGTGAGTTATTATTACTACTAAGTAAGCATTTATAATTATGCAGAATATTAAACTATTTTGTCAAGAATGTCTAAAATCTGATTAAAATCAAATCTCACTATGTCCTGAAAATTGATTTTACAAAATATATCCCAAATTTTAAGTATTATTGACATTTTCTAAATCTATAAGCTATTTTTTGAGCTAATTTCATATTGTTTTATCTGAGCACTATCTCTTGAGACATTTGTGTCACCGACAGGAAGAACACTTGTATTCCATTTTTGAGCATGTGTATTTAGGAAGAACACTTGTATTCTATTTTTGAGCATGTGTATTTTTTGTTTCCTGTTTCTGATTTTTGATGCTGTCACTGGTATTACAGTCACATTTTAGCATTTCCCTAAAGTCTTAACTCTACAGCTTTCCACAAGCTTGTAGCTTCTAATTTTGCCCCTAGGTGACCATGAAATAAAATAACTGGTTAAATATTTTCCTTCCTTAAAAAAAAAGAAGAAGAGCCTGAGATTCGTTGAATAAATAAACAGAAGAATAAACCATTTTCTTCTCCTTTAGAGGAGACACAAATTGATCAGCAAAGCATTCTAAGCTTCTAGAAATCCAGACTTAGAGGTGGTAGGCTTCCCATTCTTATTCAGAAGACTGTTGTGGGCTTCCACAAGGTTGTATGCGTGGCCCTAGGGTCTCGCTTGATGTTGCTTTCCTGACTCGTGGGACATGTAGTTTCTATCAATTAAAATGAACCCAGGGCTTCCTAAGCAAATTTGTTTCTCCAGATGATCAAGCAACCTTTTGTCTATGTTCCAAATCACAGGTGTGTCTACTGAAGAGTCAAGCCAAATTTGGAGTAGTTTAGATGCAAAATGTTGCCCACTAATTGGTGGGATTTAAAACAAAAGAAACAAAACAAAAAACAAAGCTTGGGCTTTACCACAGGAATCCAGGAGACTTGGCTGAGAATTTGAAGGAGAAATGGCAGAACTGGGCAGCCACCTCCTCCATGCAGCTTCCTGACGGAGCCAGGATAGAACAAAGAAAGCCTGCACTGTTCCTGAAGTTCTGACTTATTTCCTTCCCTTCCAGAAAACACTGATTAAAAAAAAAAAAAAAAAAAAAAAAAAAGGACAGCAGTTTCCAAATCTGAATAGTGTTAGGATCATGTACGGAATTTACAAAGACTTGGGTTCTCTGGTCTTCCAGACTGAATACGAGTCTTTGAAGAGACATAGTGATTCTTATAATCTGTCTACCTACCAGCTGGAGATTATTGGTCTACCACACTGAAGGAAATGAGAGTAAATGTGCCCAGAATAAAGAGGTACCCAGTGAGGAGACCTGCCGATGGGAAACTTCCAATCAACCATAGGAAATCATGGTTATACAGTATAGCAGAGAGAAGAAAAATATTTTTCTATCATTGCTTCTGGTGGAAATACAAAAAGGAAGGAGGCAAGAGCCCACTGAGTCAGAGCTGTGTTGGCTCAGTCAGGGAGTCACAACACAGAGGAGGACGTTGACTTGAGCCTTCCTTTGAGATTTCAACTGCAGGGTTCCTGGGAGAAAGGCCCATGGGAAGCAGAGCAGGCAAGCAAGTTTCCAATCAAGGACACCACTCTTTTCCTCCTCTCTACCCATGGCCCCCTCCTACCTTCACTGTTGGAAGTGAGTTGAAGGTGGTTGTATAATATTTGTGTAGTAAATTCCACCACTCTTTCTCTCCCTGGTCACCTTGCTGAATATTCACCTTGAAACCCCCTTGGTTGTCTGCCTCCCCGTCCATTTTTCTCTAAGTAGCTCACTGAGCTAATCAAGCACCTCCTTTAACTTTAAAGAACGAGTAGCATTAGCTGCCTCTTGCTGGATACTAAATACTGGCGGTATGGCTTGGGTAGGGTCCCAATATCCCATAAGAGTCTATTATGATTAAAGTGTTAGTATCCAATCTGTACATTTTAGATAATGTTTGAATGTTGAACCATTTAGTTAGAAGGCCTTAAAGTCATAGTAAACATAGTCTCAGGAAGTAGTTCTTGGCCAAATCCAAGGACAACCATGTCCTTCTTGTCATCTTCCACTTCATGTCTGGAAATGTGACAATTTGTTCGAATACCTACTACTACTATGGCATCCTACTACCCATGAGCAGTGGAACTGCCTCATCCTACATCTCTAAAATTGTGAGGAAAAAAATCCTCATTTTATTTTTAGGCAGGTCTACATCAGATATTTTACTGTAGTATCAAGAGCAAAAAAACCCCTGCCTCATATAAGTAGGTACTTGACATAACTTATCACATATAAACCTTGTGAATCAGTTTTTATCAGTGACCAAATTGTGTTCAAAGAGATAAATAATGAGCCCAAAATGACAAAACTAGTGTTACTTGAAATTTATAGGAATCCCTTGATGGTCCCCAAATGATACAGGGTCTCAGTAGTGACACATAGGATGGGTCAGAAAAGGTCGCCCTTAGTAAGAGGAACTCCTATACTGCTTTCATCTACTCATGCCTCTTGAATATGTTATAAAAAAAACTAGAACTGTGTTGGATGTAAAGGATATTAAGACCAGGTTAAGCCCTTTTCTTCAAGGGCTTACTCTACTGTCTAGAGTAACAAATAGCTCTTTCAAACTTTCAAAGCAAGAGGCTGAAGCTTGGTTTAAAAAATACACAGAATTCTGTAGAAACATGGGACTCTGAACCCAGACTGGGGGCAACATAGGCTGACATAGACCACTACTTGAATCTGTTTTCTGAAATTCTCCTATACACAGTACCTACATTCTCCCCACAAAGTCAACAGGCCCAGATACATTTTTTTTTGTCCTGGCAAAAGGCATGTATGGAGCGATCTCCATTTCTCCTATAATTGCTAATAGGTCTAGCCCTTATACTCACCCATACTTCCTTGCTTATTATTTTTGCTGAACCATCTTCATTCCCACAAAGGAAAGGAAATGTGAATTGTGCACTTTGCCAAAACTGGAGCCTGTAAAAACAGAGCTCACGTATGTGGTGTTCCATGAAGACGAGAAGAAATAGCTGAAGTATAATGGTCTTTGATAAGAGACTTAGGACTGAAAACTGGGCTGAGAAACTCACTCCTGGAGTATATTCTCCAAAATGACTCATCTGCAGTGCCTCTTTATATTGCCATGATTGCTATTGGAAAAGTGTTTTTAAAATGTTAGAGGAAGAGGAATATCTTGAGATGCTTCAAGAGCAAAGAGAGGTGTGACAAACTGCTTTCCAGGCAACAAGGGCTCCATCCACACTGCCACCTTGCAGTGGCTCCTGCTCAGTTTGAACACAACCAGGCTTGAGTATGGCTCAGAGCTTTTACAGACAATCAGAACTGTATCTCTGGAAGCTCAAGATACTTCTGTGTGAAAGCCTCTTTCAGTAGTCCCTCCTCAAAGCCCGTGCTTAAGAAGATAGCATCCTGAATGGTGTCGTAAAGATTTGTAGCAACTTTATTCATTTTATTTCATGTGTGAGTATTTTGCTTTCGTGTATGTCTGTGCAACACATCAATGATTGGTGCCTATGGAAGTCAAAAGAGAGCATCAGATAGCCTGGATCTGGAGTTACAGATGGATGAGAACCAGCATGTGTGTGCTGGAAACTAAACCCATGTCCTCTGAAAGAGCAAAAAGTGCTATTAACCACTGTGCCATTTCTCCAGCCCCTGTACTAAGTTTTCATACTGTCCTTCTCCATGGCCACACTACAGTAAAAGCCCTCACAGGCAGGTCATAGACTATTTCAGAATGCTTCTACTTGTATAAGTCCATACAGAAAACCAAAAAGTTCCATTATGAGATCCTTCTGTTGTCGTCGATATTTGCAAAGCATGGCCATATAGGCTCCTGGGTTGAAATATTCTTTCTATAAGAATTCTTGTTCCTTCATAGGGAGCATGTACTAATACTAACTTTTTAAATTTTATTTTAAGTTACTTTTTCACCCTTCATTTTTCAATCATTCATCAGAAAAAAAATATATGCTGGCTTTCCTGAAACTCCCCACACCACTGGGCTGGCCAGGTCAAGATCCTAAATTCCTGTGAAGGCCTCTTCTGAAGGCCTTCTTCTGTTGGCACCCAGCTGCAGCTGCAGCCCTCGGGTGCTGGTCTGTCACTGAGCCTACTCTGGCTCCCGTTTACCCAGCCCTTGCATCCACACAGCAAACCACCACTCTGTGTGGCAGTGGATTAAAGTGTCTCTGTTATGCAACTGAGGCCAGACATGGGACAAGAATATGATTTCTCAGTTCCCAGCTTTCCAACACACAGACGGCGGTTCACAATTATCCAAGACTCAGTTCCTATGCTTTTTATCAAGGCTGGCTTAGAATGACCTCCAGTGTAAGAAAGATCTGCCCCCATCCAAGGCAGTGTGTACCTCTACACTAAATTAATTAAAATAAAAGGAACTTAAATGTTTTATTCCTCATTTATATTGGCCACATTCATGCACTGTGTATTATGTGTCCCGTGGCTACTGCATTGTCTAGTCAGGTATAGAACATTTTTCTCATAGCAGCACCAAGCAGACTGACTTAATGATATATTATTGATGACCCACTGCTATAAGTTTGCTGAAGAAATGGTTCAGCTGGAGCCTATAGATACCTGGAACATTCTATGACTTTTCATTCAGATCCCACAGTATCTAAATTAGTATCTGCTGTATCATTTTCTTGCAAAATGAATTCATCCCCCATCCATATATTTGTCAAGCAATTGCTCTGTACTGGTTACTGTGCCAGGCAATGAACCCACAGCTCATTTACATATGGTCTCTGCCATGAATGAATTTATAATGCTGCATAGAAAGGAGACAAAAAAGGAAACAACAAAATGTTTTCTCTAGCTACACTAAATATGTATTGCTTATACCCGAAGCAATATGAGCCATCAATAGCCACAACCTAAAACTGCTTCATCTAAAAAGAGTCTGACTTGTGTATTCCAATCTACTCAAGAGACTAGAGCAATGAGCATGCTTTGGGGAAAAGTGATTTCCTTAGAATCACATAGCCAGTAGAAACCAAATATAGAATTTTCATCTTCCAGATTTTCTTCTGTTCTCCATGCTGCCTGTGTAATGGCAGCAACTCCATGAGCTGTTTGTAATCACAGGAGAAAAAATGCCAAATTGTATCTCTGAGCTAGAATAGGAATTTGCATGGATATTGTAGCTGGAAGATCACATGCCTCCTGTATATAAATGTAACTAGAGGTACCAGAGCCCTCTCCTCAATTCCCCTTTTGGGAACTGGCAATGGCTTTCTGGTATGTAATTTTATACCTGAGAACAGAAGTATGTCTGGGAAAGGAGCTATCCTCACGTCTTTGTCTACAGAGACTTTCCAAAGCTTATAATTCTGAGACTCCATATAACTATCCCAGGAGTGCGCTAAGAGCCCTCATAAATGTGATGCAAAGAAGGAGAATGGCAGCCTTAGTAATCACACTTCCTGTTCCAACCAGAATCACGTTGCCCCAAGTCTTGAAATTTTCAAACAAATAGAGTCAAGAAATATTGTGCAGAAGGAAGAAGAAATACTGGCCCATCCACTAACAGCTAATCAGCCTTAACTGAACGCCTCAGGGTTGAATGCACAGCCCTATCCAGAGCTGTGCTACCCTCTGTGCTTTATAGTTGATTGAAGAAGGAAGCTGGTGGTCATATAAGCAGTCAGCAAAGAGCATGACATAATGAGGTGTGGGACAGAAAGTCTGTGACATGTGTGTTTTCTAGTAATTCCTTATGATAATTATAATGGCGAGAGGAAACCCACTAATATGTATATAGTGTGCGCCATATGTATAAACTCAGAAGTACAGACTCATCTGTTTGCAGAAGGCCACAGGTCAGTCAAATAGTCATAGGCTCTTAGTGTATTTATTTGAAACAAGGGTGGCAGAGAACGCCCCTGGGAGAGATTGGCCGTGATTTGAAAGACTGACTGACAGCAGGCAGCAGGCAGATCATGGTGGATGAGGGCACTGATTCAAGTCCAGTTGTGACGGCCAGAATGAATGTAACTGTGAGAGAGAAGCGCCTGGAACATGGGCACAGCAGCCTTGTCTGAGCCTGTGGACAAGCAGTCATGCTTTGGTGATATCACCTGTTTCCAGCCTCACTCTGAAGTTAGCCCTTAAGGCTCATCTCCAGGACCTACGAACGAGCTTTCTTGTGCCCCTCCCTTGAACGAGTTTATGATGTAATAAAGCATCTGATGCCCACCTAGTGCTTTTCATGAGCACACATCTGTGCTGAGCCTCTCCAATGCATTCTTGGTTAACCCCACAACATATGAAATGGCAGCACTGTTTCCTACATAGAAAAAAAGCCTCACCCACCATGGCAGGGGGCCATGATTATGATTCCACGTGGTTTCATGTGTCTACTCAAGTGAAAGTACTCATGAGGACAAAGACCAGAGACTATTTCGATTTGACACCCCAATGCCTAACATGGCAGGCATGGCACAGCTAGGAATTCACTTACCCTTGTGAAATAAGGAGAGACTGCCAAATACACAGGATAGCTCTGGTTTCAGAAATACCAGGCAGATCAACAAAGATCAGAGAAGCTCAGCCATCAGGGGCAAGAGCCCTAGAAAGCCAGGATCTCAGAACATCCGGAAATTGGGACAGGCTGCGACCTCTGAGCCCTGCCATTTGATGATGGGATATAGTCAAATAGCCTCTCTCTGATGCCAGTGAGTTTTCTCCTGAGAACATGGGCAGGTTGGCAAATAGACAGAGTCCAGAACTTGGGCTGGAAGGAAGATGAAGAACTAGAAAAAGTCAGGGACAAGAAAAGTGTTAAAACAGATGCAGCACAGACACTTACAGTCAGAGTGGCCACAAGCTTTCACTTATTAAATAGGCCACAAGGCCCCCTACTTAGCCAGACAGCCCAGTGGTTGTTGAATCTTGGGACAGTCCAGTGGTTCCCTGGAAAAAGCCAGAGCAGATAATAAATACTCAGCTGGGAACTCTCCAACAGCTGAAACATTTCAAACCAGTAAAAATTGGGAGGTCCCACCCACAGATCTTAACTAAACAATACCACTCAGGTATAAAGCCAAAGTTTTTATTTCTTTGATTGTATGTTATGTGTGTAAGTGTTTTGCCTGCATGTGTGTGCACTGTACATATATCTGGTGCCTTTGGAGGTCAGAGAGTCATCTGATCCCCTAGAACTATCAGAGGTGGTTGTGAGCTGCCATGTGGGTTCTGGGAACTGAACTTGGGTCCTCTGCAACAACAAGTGCTCTTAACCACTGAGACACCTCTCCAGCTCCAGTGAGGTTGAAATTTAATTATGAGATTCAGTCCGTTTTCAAAAGCTGTTTGTCCTATTTTGAGAGTTTTGTTAACACTAGTTAATATCATCTATTAACCAGTGTAAATCTATTGACCAGGCACAGGAAAGCTATAATTTCTCAATGTGGCAATGATGGGTAAGAGCCCCAGTACTGACTCCTCCAAATTGTGCCATTCCCGCTCTTATTACCTCAGGATCTCTGGTATTATTTGTGGGTATTGACTTCCTGACATGCAGACCAAGAGTCATGAATACCACTTAGCAAAATTTATTTCCCCTACAGATAAATTACCAGTTCTAGCACATTTCCCCTCTGCTACAGTAAATGGTCTTTTAGGTGCTTATATTGCCCCTGCTACTGGAGGGAAGGGCAAGATCACAGGTTTAAGTGATCTGAAACTTAGTGAATTCCAGGCCAGCCTGGACAATTTTGGAGAACCTTGCACCAAAGTTAAAATAAAAAGAAGGCTTGGGAGATACCTCCTGAGAAGAGTGTTTCCCAGCATGCACAGGGCTATGGGTTGAGATCTCCCTACCCACCCACCCCCAAAAATAAACACTACAAAAAGAAGAGCTTATCCTTTTGGAGCCATGGAACTGCTAAGCTGTCTTTCTGTTTTGTCAGTTTATAAATCTAGAGCTTCTAGAAGTAATTCCTTTAAGTCCTTAAAATTACCAGTTGCTAAACAATCGCTCATTTTCCTCAAATACAAAAGAAGTTGATGGAAGTCAGCCAAAAGAAACACTTAAGCTTGTAGAGAGAAACAGGCTGTTATTAAAAGCCACAGTAGCCATTAACAACGGGGATGTCATAACTAAATGTCTGTGATCCCTGGGATCCCCGAAGCCAAGGAAGCCAACTATAATCCTTCCAAATCAGTTAACAGTCACCTACCTAGTGGTGTTTGGTAAAACTGACCAATGAGATTAAAGGTGCACACAGAGGCAGTCAGATCTCTGGGTTTTTTTGTTGTTGTTGTTGTCATTGTTGTTGTTTATTGGTCATTTATTTATTTATATTTCAAATGTTGTCACCATTCCCAGTTTCCCCTCCACAAGCCCCCTATCCCCTCCTCCCTCCCCCTGCCTCTATGAGGGTGCTCTGCCACCCACCCACCCCCTCCTGCCTCAGTGGTCTAGCGTTCCTCTATCCTGGGTCATTAAGTCTCCAATGGATCAAGGGGCTCCCCTACCACTGATGCCAGATAAGGCAATCCTCTGCCTCATATCCAGCTGGAGCCATGGGTACGCGCTCTGTACTTTTTGGTTGGTGGTTTAGTCCCTGGGAAATTTGGGGGTCTGGTTGGTTGATATTGTTGTTCCTCCTATGAGGTTGCAAACCCCTTCAGCTCCTATAGTCCTTACCCTAACTTCCCCATTGGAGTCCCTGCACTGAGTTCAGTCTTTGGCTGTGTCCACATCTGTCTTGGTCATGAATTGGCAAAGCCTCTTAGGAGACAGCTGTTATCAGGCTCCTGTCAACAAATACTTATTGGTATCCACAATAGTGTCTGGTTTTGGTGTCTGCATGTGGGATGAATCCCCAGTTGGGGCAGTCTCTGGATGCCCTTTCCTTCAGACTCTGCTCCACTATTTGTCCCTGTATTTCCTTTAGACAGGAGCAATTCTGGGTTAAAATCTTTGGAGATGGGTGGGTGCCCTCATCCCTCAACAGGGGGTGGGGGAACGACCTCTGGATATGGTCTTGACAAGTTCTTCCTCCCCTTTGTTGGGTATTTCTGCTAATGTCATCCCCACGGGGTCCTGGGAGGCTCATGCTTTCATAGTGTCTGAGACTTTCTCTTTGTTACCCCCAGTTCCCCATCCCCCATTGCTGCACACCTCTGTTCAATTTCCTGACTCTCTGTACATCTCCTCCATCTCCTCCCATACCTGATTCTTTCCCCTCTTTTCCCCTCTCCCTCTTCTATTCCTCCCAAGTCTCTTCTATCCTCTACTTCCCTTGATTAATTTGCTCCCCCTTCTATGTAGAACTGAAGCATCCACTCTTTGGTCTTGCTTCCTCTTAAGCTTCATGTGGTCCATGAGTTGTATCATGGATATTCTATGCTCTTTGTCTAATATCCACTTATTAGTGAGTACATACCATGTGTGTTCTTGTTTTAGGATGAAATGTTCTATAGATATCTGTTAAACCCATTTGGTTCATAACTTCTGTTAGTTTCAGTGTGTCTCTGTTTAGTTTCTGTTTCCATGATCTGTCCATTGATGAGAGCAGGGTGAAGTCTCCCACTATTATTGTGCTTTGAGCTTTAGTAAAGTTTCTTTTGTGAATGTGGGTGCCCTTGCATTTAGAGCATAGATGCTCAGAATTGAGAGTTCTTCTTGATAGATTTTTCCTTTGATGAGGATGAAGTGTGTACTTCCTTATCCTATTTGATAACTTTTGGTTGAAAGCTGATTTTATTCAATATTAGAATGTCAACTCCAGCTTGTTTCTTGGGACCATTTGCCTGGAAAATTGTTTTCCAGCCCTTTACTCTGAGGTAGTTTCTATCTTTGACACTGAAGTGCATTTCCTGTATGCAGCAAAATTCTGGGTCCGGTTTATGTATCCAGTCTGTTAGTCTATGTCTTTTCATTGAGGAATTGAGTCCATTGATGTTAAGAGATATTAAGGAATAGTGATTGTTGCTTCCTGTTATTTTTTATGTTATTTTTATGTCTGTGTGGCTATCTTCTTTTGTGTTTGTTGAAAGAAGATTACTTTCTTGCTTTTTCTAGGGAGTAGTTTCCCTCCTTGTGTTGGCGTTTTCCATCTATTATCCTTTGTAGGGCTGGATTTGTGGAAAGATATTGTATAAATTTGGTTTTGTCATGGAATATCTTGGTTTCTCCACCTATGGTAATTGAGAGTTTTGCTGGGTATAGTAGCCTGGGCTGGCATTTGTGCTCTGTGAGGGTCTGTATGACATCTGCCCAGGATCTTCTAACTTTCATAGTCTCTGGTGAGAAGTCTTGTGTAATTCTGATATGCCTGTTTTTATATGTTACTTGATCTTTTTCCCTTACTGCTTTTAATATTCTTTATTTGTTTTGTGCATTTGATGTTATGACTATTATGTGATGGGAGGAATTCTTTTCTTGTTGATTCTATTTGAAGTTCTGTAGGCTTCTTGTATGTTCATGGGCATCTCTTTCTTTAGGTTAGGGAAGTTTTCTTCTATAATTTTGTTGAAGATACTTACTGGCTCTTTAAGTTGGGATTCTTCACTCTCTTCTATACCTATTATCCTTAGGTTTGGTCTTATTGTGTCCTGGATTTCCTGGATGTTTGGGGTTAGGAGCTTTTTGTATTTTGCATTTCCTTCGACTGTTGTGTCAATGTTTTCTATGGTATCTTCTGCACCTGAGATTCTCTCTTCTATCTCTTGTATTCTGTTAGTGATGCTTTCTTCTATGACTCCTGATCTCTTTTCTAGGTTTTTATCTCCAGGATTGTCTCCTTTTATGATTTCTTTATTGTTTCTATTTCTATTTTTAGATCCTGCATATTTTTCTTCAATTCCTTCACCTGTTTGGTTGTATTTTTCTGTAATTCTTTAAGGGATTTTTGTGTTTTCTCTTTAAAGGTTTCTACCTGTTTACCCGTGTTCTCCTGTATTTCTTTGAGGGAGTTATTTATGTTCATCTTAAAGGTCTCTATCATCATCATGAGATGTGATTTTAAATCAGAGTCTTGCTTTTCTGGTATGTTGGGGTATCCAGGACTCCCTGTGGTAGGAGAACTGGGTTCTGATAATGCCAAGTAGCCTTGGTTTCTGTTGCTTATGTTCTTGTCCTTGCTTCTCGACATCTGGTTATCTCTGGCATTAGCTGGTCTTGCTGTTTCTAACTGTTGCTTGTCTATCCTGTAAGCTTGTGTGTCAGTACTCCTGGGGGACCAGTTCTCTCTGTGAAGAATTTGGAGAGCTATGGCACAGGGTCAGCTCTGGGGTGCAGTGAGAAACTGGAAGGATCCTGTCCCCAGCTGTTCCTTGGTTTCTGTGCCCTGATGGCTCTGGGCGGGTCCCCCTTGGGTGGGGAATTGGAGCAGAAGTGATCATCTTACCTTTGTTCACAGGTGTGTTGGCACTCCTGGGAGACCAGCTGACTCCTAGTGGTATTTGGGTATGGAGAGCTGTGGTACAGGGTCAGATTCCCAGATCTCTGTTTGAAATCAGCCTCATCCACATAAAAAGTTCCAGGAGAGCCAAGGCTACATAGTGAGATATTGTCTTGGAAGAGAAAGAAAAACTCGGGCAGGAATAGTGGGGACTAGTCTGCAGGTAAGGTAGTTTCTTGAAGAGGAATCTGAGAACTAGTGTGGTGCCCACTGCTTGCAAAGCTGTTGACAAGCACTAGGGATGTATGAAGCTGGTGACTTTTAATCTGAGGCTACAGGCTGATTGGGCTATATCTTCCCACAGCTGCCTCTTACTTTCAGATAGAGGAAACAGCAAGGTTGCTACCAAGAGCCTGTGTGGGAATCTCTAACCCTCCACCAGAATCTTCGGGTATCTGGATTTCATGAAAATGACAGGTGCCTTTGTTATTTATTTTCCCAAGAAAGCTATAGGCTCAGGTAAGAGTCCAGGACAGCACAAGACCACCATTAGCTGGCATATGGCAAGCAATGTTAGGGTACAGCATAACTAAATGTCCCTCTTCTCTGACATCCTCAGAAAAGCATATTCTTCCACAATTTCCTCCCCACCCTTACCACCCAGGAATCAGACAGAATGCACCAACCTCCCCACCCTTTCTGAGAGTTATAATAAAGGAGCCTCAGCCATAGAAACATATGCGTACAAATAACAATATATGAACTTGGTAAGTTGTATTTATAAATTTAGGAATAATACACATATGATACACACATATAATAACAACTTTTTTAAAAAGAAGCTATGAGTTCGAAAGATATATACGAAGGGGGATATATGGAAATGTTTGCAGGGAGGAAAAGGAAGGGAAAATGATGTAATTATAACCTCAGAAACACTTTTAAAATATTTTTAGCCGGGCGGTGGTGGCGCATGCCTTTAATCCCAGCACTTGGGAGGCAGAGGCAGGTGGATTTCTGAGTTTGAGGTCAGCCTGGTCTACAAAGTAAGTTCCAGGACAGCCAGGGCTATACAGAGAAACCCTGTCTCGAAAAAAACAAAAACAAAAACAAAAACAAAAAATATATTTTTAAAATGAGGAGTCCCACTCTGACCCAAGGATCTGCTGTCTACCATATATACCTAACATGCTGTCTGTCTGTCTGTTAGTAAGTTTACACATTAATAATTCTTCTAGTAAATCACTTACCCAAAATGACAATCTGCTTCAGTGCCCCTCTGAACCCCATATCTCCAATCAGTCAGTAACTGGGGAAAATCCTGGATGAAGAAAAATCTTTGGAATTTCATGTGTGGAGTACTGTGGCTATACCCCTATGAGTCATCTTGTCACACAGAGAGTGACCTATCTAAAGTAAACATGTCACAAAGATCAAGTACTTCCTGGAGAAGAACCAGGCCTTTGGGAGTTGATTTGTCCTTACTACATTGTGAATCCAAAGGGGAAGCCAGTATCTGAGATTCCTGGCCTTCAAAACACATAAAAAGAGGGAATTAAAATGTGCCAATGATTCTTTTTTTCTTCTTCCCCAACAATTCTTTTCCTTTGATCAAATGTATTGCCATCAAGCCTAGGATAATTATGGCATAACTACCTTGCCAAGTGTTCTCACTGGCTATAGTCGAGTGATCTCTCTCTTTTAGCCTACTTGTCTGTAGGTGTTAATACATCCCTCTCAGAGTGGTTGTAAGTAAAATATACAATAAAACTGTGTATATCCAGAGATAAACTATGGCATAAATGCAAAATGGAGTTTTACTCATTCATAAAATTAATTTAGTTGTCAAATCATGAAAAGGCATAAAAACCTTAATGTGCTTAAATTTAAGTGAAAGAAGCTAGCCTAGAAAGCCTGCATATTATGATTCCAATTATATGTCATTCTAAAAACAATGAAACTGTAGAGATAGTAAAAGAAGGTGAGTGGCTGCCAGTGGCAAAGTAAAAAGGAATGAACAGGTAAATTTTGTGCAATATTATAAACTTACATAACTCTCTCAGTGAAGATGGAGGAGGAGGAAAGAGTCTGCTTAAGTGGCTTTGGACAATAATGGAGTTTGTAAGACTGAAAAGGCAAAGTCTAGTCTATAGGCTAGTCTAATTTATAAAGTTGCTTCTCATCATGGTACTAGGTGGGGAGGCATACACAGGAGTGCTATTCTATAGACTGTTATTCTATGGATCTAAACTTTCTTTTAAAGGCAAAGTCTAGTCTCAATGAAGTGACTTTTTCATTTATCTCATCAGGAGGCATCAAAGCAACCAGCACAAGAAAGCCCCCTTTTAAACAGCAAGGGGTTCATCCCCTTGTTGGTGATTTACACTAATTCTTGCCATCTACAGATAGAACTTCCGTTTCTTGGCTTCCTGCATGTACATTAAGTGTGTTCCTTTCTTCTCCAGGGCATGGCCTTTACACTTGAAGAGAGGCTGCAGCTCGGCATCCACGGCCTGATCCCCCCTTGCTTCCTCAGCCAGGATGTTCAGCTCCTCCGCATCATGAGATACTATGAGAATCAGCAGAGCGACCTGGACAAGTCAGTGCCTGAAATCTGTTCTCTGTGCCCAGTCCTGAGGCTAAGCTGCTATGCTCTGTGGCTCACAGTGGGTTTCTGAATTCTCTGTAGGGAGGAAAGGCTGAGAGTCCAGAGAGACTTCAGATCCAGCTCTATCATTAAAAAGAGAAGAGACTGGGGGAAAGAAAATCCAGTGACCAGCCCAAATTGGGATCCATCTCAAGGGGAGGATCCAAGGCCTGGCACTATTACTGATGCTATGGTGTGCTTACAGACAGGAGCCTAGCCTTGCTGTCCTCAGAGAAGCCCAAAAAGCAGGTGACAGAGAAAGACACAGATACATATATCCAACCAATGGACTGCCGTGGTTGAATTAGGGAAAGGCTGGAAGAAGTTGTGGAGGGGGTTAACCCCATAGGAAGACCAGCAGTCTCAACTAACCCTGAGGTCTCTGAGACACTAATCCACCAACCAGGCAGCATACACTAGTTGATATGAGGCTGCGGACACGTATACAGTAGAGGACTGCCTGGCCTCAGTGAAAGAAGATGCACCTAGCCTTTGAGAGACTTGAAGCCCCAGGGAGTGGGGATGCCTGGCAGGGTGAGGTGGGGAGTTGGAGGGTGGGGACATCCTCTTAGTGATGGGGGAGGAGGAGTGGGATGAGGACCTCTTGGAGGGCAGTCTGGGATGAGGGATAACAACTAGACTGAAAAAAAAAAAAAAAGCATGACAATCTTCCTAGAGATGAAGGTTATGACAGGAGTACAATTAAAATGAAACCAGATTTGAGGGGTGAAGTCTGGGAGGCCATCTGAGATATGTCAGAGATGAGTCAGTATAAGAAGCCTTAATGAAACAATTCAGCAGACAGAATAGGGTTGGAGGAGGGCAGTTCACTGAGCAGAAGGCAAAAATTGTGTGGTGGGGGTTGTTAAGGAATAGTAAGAGGAACGGCGGTGAGGGATAAAACAGAGAGGGAATTCCTTGGGAAGGTCTAGATCCTGTGCTGAAGGTCAATTAAAGACTATACCAAAGTTACCAAGGACTATAGTCACCACCCAGGTACACACCATGAGACAGTACGAATCTAAACACAGCTGGCTCCAGCATCCTTGATTTTAACGTCTCTGCTTTGCATAGTTTCAAGGTGTCAACATCTAGTTGTTATAAGACTAATTCTAAACTGAGTGAAACCCATCTTCCTACACTGAATAACTAAAGTTTTTTGTTTTATGAGAATTAAATGAAATCTTTGTGATGTGCTTAGAATGTTGCCTGGGACATAGTAAGCCCTGTGTAGGTTTGTTAAGCAAATGGGTTGACTTGTTATGGGATCTAGTGGATATATAGGAAGAAGATAAGGGTTCTCTATATCCATAGAGCTAAATGGCTAGAACTTGGTCTAGGGATATGACAGCCATTGTTAAGGCCTATGTAAAATGTTAAGGCCTAGGTAACTGTTACCTCTCTAACCTGCCATTTTGTGCTGTTTCTAATGTCCTAAGAAAACTTCCTCATATGCTGTTACTGCTGTTACTAAGATGTTCTGTGCTTTGGTGCTCTTGGAAACCAATCACAACAGAGGTCAGTTAGAACTGCTTTGTATAGTTGCCCACAATAAGCTTGGACCCGTACCAACCGCCCAGCAGCACTTCCTGCACCCATATGTGAAACCTTTTATGGTTTCTTGCCTTTATAAGCTGCCCCTGGGATGGACCTCAATATAAGGGAGATGCCTCTACCAATATAAGACGCTATTTGAAATAAGAGTTCAATTTTGAGTAGGAGCTAAGTAAAGTTTAAATTCCCAAGACCCTTCTGAAAATTAACATCCTGCTTGTCAGAAAGAGACATTTATGTGGATAACTGACATCCTGGTTGGCAAGTTAAGACATGAATGTTAGTTGAGGCAAGTCCCCTGCTACAGGTGAACACCCCAACTAATGGAAACAGGATAAGTATACAACAAAGACATGTTCCTAAGGAAATCCCCTATCCCTAAATCCTGATTGGTAGACTAACTTGACACAGATGTTTATAGATCTTAGACTTTAAAACCCTATAAGATCTTAACTCAATGTTACAGCCAGCTCCAGAGTCTGCTCTGTGGCCCCGATCGATGAGTCTTGGGGTGTGGTGTACAATTAGCCATCCCTTCTTGACTGAGATAGGTATGTGAATGGTTTGTGTGATGAGCCCCGGACCCCAGCAGCCATGAAGGGTAGAGTCAGAAGCACATGAAGTTCTACCTAGCTCCTGCTGCCTCGTAACTCCTTCCATAACTTCTGAGTAGTTAACAAGCATGCCGCTGCCCACATTCATGTCCCCACCCCTAAAGCACTGAATTCCAGGAATACTACTCACAGCAATCCCAAGGCCATTTTATCACCAGGTCAGAAATTGTCTCCCTTTTGTTCCTCCCTACTCATACTAGGTCTAGCTATATAATCTTGAGAAGCAAACCAGAGGTTACACAACAGATTCTACTAATAAGCCCATGCACACCCAAACTTCAAACAATCAGAACCTCTTCTTCTGTTAGGTGTACCAAAAAGAATGAGAGTTCAAAGTGAAATGTTTGCCTAAAACATGAAATTACAAAAGCTACAGTCTGTAATGCTCACCTGCTCAATTCTTTCCCACTCAGTGGGCCTCACTTACCTGCCTAAAATGATGCTCTATGGTCAGGAAGTGATGAGTGCACATATCCCTGAGAGCTCCAGGTACATAGCAAGTAGTGACTGTCACACACTATCGAGAGATCCTCATTTCAGCAAGTGATTGGGAGAAAGTCTAAGGTTCCCCAGCTATAAGGACTGTGTTTTGCTGGTAAATGTTCTGTCGATGAGGGGAGTAGAATGTAAAACTGGAGAGAAATGCACACAGATGGCTAGGAAAGTGGAATGCCCTCTACCGGGAGTGGGTTGAGGTGATGGCTACCCCTGAGTGTAAATCCTCCCTGGAGCAAGGTCTTCATTTCTAAGCGTAGCGACATTTTCCAAGAGTCTGCTAAGCAGCCACATTGGTGTTCCTGGAGTCAGCTGGCTTCTTTCCTTTGCAAGGTACATCATTCTCATGACTCTCCAAGACCGCAACGAGAAGCTCTTCTACCGGGTGCTGACCTCAGACGTGGAAAAGTTCATGCCCATTGTGTACACACCCACTGTGGGGCTGGCCTGTCAGCACTACGGCCTCACCTTCCGCAGACCCCGGTGAGTACCTATGATGGAGGTAAGGGAGGGGCTGGCCATAGAGTGAAACATTGTCTCCAGTGTCCTTGTATCTTGGAACCTTTAGAGGCTACCTTAGAGTCAACAGCCCAACAAGAGACATTTGATTTTACACGTGCTCAGTGAAATAACACTATCAACAGAGAAATGAGCTGGGAGAGTAAATAGCAAGAAGATATTGAATTTCCATCACCCCCAAATAATAAATGTTTGAAGTGTTGGCTTGAGAAATGGTACCCATCAGTTTCACATTCTCCACCTGTCACCTCTGCATGTCCTCTCCCTTTTTCTGCCCATCTCCAGCATTCCTATAGAACTGCAGGGATATTTGAGGACAATGAATAGCACTGAACACCAAACACACACTCTCTTGTTAGCCTTTAAATCAGTATATGTCCATTTGGAATTAACTTTAGATCCCATATATATTGCAACTTCATTAGACAAAGAATATGTTATTCAGTTTTTTCCTAAAACTAAAGGACTGAGAGGAGTTTTTGCTTTCATATTTAGCACTGAAATATGTATATTTCAGTGCTGTATATATATATAGATATATATAGATATTGATATATATTGATATATCTCAGTGCAAGGTACCTGATTATTGTAACTACATAATTTATGCATTAACAATAAAAGTGTCTAGATAAGTTATATGTAATAGAACACCATAGAAAGCCAATTAATAATGGGAAGTATACTGAAAGAGATGTGTAATTTAGATTTATAGAGTAGTTATAAATCAAATTTCTTGTTTTGTTTTCATTTGTATGGCTTAGAATTTATTTATTTTTATTCATTAATTCATTTTAGTTTTTCAAGACAAGGTTTTTAGCATTCTGGCACTTGCTGTGTAGACCAGGTTGACCTCAAACTCACAGAGAGCTGCCTGCCTCTGCTTTCCACATGCTAAGAGTAAGGCATGTGCCATGCTTCCAACCCCCATGGCTTAGCTTCTAAGACAGGTTCTGGTGTAACCTGGGCTGGCTTGAAAACTCACACTGTAGCAAAGCTATCTGGAATCTCTTACTCTTCTTGCATCTACCCTCTCAGATCACAGGAGTGTTCCACCACACCTGCCTATAATCCACTTTTCCTTTTAGAATCATCTGTTATATGCAGAACATGTAATCATGGATCTATGACAGTTTTGGTTAATTTGTGCTGGGCTGTGAAAGATGAATGTAAAGAATTGGAATTTTAAGAAATTGCCTATGTGGAATATTGCACCCTAAGTGAGACGTCTATTATCAAGTGCTTCAAAGCTCAGGAATCCTCCAGAGGAGAGAATGGAAAGAATAGAGCCAGAAGTTGGGGAGGAGGACTGCAGAATAGCATCTTCTGGAAGTGACAGGGGCATTTCATTTGTGAACTCACTATCGCTGAAGTTACTGGCACAAGACTGGGACATCACCTTGTGTAATACATGAGGAAGGAGCTCAGCAGACTCCACCCTCACTGGGGGACGATGGGCAGGTAATGGGTGCTGGTGGAGGGGGTGCCATTTTCTTCAGTGATGTAGCCACTGATATGTTATCCATATTTCAATAAATAACCCCAACTAATGAACATACAATCAACTTTAATTAAACTCAGTGAGTGAAAAAAAAAGATATTACCAGAGTTTCAAAAAATAAGAGAGAACTGAGAGTAATGGGGATGAAATGAGCAAAAATTCAGAATATCCATGTATGAAACTGTAAGAATAAAGAAATGAAAATGAAAAAAATAGCTAAGTGGGGAGGTATATGGGTCCCATGGAATCAACAGAAAACTAATTAGGGTTATGAATGCACAGAAATTGGAACCACTCCAGTCACTAAGATCCTCCCAGATCAGCAGACAGTATTCAGGAGGTGACATGAGGATGGCTGATGATGATCGTCTATGAACTGACGACAGGACTGCTCCATGGTATGGATAAGAGGAAGGATTTCATGGTGAATATGAGGGAGAAAACAGCCAGAGGCACCTGGAAGAGTCCTGAGCAGAAAGAGAAAGTAGCAGATTTGACCTAACCTTGAGAAAAGCAGGAGCAGACAGGGAGAGCAGAAGAGAGTACGGGAATACGGGAGCAAGACCAAGAAAGACGCAAGAGAGAAAGCTTCCCTGAACTAGACGGGTTATAAGGAGATATGAGTAGCTTGGGGAAGGAAGTGAAGTGAGCTGGAGAAGTTTCAGGCAAGAGTGGAGGTGAGAAGGACTGAGAAGAGTTAGGATGCTAGCGTGGACTCTGAAATGTATAACGGGTACTTGTGACGCTAATAAGCACCCAGATAGGGATTTGTCTCTTCTGCCAGTGATAAGAGGAATGGCTCCATTTGATAGCGCCTGAAGAATGCTGGCCTTTGTCTAACCATCAGATTTTGGAGTTTCCTTTGGAACCTAACATATAGCTCTGTGGAATTTATAAGTGTTTCACTGAGGAATGGGAAGAGGAAAAGGAATAAAGAAAGTACTCATTTGAAGAGTTGTTTCGTCATCGTTGTTGTTATTGTCATTGTTGTTGCTGTTGCTGTTGGAAACCCAGCAAGATACAGGGATCAAGAGGAGTTTGTCTTTTAACGGTGTGATCTGATGCGAGATTGACTACAGCAGACTCCCCAGGAAGTGCCCAATGGCTGCTTCCTTAACTTCTCATGCTCGGCTCTGTCACACTCTGGTCCTGGTCTCATCATGATGTTTTATTTTCTTTGTAGCACTTGTTCCTATCTAATACTTCTGTATGTGTCTACTTCTACCAAGAAAAAGTATGGAATTTTTTACTTGATTTGTCTAGATACCAGCTGTCATTAGAATGTATGACATCTAGCTCCTTATGGGGGTAACAGTAGGTTTGAAGGTCTGGGTAAAATTGATGAAGATGTCCGCCCCAAAATGGAGTCTTTGTCACATGATCAAGGCAGTTGAACTGAAAGGGGAGCTGTTTCTGCCTCAGGAGTCATCAGTGGGCAGAGCAGAGGAAGCAAGATGGGGCGCAAGGTGTACAGAAACAGGATCCTGAAACCACCGCCACCCAGAGAACCAGGTCACCTCTAGGTGAACATAGAGAGGGTTCTGCAGCTGGGGACACAGCATGGA
Organism: Mus caroli; assembly: GCF_978045245.1. Lineage (NCBI taxonomy): Eukaryota > Metazoa > Chordata > Mammalia > Rodentia > Muridae > Mus > Mus caroli. The sequence continues at coordinate 56,738,964 of NW_028227263.1, read as the reverse complement.
AAAAACATAGGCAACAACACCAGCAAGAAAGCCAAAGATGAGCTGGAATGTGGGGGGAAACAAAACTGAAAGGCCAGATACTATCCCAAAAATCTTTATACATCCTATTCAATTAGTATCTCACCCACAGGAGGTAGGTACTGTTATCTTCTGTAGGCTGAGGAAGCTGAGGCTCAGAGAAGTAAGTTACCCAAAGTCACACAGCAAAGCCAGGACTCTACCAAGGTTCTCTGAACTGAGTGTGAGCAGGAACCTGCCATGCTCACTACAGTACCTCATAGTTCAGGATTAGGCACACACGGTGGGCATTCAGGAGTGGGTACACATGATGGACATTCGGGGCAGGACACCATTTCAATTCTAAGAATGATTGACTGCCCAAGGTCTAGGTGAAGATTACCAAAAGCCATTTCAGAGCCTCTCCCCAGAGGAAGGATCTAGCCAGGCCCTTGGCCTGCAGCTAGCCGAGGCTGAGGCAGGTTCAGGCAGACCAAACTGTCTTCTTGGATTAGTCCCCCACACCTAGTACAGTGCATTTTTCACTAACATTTCTTCAGATGACTACCCAATTAAGTGATTTGACATGTGGCATTCTGAGCTGTTGCTCTAGGTTTCCATTGGCCTCCTTCCAGGTGTTAATTTCACGCCCGCCTTGCTCCCAAGGGAGAGGAGACTGGGTTCTGCCTCATCTGAAGCACCAGCCTAGGATGGCTTTATAGATTAACATCTGAGGGAAGGACGGCCCCAGGGCCAAGAGGAGAAGAGCCAGGCTCTCTCTGTTTCTGAAATGATAAACCTTCCTGCCAGGTTGCTGTTAACAAAGAAGTGCTCTGTAGAAGTGCCTGCTCCCCTACCAAAGCTAATTCGGTCCAGCAAACCCTAGAATTGAGGCTGTAACCCTTAAAATTGAGCCTCCTGTACACCTTGGCTCTACATCACCTCAGAGCCTGGAAGGAGATACCAAAGAATTTCAGGGTACCTAAGGGTCTTGAGTAGTTCTCCACAGCAGAGTAACTATTCCTCATCCCTTCATTCCTTTCTCCTGGTATAGCCTCTGCCTGTGCTTCCATAGACCTGACTGGCAGGGACACCCACTAATGGTTACTAACAAGTGAAAGCTAAGGTAAAGTTGGGTAGATGCCAGAACAGATTTCAACCCAAAAGCCAGGTGTCAAGAGGAAGCCAGTGTGATAGCCAGAGTCTGTGCTCTTCTCCCAAGCTTCCTATCCTTTGCCAAAACTGTCTGCACCTTCCTCATTCTGTTAGACTCTAGGTGGCACACACACAACTGCGGATATAGCACTTTGAGTCTCAGTGTGCTGCTCAAGTTGTGTGCGTGAGTGGAGGTGATAATGAAAAAGTTATTCATGGTCCTTGTTTAAGATGGCGAGACAGACTTCATGCATGTGGGGGAACATTGTCATAGGTATATAGACCACTGTGCAAATTTTTGCTCTGAGGAAAAAGGTTGGACTCAATTCTAATGAAAAAGAGAAATTATAAGCATAAAGTTGGGGTGGTAATAAAGTTTCAAGGTGATCAGGTATCAAAGGTAGAAAAATTTTGCTAAAGAAACTTGGCAGGATTCTTGCTCAGAGTGGGGTCTTCAAGGAACAGAGAGTGAAGACCACTGACTGGCCTATCAGAAAAGACCTAGGAACCTGATGAAAAGTTTGGTCAAAGGAGCATTCTATCAGAGAATTGGACTATGGGAAGTTGAAAGAGCTCAGACTTTAAACTTAGGCAATCTTGGCCTTGAATTTCAGGTCCCCTCCCTCAACTTGGCCTTTTCTGTATGAAATAGGAGAGATGCTTATGCTGACTGGAGATTTCAAGATTCCATATGGAAAGGGCTTGGCCTTACAAGGTGCTAGAAGCTCCCTGGCTCACCATGCCTAGGATATATGTCATCTGACTCAGTCACCCTGCCTGTGCTGGCTAGGTCTATGTCAACTTGACCCAAACTAGAGTCATCAGAGAGAAGGGAGCCTCAATTAAGAAAATGCCTCTATGAGACCCATCTGTAAACAAGTCTGTAGGACATTTACTTAACTGTTGATTGATGACAGAAGGCTGAGCAATCCCTCATCAATAGTATGTGATTCTATCCCTGGGCAATAGTCCTAGATTTTATAATAAAACAAGCTGGAAAGCCATGGAGAGCAAGCCAGTAAGCAGCATCCATCCCTCCACAGCCTTTGCATCAGCTCCTGCCCCCAGGAACCAGCCCTGCTTGAGTTCCTGTCCTGGCTTCCTTAGATGTGGAAGCACAACCTGGATAAAGCCCCTTCTTCCCGAACTTGCTTTAGTCATGGTGTTTCTTCACAACGATGGCAATCCTGACTGGGACATTGCTCAAGCACATGGGTCCCTCAGTCCTCTGAAATGCTGCTATTCTCCATTGTTTGGTCAGGTCCTATATTGCCTGTACTTTTGTTTAAATAATTCATTAGTGAGTATCTACAAGGAATGGGGGGGGGAGGTTGCTGAGTTTAAAAAAAAGAAGAAGAAGAAGAAGAAGAAGAAGAAGAAGAAGAAGAAGAAGAAGAAGAAGAAGAAGAAGAAGAAGAAGAAGAAGAAGAAGAAGAAAAACAGGCTAGTTAGATGCTCTGTGGAAAATAACATCCCTTGGCCCTGGATCAAGCCACCATCTTTTTCTGCAAACAGATATGTTTCTGTACCCATGCCACTATTTTATATGTAGAGGATGTTAACAGCTGTCATTTACTGAATGCTTACAATGTCTGTGATTGGACCCCAGCCTAGGAACTTCCACAAAGCACTTGCTATTTTGCTGAGAAGGAAACTGGAACTAGCCTGCCCAAAATCTTACAGCTAACTCAGTTCCCTATGCTTTTCTAGAGTGTGCACTCCAGCTTCTTGTGGCCCTGATAAACATGATGCCTAATAGATAAGCACCTGCTTTCTTATAAACTCCCTTCCATGATGGACCTGCACATAAGAGAGACATACACACACACAGCCACAGTGAAGGGGGCAGTTTGCCCTGGGTGGACAGAGCAGTGGGGGACAGAGTCCACAGGAGTGCCAGCCCACCCCTACCCCACCATAATAATAACCAGACATCCCTGGAACCTAGCTCCCCCACATCCAAGCCTGCATTACAGAACTGCCCCTCATGAGGCCTGTTGGTCAGGAGGGCCAAATGCTTTATGATGATAAAATTTCTCATTAATGTAAAGAGGCATTATTTTTCATGTCTCCTTCCTCATTCCAATCCCCATAAAAAGCTATGGCTTAGTTTCACTCACCTTGAAGTTTCCCGCTTCCTCCTCTATATGTCTAATGAGCCTCGTTTTCTTGCACTGGAACATTTTTATTCTCTCTCACACACAAAGAAAACCTCTGGGACACGAATCATATGTTTCTGCCTCCTACATGTGCACTGGAACTCATTTCTAGCCAAACTTAAAAATCAGGTGCCAATATCCTGGACAAAGTCAGTATGGAAAACAACAGGAAATGTATTCCAGCAAATGAAGAGAACCCCATACCCAGGACACAGTCTTTGAGCACATGAAAATCTGGATTTAAACCCAACTGTCAGTTTTGATTCACACACACACACACAGAGAGAGAGAGACATACACACACCTAGCACATCCAGAAAAAGGCAGGCAGAAAACAAGGATTGACAACATCAGATCCACCTCATCTCTATCCCCAGGGTGTTAAAGTACCAATTTCTTTGGACAAGACTGTTCCATACCCTATTCCAGCCTCCTCTGCCAAACCACTTCAGCTCCACTGCTGGAATAACTCCCTGCAGAACAAATGGGATCTGCCCCTGAGTCTCCTTGGCTTCTTCTTTGGTCTTCCTGGCTTTTGGTCTTAGATTAGGAGCCATTAGGTCTGGATTCTTTACCTGTGGTCCCTTCCAGGCTACATACCCTAAAGCAAGTCAAATTACTCATCTGTATTGGATAAAAGTGACAGGGTTAGCCTACATGGCTACTACATAACATCTTCCAATTCTAAAAATGTATGATCTAATTAATGAAACTCTATAATCAAGTTAGCAATGAGATCTTGAAGTAAGCTATAGTCTATACTATATAGCTGAGATTAATTTTTCCCACCTGTGAAATTAAGAAGTGTGTATCTGGACAGCAGTTCTCAGTCCTGGGAGTGCATTTAAAAATATCTGGGGAGCATTCATTGAAATCCCTGAGTTAGAAAAAGGCTCTTAGGTTTTCAAAAGCTCTCCAGTAGTTCTAACAGGAATCACAGCTGCAAACCACCAAGCTGGGTGATCCCTTCCAGCTAGAGCTGCCATGACTCTTAGAGAGTCATTAGCCTGTGTCTCATATTTTGCAAGCCATCCCAGCCTAGAAGTATACTTGGAGCTTAAGGTCACAATATAACAGAATGTATCTCCAACTGAGTCCTCAGTAAAAGAAACTGTTGATCTCCACAGCTAAGTTCTCTTGGGTCTCACTCACAGGGTTGCTGGGCCAGAGGAGGTCATTTCTCTCCCATAATACACTGGCTCTCTGACCCCCCTCCCATGTAATCGCCCACCTTGTATAGTTATAGATGCCCACTCATCGGATGTCAGCAATTGTACAGTAGCAAACATCATATTCAAGGTGAATCATTTGAGAACACGTGGCTAATGTGGCCCAGGTCAAAAGATGAGCTGGACCAATGAATGTTCTTTCCAGGAGTCTGATGTGGAAAAATTATATAGAAAGAGCATCATAGATTAGAAGGTAAATGAAGACAGAAAGGATGGTATGGTTCAGATTTTAGAGTAGGACTATGGTAAGCCAAGGAAATATGCTAGCTATAAAGGAACACAGAATAGGACAGTGGGTGAAGGGTCCATGGAAAGAGAACAGGGCAGATGGCATGACAGTGACTGGTCCCTAGTGCTGCCTGAGTGGATGACAGTTTCCACACTAATTCCTGTTCACAAATGTACAATGCAGCCTCTTTGTCCAGAGGAAACTTTAGTGGACCTCTGCTGCGAGTAATCAGAAAAGCCCAACTGTAAAGGAAATCACATAGATCCGATGCCCTTGTTAGATTAGCTGGCGCTGACATTAAAGTGGGGTATCTCCATCTCTAGCTCACATGAAAACTATCTGGAGGACTTGCTCAGACACACATTCCACATGTCTGGGAAGGAGCCAGAAAATGTCCATACCTAACAAGGTCCAGAGATGCTGCTTCCACTGGACTAAGGGATCTCACCACAAAATGAATAGAGATCATTTGAAGGATGTGGAAGTAGGTACTTCCAGGCCCCCCACTGCACGATAGGAAGAAGGGCTGTGAGTCTAATCCCGATGCCTGTCACTAACCGTGTGACCTTATCTAAGACTCCCACCCCTTCCTGGACCTGAATTTCTTCGTCTACACAATAAAGAATTTCAAGTGTTAACTCTGACCCTGTCAATCTCCAATTTGCACAGCAGAACTATAAAATTACCACTAAGGTTTCTGGTATTTAAGATAAAAATGAAAAGGGAGAGAAAAACACATTCTTTTCATTTTCTGACAAGAAAAGGCTCGCGGGCTTATCTGCAGATGTGTCGGTTTTGCTCTGATTCACAAGTGGGCACTTTTCCAGACAGACCAGCTGGGCAGTCAGGATTGTTAAGAATAGTTTGGTACTGTGCCGTGGATATCCCTGCTGGAATGGATATAAGACAAGAGACGCCCCTAAAAGGATATTATTTGGCTATTGTGCTGCCTGAGTGGATGACAGTTTCCACACTAGTTCCTGTTCACAAATGTACAGGGCAGCCTCTTTCTCCAGAGGAAACTTTAGTGGACCTCTGCTGCCAGTAATATATATAACACAAAAGCCACAAGGAGTGCATTAAATAGTTCTTCAAGCCTACGTTGCTGAAACTGTTTGGAGGGGCAGAGGACATTTACCAAGTGTCTAAATTACATGGCTTTTAATTATGGAGAAAATTGTCTTACTCTTTTTAGATATTTCAGGATTTACATTGTTAATGGTGAATGCATGCTTACTTGCCTGTGACCTGCCTAGGGCTTTCATCTCCAAAGGAGCAGCTTGCTCTGTGGACAGGATGAAAGGCACTTCTTAGCCACATGTGAGTTTGCGTGTAGGAGGCTGGGAGGGCGGTGGGCATCATTGAGCAGTCCCATGTACACACAAAGATCATTTTCTCTTTACTTAAGATGGAGACAGATGACCTTTAGTAAGTAAAACGGGGTATTCTGAGTTTGACTTCCTTTAACCAAAGGCAAATTTCCCTGACCATTTAAACAAACTGATTTTGTTTCTGTTTTACTGGCTCTGTCCTTTTCCTCCTTTGTCTCTGGCAATCCTAGCCACAGTGATCAAAGAGTCATTGTGGGGCGAATTTCCTCTGTCCACACCAGGAAATACGTACATTCAACAAGAGTTGAGCAGACCATTCTTCGAGCGACCTTGATCTGCCACTGACATGTAAAATGTGTGAGAGGCTGTTTTGACTCACATTAAGTTTAGTCCAAAAGGAGTTTCAAGGAGTACAAACTCCCTAGAAGTTTCTAGGATAGAGGAGGACTAACCAATTACTGGCATAATTCTTTAAAAAAAAAAAAAAAAGCAAAAGTTGCTTTGCCATAAAGAGGCCCCCTCACTGAGCCCACCCCAAAGCTGCTATTACTATTATTAGTTGTTGTTATTATTATTACTGTTATTGTTGTTGTTATTAGTAATTACTATTATTATTATACCTATGCAGACCTGTGGAAATCCCCACATCTTGCTCAGTAGCATTGAAAACTTTCTGATTGTGTTTCTTAGAGATTCTTAGGTTATCATTTCTTAAGCCAATAAGGATCAGAAGTTAGGAAGGGTAGGCAATGTTGGAAGTGGAGGAGAAGATCAAGAAGAACAAGTCTAACGTTCTAGAGACAAAAACAACACTCAAGACCTGTGATGACTAACCTTGGTTGCCAACTTAACACATTGGAACCTCAGTTAAGAATTGCCTCAATCAGCTGGGCATTGGTGGTGCGTGCCTTTAGTCCCAGCACTCGTGAGGCAGAGGCACGCGGATTTCTGAGTTCGAGGCCAGCCTGGTCTACAGAATGAGTTCCAGGACAGCCAGGGCTACACAGAGAAACCCTATCTTGAAAAACCAAAACCAAACAAACAAAAATGAATTGCCTCAATCGAATTGGCACGTGGAATATCTGCAGGGCATTTTCTTGATTGCTAACTGATGTTGGAGACCCCATCCACTACCGGCAGTACCATTGCTAAGCAAATGAGCCTAGCTCTATGAGAAAAGTAGCTGAACAAGAGACTAGAAACAACCCAGGAAGCAGCTTTTCTCCATGGTTTCTATCCTTGGCCCTTGCTTGAGTTCCTGACCTGTCTTCCTTCAGTGAGGGACTGTAAAATAAACCATTTCTCCCTGTCTTACTTTGCTTTCTATTGCTATAATTTTAAAAATTGACCAAAAGTTAATGGGAGAAATAGGTCCAATATTGTACAATCCCTATACACTTTCTGCATGTTTGTACATGACAGGGTCTTGCTGTGTGCCACATACTGGTCTTGAAATCATGCTTCTCCTATTTCGGCCTCTCTATTAGTAGGATTGTTTATTTGATACTTTTACACTATACCATGGTTTTCAGAACCAAAAGAAATGTAGACAATTAATTTGGGAGGTGGCTTGTAAGAGAACAGCAAAGTGGAAAGAGAGGCCCATTGGTCTTGCAAATTTTATATGCTTCAGTACAGGGGAATGCCAGGGTCAAGAAGTGGGAGTGGGTGGGTAGGGGAGTGGGGGGGGAAGGGTATGGGGGACTTTTGGGATAGCATTGGAAATGTAAATGAAGAAAATACCTAATTAAAAAAATTTTTTAAAAAAGAAAACAGCAAAGAGTGAGACTGAAGGCTTCACTTGATATTTATAATTATTGTATCAATTTTGAAGAAGAGGACTTTATAAGTTACTCTTATTCTGAGATGAATGTTTTTCAAAATCATCACAGCCAATGCACCAGAATCTTACCCTCACCTAACGTCTGTGCCACCCTCCAAGCAGAACCATTGTTCATTGAAACAGTTGATGAAAGACTTCATGGACAGACCATCTTAATACACACACCATTTCTTAAATGAATGTAACCTGTTCCCTGTGGGCTGAGAATGACAATCACTCAAGTCAAATAGCTTTGACTGTAGCAGGAAATCTGTATCCAAAAATCATGCTTACAATTTATTCCTTGGCGCAGCAGAACTGTTAACTCTTAGCTTATCTACTATGAAAGTAAAATCCTTTGGTGATATGAGGGACATTCAAGTACAGCCTTATTACAATGAACTCCAATGTCAAAAAAACTCTTCTTATTTTGTGTTTGTACTACAGTAAGAGCCAAAATTTTAAGCTCTACTAAAATCAAAACAAACAAACAAACAAAAAGACTTTATCTATTTATGTTCATTAAAAAAAAACTAATAGTGGTATATTATTTTAAAATAGCATACAGTTAATATATTTGGAGATATTTGAAATTTATATTGAGAAAAATGTATGTATTTTTGGTATTGCTGTAGACAAAAATTTATATCAAACAACTTTCATAATACTCATTTTTATTGTTACAATATTTTATAAATTTTAAAGAATATGATAAAAACAAAAGGTATTGCAGGTTTTGAAGGGGGGTCTTTGGGAGGAGTTGGGGTACAAAAGGGAAAGAAGAACGTGATGTAAGTCTATTTACTCAAAATATGTTTTTAAATGTTAACAAATTCAGATAAATTGAAATTATATATCTTTTCTCATCATAATGCAATAAAACTTAAATCAAAAGAAACTGCCAAAAGCAATTTGGGAATGAAAAAATTTATTTAATCTTATAATTCTCAAGTCATACTCCATCACTGAGGGAAGTCAGGGCAGGAACCTGAAGGCAGGCCCTGAAACAGAAGCTGTAGAGAAATATTGCTTTCTCGCTTATTCCTGCTAGCATGGTCAGCCTGGTTTCTTATAGCACACAGGACCACCAGCTCAGGAGTGGTCCACTGTGGCACCACACACAGCGATCTGGACCCTCCACATCAATCGTCTTGCCCAGAGGCCCTTCTAGTAGGAGTATTTTCTCAAATGACATTACCTCTTCCCAAATGACTCTAGCTGGTGACAAACTGACATAAAACTGGGCAGCACAACTCCTCCTAGGTTGTTTTTGGTCATGGTGTTTATCACAGTAACAGAGAAACAAACTAGAGTAGGCCCAGATGTGGTACCACCAGCACTGTGCAGAAGGGTCCTGAAGAAGAGCAAGGGGGGAAATTGCTAAACTAGAAGGGTAAAAGGAAATGTTGGGATCAAAACCTCCCAAAAAGCCCAGGGAGAGGTGAGAAAGGGAGAGAGGAAGGAGGAAAGGAGAAGAGAAGAAAAGAGAAATTAAGGGAGGAGAGTAAAGAGGAGAGACAGAGAGAGAGAGAGAGACAGAGAGAGAGAGAGAGAGAGAGAGAGAGAGAGAGAGATTCTCCTGGTGGAATTCAACAATCATTGACTAACCATCATCTCTATGGTCAGATGGTCAGTCACCATAAACACATGAAGTTCCAAATGAAACACGGATGTTTGTTCATGGACAACTCCTGGTCTGTGTTCTTAAAGATCTTACAGCCCAACTAAGAATGACCCTAAGGTCATATAAACCAATAAATGATGTATGGTTCGGATTATCTACTCTACTAGACACTAGTATTGAGATCGTTCATAATGGTAAGGAAGTCTGTGTGCTATTGTTTCTAGAGCTAAGTCTAGAAAGGATTTTGGTGTACTTTGGGGCGATGGTCCAGAATAGGTCAGGGCATACAAAGATTTAATGGATGAGTTTCAAGGAGGTAAATGTGTACATGCAAGGCACGTGGCCAGAACAAGCTGAGCATGAAGGGCTTTGCTGGCTGCTGCCGCGTCCTCCTCCTCCTCCTTCTTCCATATAGAACAGCAAACACCTTTATTACACTATGAATGAGGCGCATTGGCCTTTCTGGGCTTTAATCTTCCGCAGATAGAACTCCAGCCCTTGCCTTCGAGCACACAGCCGTCTGCTCTGCCACACTGGCTTGGTCTTGAGGCAATACAGGCGAGAAGCTTGCCCTGCTGGAACTGCTCCTCCAGGAGACTGCTGATTTGGGCATTCTTTTTCTTTTTGTCATATTTTCTTTTGAATTTTCTTTGATCGTTTTTTGTTTAAAATCTCTTCCTCCTCAGGAGTCAGCTTGGCCCCCTTCTTGCGGCTCAGGGGCAGTGCATAGTGGGACTCGTACCAGTCTCGGTACCGTGTGATGTCAATGAGCACAATGCAGTTCTTCACCAGGGTCTTGGTGTGGACAAGCTCATTGTTGGATGCATTGTAGACAACATCAATGATCCTTGTTTTGCGAGTCCCAGGAAAAGTTCCCCACATCCAATCTCAAGGCACGGTACTTCTTATCTCCTCAAACTCGGACTGTGTGTATGCGGCGAGGGCCAATCTTAGCGTTAGTAGCAGGCTGTCCCAGCTCATACTTCCGCTTCTTGTGGTAGTGTTTTCTCCTACCCGCTGTCTTGCGGCGCTTGTGCCAGTTGTCCCGAGTGATGTCCATTGCTCGGCGCTAGCTGGAAAGAGGAAGAGCGAAGCTTCACGGTCCAGTTTCTAAACTCATCTTCCTTCTTAATATCACCAAGTTTCCCATTTGTCTTTCATCCTCCAAATTGTTGAAAGCATTAAAGGTGCCTTGGCCCTTCCAGAACCAAGCAATGGTTCTTAATTATTCTCAGGTTATCATAATAGTCTAGTTTGGCCCCTTGCCAGTGATTGAGCTTAGATATAGATACTGACCCAATTCTGGTCCAAAAAAAAAGATGTAAGTGATCTGCCAGAGGATTTGGGGTGGATTTTTTTTTAACTTGAGAAGAGTCTCTAGACCTTTCTAGACATTCCCACAACTGTCTTGGACATCTGAACGACAGATGAACAACAGTCGTTTCACAGCCCTGACGAATGCAACCTCACCATCAAGACTGTAATGCCAGGAGTGGCACGGTAAAAACACGGACAGCCTATAGCAACCAAATAAATCCCAGAGGGATTTACCTCTGGATTTCTTGTTATATAAAATAAATATCCTCTTCTCGACTAGTCAAATCTAGCCTGTTCTCCAGTTGAAAACAATCCCCCTTCCTGAAGGGATGCTTGGATTCCCCCTGACAGGTGGCAGTAGCTCTTCCCTCTTTCTACAGAGCATCCAGTGCCCCAGGTCCTCTCCTAAGCACTTCACTCATTTGGATCCCACAGTATTTCCTATGAAATGCCATAATTTGCCTTATCATACATGCTGTGATAGAAGTGTGAACAAAAGCAACTTGGAGAGGAAATGGTTTGTTTCAGCTTACATTTCCAGGTCATGTTAATCCTGAGATTTGCAAAAAGAAAAGAAAACAAAGCCAAACAAAATAATTCCACCATTTGAGCCATATTTGAAGCAAGCTTTTAATTAAATGACGAAGAGGATGGGCTTTGATCACGAGCACTCCCTGGATTTCCCAGCTAAGTGATCTCAAGATGTGTTATCCAGGGGCTTATAAGGACAAACCCATATAGCCACCATATTTTCCCATGAGACCTTGTTATTTTCCAAGAACTGTAACTCCCGGCATTGCAAGACCTGACCTGGTCCTTGGGCAAGTGGGGCTTACAGTTAACTTCAGGTCTTACAGTCACAGCTCCTCAAGAGAGGCTGAGGCAGGAACAGAAGCAAAGGTCATGGAGGAATGCTGTTTACTGCCTTGATCATCCAGCTTTCTGATGCAGCCCAAGCCTGTCTCCCTAGGGATGGCACACCATGTGTGGACTGGTCACTCTAATGCCACAGAGGGGCCACGGCCAAAGGCCAGTCTGACCGAGGTAGTTCTTTAGTTTGAGTTTCTCTTTTCCCAGATGACCCTGGGTTTGTGTTAAGTTTACAGATGAAGCTAACTATAGCATGGTATGTGTCTTCATTTCCTTTCATGTTGCCATGACAAAATACAATGCCAAAAACAACTTAAGAGAGAAAGACCACAGCTCACAGTTGTAGTCTCATTGCAGGGCAGGAGCCTGAAGCAGTTAGTCATACTGACTGCATCCAGAGCAAAGATGGATGCATGCTGGTACTTAGCATGACTCCTTTTCATTTAGCCCAGGTCCCAGCCCCATTCAGGATGGGTCTTTCCAGCTCAATTAACTCATTTAAGAAAATCCCTCATGGGCCAACTTAAGACAATTCCTCATTGTGACTCCCTTCTAGGTAATCTTACATTGTGTCAAGTTGACAATTAAAACCAGTCACCATTGTGTGTAAGGCTATTGTGCTCCTGTTGTCAGGAGGAAGAAAATGAAGCAGTTGAGCAAACCTGAAAAGGCTTAGCCATCAAGTGTCTAGTAGAGTGGTAGTTCACTCCAGGCTCCAGAGACTGTGCCCTTATCAGTTCCCCTTCCAAACCATACTAATGCCACAGAACTCACTTATTTTTACAGACTGGCCAGTACTGTGATGTTGTGTTGCCTTCATTATCTTTGAATCCCACAACAGCCCTGAGAAGTCTGAATATATTATGCTACCAAGTGCAGAGACTAAAAGGTAGTGGGAGGCTTGCCGGAAGACTATGTGCTAGTAAGTTGCAATACAAAAGCCTGTATTAGTACTTTCCCAAGGCCTCTCTTTGCATTCGTTTTTAAACTCACATTAATCCTAGATTGCTGAAATGCAGTGTTTCTGAATCATGTGTGTTCTTAAAGATATCGTCAACTCCCTCTGTCTCTAACGACAGCAAAGCAAACACATTCCTAGAACAAGTATCTACAGGAGTCCACGTTTATGCATTTCAGGCTGCTTTCCCTTACTATGAGACCAGGTAGGGTAGAGCTATGAATTACAGTGTCAAGTTAAGGTGCTTGGTTATACAGCCTCAGGAAGAAAGCCCAGGGGTCTTCACGCCTGCACAGAAAGCTTTTCAGGCACATGGCAAGAATACTATAAGTACTTCATGGGCCCTCTGCTCCCACACTAAACTGGGATCACAATATCTAACAGCCTTCCATTTTAAAATCTACCTCTGCCAACATAAACCTCACCTATGTGCCCCTGAGCCCATCCAGACACTGTCAAACAACTTCCTTGTGGGGAATCTAAGAGAGGGTGTGGAATTAGCCTCCTAAGGGGCTAATAGGAGACTCAGATCTCTTCAGGAAGCAAGCAATAGATGGGACCCTGCCTATTAACAGATTGGTTGGAATTGATTAGCTCTTACAAGTCCCTTGAACTCTGCATTTCTGAGGCTTCACATCCCTGCAGACCATACAATGACAGGATCACAGATCTATAAATCAATCAGCTCAAGCCAAGGCTAAGAGAGTCAGTAATGCTCTGACTACCAGTGGTACAAGTCATATTTATTTCATGTAAAGACATGATTGTTCTTTTCTAATATAACATTTTTATTGATTCTTTGGGATTTTCATATCATGTACCCCACTTATACTCATTTCTCAACTTCTGTGTCCACTCCCAACCCTTCTGACCTTGTTCCCTCCCCCCCAAAAAAGTAAAAGTAAAAGTAAGAATGTATGTACATTTTTAAAGTCTAGTTTGTGTTATTTATACACTCACTGGTGCATGGTCCAACTCTCAGTGGCCTACCCCTTAAATAGTGCTGAGTTCTTCCCCTCCTGCACCCCTACTAGAAGACATCAATTGTAGAGAGCTGACCCTCAGCATACTATCACACTCCTTAAGAGTTCTCTTTGGTGGCTGCCTTCTAGTCTGTAACTCTGGGGATTGAGTGGGGCAGAGGGTAGGGGCTGTCACAGAAGCTTTCCATGTCCTTCCTCAATCATGTGTCTGCAGATCAAAATCAAAGTAGCCTCCTTATTCTTCACAGTCAGCAGGACCGAGGATCATGGGCCTCCACAAGGTTTCTGGCTACAGCACAGACCCTGAACACAACTCCTGTTGGCCTGAAGCCACACAATAGGACCATGGACCCAGACAAGGAAGGCCCTTGGAAGAAGCATCTTGATCCATGGACATCAACATGGCCTCAGGGGACAGCACAGGCCACTCAGATATGAACCCCACCAAGTAAAATTATCCATGGACACTCACATGGCCTTCCATGGCAAGGTGGCAACACAGGCCACAGGCCACAGATATCAACACAGACCTTGGCTGCAGTAAGACCGTAGATCCAAATATGGCCCTCAGAGGTAGCAGTTCAGGCTTCCTGAACTGATATGGCTCCCAGAAATAGCTGGCCCACGGACAACAACATGGCTTCAGGGCCCAGACCACAGACTCCCACCTCTTATTCTAAAATGGTTTCTCCCCTCCAGTGGAAAGAGCCAGATACTATCTATGAATTTTAAACATTATATATATATGTGTATATATATATATATATATATGTATATATATGTATATATGTATATATATATCACATATGCACATTCACACTTTCACATTATTGTTTTAGTAGACATAGCAGGCCTATACGTTTGTTTCTTTAGGCTCATTTAATTTATAAATTATTTCAATAATTATTTCCTAAACCTTCTATGTAAACACTTCAGGTATCCATTTCAGTGAGTGGAACAGACAAAACCTTACTCTCATAGAAACTATATTCATCCATGTAATTCTACCACATGGTAAAGACAAGAAAATAGAGAAGAGGGTAAGCAACCCCTCTCAAAGCTGAACAAGTAGTAAAAGTAGAGAGCTAAGACAAGACCTACGATTTATAGCTTTCTATTTGTCACTTAGCACTGTTTCTATAAATGGATCCTAGAATTCCAACAGAGGGCAGCCATATTTGTTTGCCAATGGGTAAGTATCAGCATCTGCCCCCGTAGGAAGGAGGGATGAATAGATGGAAGGAATGAGGAATCTTCTGTCTGATCATTTCTGATAGAAACATAGAGGTAGGAGTCATTTTTTATCAATGGCTCCTTAAATACCAAGTGCTATAACTAACTTTGAATAATGCAGTCTTAAATTTGCTTAGCATTAATGTAAACTTTGGCTTGATTCATTTAAGAAATTTCAGCAAGAATATTTACACAGAACACAGTAAACTTTCTCTAAGTGTTTCCTCAATTTAGTTATATTTAAGCACTAGGAAAAAGACATGACAGTAATCACAAAGAGTTTCTAGGTTACGAGGGTAATTAATGAATAGACTTTGTTCATTGTTTGCAAAATAATGTGGTCCACAAATCTAGGTCTATCAATTGGAGAGAAATAAACAGCTGGAGTGGAATGAGATCATGACCCACGTGTCCTGAACCTTTGGTTTTGGAGGGCTAGTAACAATGTCCAGTGCTCATCACAAATGAGCTTCAAGAAATTGCCCTTGTCTCCCAGTACAGGATGGACCCCGGATGAGCCAATCAGTGCCTCTCATGTGCAGCCAAGCAGAAAGCATAGATGTGAAGTTGCCATGGTGACCTTTTTACTTATTGGAAGAATAGATGGAACTGGAATGACCCTCATCAGATTCAATAAGGATAGAGGTGGGGGTGTCCCGGAGTGAAGAACGGAGGGGGGGCGGGCAATTTCTCTAGTCAAAGAAAGTGTAAAGAGTTTAAATTCAAGTAATTGTAGAAGAAAAACAGAAAGGAGTCTGAACAATTAACAAATTTTTATAATCAAGCCAGCAAGGTTCTTGAGAGTAAATGACCCAAGCCTGTTTTCAAATTTCCTAAGAAGCAACTTATAGAAAATAACACATTCCAGCCTCCTCTTTCAAAATCTGATCCATTGTATCAGAAGAGGAGCCCAAGAGTCTATTCTAAAATGAGCCCCAGCCCATCCTGCTGCTTGTGGAGTATATACTATAAACACTGTTTGGGGACAGCACAAAGCATCAGAGAGCCCACTGCATGGCTGTCACCTCATGGGACGACTTAGGGAAAATCATGACTATTTTCTATTTAAGCCTAAGTTTAAAAGCAAAACAAAAGCAGGGTTTGATTGCCAGGTTATCAATAACAAGTTCTTTTTCCCCCTCCCTATCAGCAACCTTGGCTAGCATGTTGTATTTTCTTTTAATCTTGCCTTCTACTGTATATCTTTTTAACTGATGAAAACCCACAGAAGTTTTCTATGCCCAATGCCCTCTCTTCTTCTTTTCCAAGGAAGTCTCTGCTTATTCTGAAATCCACCTCTCACCAGTACTTCAGTATCCATCATCCCAGTTCCTTTGCAGAGTGCCTGCTTTGATGCTTGTTCTGAGTCTGTGCATGGTGCCCTCTGATAATTTTCTGCTGTAGAAACCACGATACCATAACCCAGTGGCTCACTACAGGTCAGCACTGTCTCTCCCTGCCCTGCGTGCAGAAAGCTGTGTTGTCATCTTTGTAATTTTTTTTCTTTCTTTAATGGCTATTATGATGAAATTGAATGGAAGGGCAAAGGAATGTAGTTTCTATGAGAATGAGATTGTGTCTGTTCCACTCACTGAAATAAATATCTCAAGTGTTTCCATAGAGGGTTTAGGAAATAATTATTGAAATAATTTATAAATTAAACAAGCCTAAAGAAACAAAAGAGTGGGCCTGCTGTGTCTCCTAACATAATGATGTGAACTTTTCATAGTAGCCTCCTAAGCAGATAAAAATAACAATGACATTTGATATTTTTCCAGTGATGAATCTGAAATTTAGCTGTGTAGACCTAAGATACTCTAACAGAAAAAACAAAAACAAAAACAAAATCAAAACACATAAGTTTATGAACATTTAGCTTGTTCGTGCATAGTTTAGAAGAGGCTCACTGTTGTGTAACCCTGGTCCCAACATTCTTCCACTGATGGTAACCCATGATGTGGAGACTCCTGAAAGCTAGTTTATATGAAATAAGAATTATACAAAATAACTTTACTTATGGAAAATTCAGTGACTAGGCCATTTATTCAGATTATTTGTGTCACACCAACATTCTTTATATTTATCCTTTCCCTGCTTAGTTACCATTTAATCCAAGGTTGACATTTGTTTCATTTCATC
Organism: Mus caroli; assembly: GCF_978045245.1. Taxonomy (NCBI): domain Eukaryota; kingdom Metazoa; phylum Chordata; class Mammalia; order Rodentia; family Muridae; genus Mus; species Mus caroli. The sequence goes on along the minus strand of NW_028227263.1, from coordinate 56,721,918 downwards.
ATGCTGTATGGTCCTGGCTGCCCTTGCAGTCCCTGTGTAGTTTAAGCTTCAAACTCTTGATCCCCCTGCCTCCACTTCCCCAGCTGTGCAGTGCAGGTGAGCACCAAACGCCCAGCTGAAACATTGTTTATACAACTGTCCTAAATACGACTGTTCCTAATTTCTTTTTCTACATAGTTCATTGTTATTTATGGAAACATCACTGATTTTATAATTGTTTTTTATTCTTTGACCTTATTGAATTTATTCATTAATTCCAATTTGGAGATGGTAATCATTAAGCCTTCTTGATGAATTGATTCCTTTCTCATCATATAATAATCTCCTTTATCTCTTTTGCATAATGTTTGACTTACAGTCTACTTTTTCTGATAGAAGTATAAACACCACCCCTTTTTGATTTTCATTTACATGGATTTTTTTAAAATATTCTCAGTTTCAGCTTGTTTCCTTACAAGTACAGTGAGTCTTTCATTGGAAGTATATATCTGATTTCTTTATTCTTATCCATTCAGCAATTCTATAATTTTTGGTTAACAGATTTACTCCATTTACATTTAAATATAACTGGCAATGGGTAAGGACTACTACCATTTTGCTAATAGGGCATTGGCCTGTCTGACCTGAATGTGCTGGGATTTCCTCCTTTAATGATATTTATAGTTTCCAGGCTAAACTTGGTCAAAACAACAAATTGGGTCAAATGCGTCCTTTCTGATTAACCCCATCAGATGAGTAGGGTTCTCGAGACGATAGTTCCAGGCACTTTGCTGTCTCTTACATTTGCTTCTGGTGAGTAAGGTCTTTAGGATCCAAGTGTATGTGTTCCCAGTGAACTTTTGTCCTCTTGAAACTGTGTTCCTCTCTCCTCTCTTATTAAATTCCAGATTTCATGACTAATTCGCAGTGACAGCCCCAGAAATACTTGTATGATAAATGAAAGAGGGTAGGTAGGGGCTTCCGCTTACAAATTGCTTTAAGATAAGCCTCTAACGCCTACCTTTACAATTGTCTCATAAATTCTTGCATGAAATGGACTGGGGCTTTTACAGCCTTTGCGTGGAGGCCTGTTGTTTTAGGGCGTCTCCTTTTAGGCCGGCGAGTGCCTAGAAGCTGCAGAGATTTATGACTGAGTGGGAAAAGGTATGTGTGTGTACTTCTTCAACTTGTTTTGGAAAAGCAAGCAGAGAGGATGTTTTTCTCCATCTTGCACGGGCCTGTAAACAAATGACTCACTGGCTGCATCTGAGTCAGGAAGACAGCAATGTCAGAATCACGAGTTGATGAGGATTTGCTTCGGATATCAAAAGTTTGACTTAGAATACGTTCCAAAAACCTTGCTTCCCAGAGACTCAGCTTAACCAGCAGCCTGGAAGGAGGCAGCAAGGAGTTTATTTTATAAAGTGGAGGCATGTGTGAGCTTTTGCCACGTTCATAGCCAGGAAAGAAAGCAAACAGTGTAAAGTGTGACTTCTCAGAATAAAGGGGGCCTGGATCAGCGATTATTATTTCTGGAAGAGTCAATATTGCGATAGAAAAAGAAACTCTTTTGTACCCACTCTCTCTGGGTTCCTTGGCATATTTTAGTATTTCAAGTCATGGTTGAAGCTACATTAACCTTCTCTGGTCTAATTGGAATCATCTGTGAGCAACAGAGTTGGCACTGTCAGATTCCACGGTCATTTTCTACGTGGCCTACAGTGTCTGCCATCTGTGTGGCCTTCCCTCCCTCCTGCCCACAGAGGAGGCACGTGGTGTGACAGACACACAGGACAGTCTTTCCTGGCTTCCCTCTGTGTTCAGGCTTTTTAAGGAAGCCTGTGCTTGTTCAGTTTGCATACCTTCCCTACCTCCTCAGATCCTTCTTATTCAAAGAACTTGCATGGAGACATTCCTCCCCAACCCGAGGAATTCGGCTCAGCAAATTTCGGCTGCCAAATCCATCTCATAATCAACAAAGAGGTTAGAGCAATATATTACATTTGCAAAATCCAGGAAGGCCAAAAATGAATAAAAACAAAACAAAAAAACCAAACTTCTTATGTTTTTTTTCTTTCTGTCAAAAGAAGGCTGTAATCTAGACATCAGCCAGACACAGGAAGCAGAGTGGCTTCTCGCCTGCTTTTCTATACTACTCTGACTCCTTTTGGTTGTTATTCATTTAGGTGTGAGTGGGGGGGTGGGGGGTGGGGGGGTTGTTTGTGTGCGCGTGTGTGCCTGTATTCATGCATGTGTGCATGTGTGTGTGTGTGTTTGTTTGTGTGTATGCACATGTGCCTGCCTGCATGCACGAATGTATGCATGAGTGTGCCTACATGCATGTGTGTTTGAGTGTGTGTATGTGTGCGTGTTTCCACACACATGTGCCTGTGTATGTGCATGTATGTGTGTGTGAGTGTGTATGTGTATGTGCGTGTGTGAGTGTGGGTGTGTGGGTGTGTGTGGGTGTATGTATTTGGGTGCATGTAGATGTCAAATGTTGACATAGGGTGTCTTCCTCAGTTGTTACTACCTAATTTGTAAGACAGTCTCCTTCACTGGACCTGAAGCTCAGCAATTTGGCCATGCAGCTGGCAGGAAAGGCTTCAGGAGCTGCTTGACTCTGCACTGGGGTTGCAGATGTGCATGACCATGCCAGCTTCTACAGCACTTGGTGCTGGGGATCCACATCAGGACCTCGTGTCTGTGCAGCAAGCACTTAGCAACAAAAAAATAATGCTATGGATGGAGGTCAGCACAACACAAGGAACTGTATTAAAGGGTCACAGCATTAAGGTTGAGAACCATTCATTGCCCTAGAACAACAACCAACATCTTAATCACCGAGATATATTTCCAGCCCCTTATTATTTGGATCTTAAGAACTATATGGGAAAGAATTCAAACAATACAACCAAAGGAATGAGCTTTTAAAAACAACAACAAGCTGGGGATGGGATTGGCAAGACATCTCAGTGGGTAAAGGTGCCAACTGCAAAAGCCTGGCAACCTGAGTTTGAGCCCCAGAGCCCACACAAGGGTGAAAAAAGAGAACAGACTCCACAAACGTTGTCTTGTGACCTCCACATGAGCACCACCACCCCCCAACGATAATAAAAATTGAAACAAACAAACAAACAAAAACCTTGAATTTCTTTAGTTGGCATCCAATAAATGTTTGTAATGCACTAAATCTGCAGATCAGCAAGTTTTTCAGAGTGAAAAGGAAAAGCAGATCATAATTGTATGCAGACACACGGAAACCAGACTATGCAGTCACCCCATCTTTGAGCGGAGACAGGAAATTCCATGTCTCAGGGGGGTCCGACCTATACTCTTCTGACAAGCATGTCCAGCACAGCTTGAAACTTATCACGAAGCTGTTGTGCCACAAGAAAACCAAGAAGAGGGAAGACCAATGGGTGGATACATCATTCCTCCTTAGAATAGGGAACAAAATACCCATGAAATGAGTTACAGAGACAAAGTTTGGAGCTAAGATGAAAGGATGGACTATCCAGAGGCTACCCCACCCGGGGATCCATCCCATAATCAGCCACCAAACGCAGACACTATTGCATATGCCAAAAAGATTTTGCTGAAGGGACCCTGTTTTAGCTGTCTCATATGAGGCTATGCCAGTGCCTGGCAAATACAGAAGTGGATGCTCACAGTCATCTATAAGATGGAACATAGGGCCCCCAATGGAGAAGCTAGAGAAAGCACCCAAGGAGCTGAAGGGGTCTGCAACCCTATAGGTGGAACAACAATATGAACTAACCAGTACCCCCAGACCTCTTGTCTCTAGCTGCATATGTAGCAGAAGATGGCCTAGTCAGCCATCACAGGAAAGAGAGGTCCCTTGGTATTGCAAATTTTATATGCCCCAGTACAGGGGAACGCCAGGGCCAAGAAGTGGGAGTGGGTGGGTAGGGAAGCAGGGCGGAGGGAGGGTATAGGGAACTTTCGGGATAGCATTTGAAATGTATATAAAGAGAATATTTAATAAAAAGTAAAAAGAAGAAGAAGCTGTTTTGCTATGGTGCTGTGTTGATGTGCATGGATATCCTTAATCGAACAAGGTGGATTTAATGACTCCAGCTTCATTCTAGTGATGAACAATCCAGGTTGCACTGGATCTGGGGTTAAAATCCAAGTCTGTCTGGCTTCAAATCCAAGTTATTACAATGGTTCCAGGGACCTATGTGAGCCCTGATAGATTGTAGACAGTTAACCATAGAGTTTTAGTAGTTATCTCATCTACTGCTTTCATTTTGCAGATGGGGAAACAGATTGAGAAAGGTTCAATAATCTCACAAACCTATGGCTGGTGGAAAATCTCTCCTGCCCTATCTTCACTGCCCCACACCCACATTCAAGGAAGAAGAAAAAGAGACTGGCCACCTAACAGAATACTGTGCTTATACAGTTGCATAAGTCCACACCCCTGGGAATCACTGGAAGTGGGTGGCACTGTGGCTCTTTTTGTAATGCTGAATCTACTTAAGGAAACCTATCCTATAGCAGCCAGTAGGAGAGACAGAAAAAGAGATGGTCAGTTGGCTTTCTGAGTCAGCTCCACCTTTTCACTCAGAGATATAGCTGTTCCAGTAGTCTATGCTTATCTTTAACCCTCCAATAATGACTTCATTATCTACTCTATTATGCTTTTTTTTCTGATCCTAAATCAGAATGCCCTCTGGACCAGAGACAAATACATTTGTCCTTGCATCCTATGTGCCCTGTATTATGCTTCCCACAAACCATACTACATGAAGCCATGCTGGCTAAAGGTAATGATTAACCTTAAGTGTGTGAGTTCAAGATAATTCCTACCCACTCCAAGGCCCAGTCTCTGGTGTCACTTAGATAAAAATCATTGCCTGTGACTTTAAGCCTCACACCCAAAACAAGTTCACTCACTGTTCACTGTCATCTAAGAAGGTCAGAAGGAAAGGGGCCCTCCATTGGGTGGGGATGGGAACACACCCATCTACTTCCTTTGTAAAGTCCCACCTCAGAGGGAAGTGGATTCCAAACAGGATGGGCAGTCCAGGGTACAGGAAATAAGCTATGGCGCTTCAGGGTGCTTAAATAATCAAACTATTCCTCAAGAGCGAAAGTACAACCAACAATGGAGTGTGAGTGACCTCCGACTGACACCTGCCCTGTCTGTAGGCACCCTGTCTCCCACTGCAGCCAAGTCGCACACACCATGGGTCTTGCTTTCCCTTCACACTCTGTAGGTATCTGGCCTGCATAGTCCCAAAGGGTTCAGGGTTTGCAGATCCCTTTCCTACGTGTCTTAGATTGTTTCTCCTGTATGCAGCTGACTTTAACAAAGTGCTAATGGGCTTTAAAAATAGCTTCTTGGTGGATTTTTCAGAGGACAGGCTGCCTTCCAGCCAAAAATGTGTGGAATGGTGGTTTTCTGTCAACAATGAGTCTTTGTTATGGAGTTGAAAGTGCAGGTCCCTCCTCCTGAGCCCACTGCAGAGGTTTGCCTGATGCAATTGACCCTGTTTTAATTAAGTCTTCCTTTTGTGTTGGACTCGGTGCCAAGAAGTCGAAATGAATGCTATGGATTTCAATGGGTTTTGTTGTTTGGGGTTGTCATTTATTTCCAAGTCTATTTTAGGACCTGTGTAAGGTTCATTCCCTTGCAAAACCTCAAGATAAGAGTTAAGAGACTTTTTCTCAAAAAAATAACATTCTCAAGAGTGAACACTATCTTTGTTTTGCTTTCTCTCCAATGTAATTGAATTCTCAGCCTCAAGAAAATGTTCCTGCCTCCTGATGGAAACTGGAGACAATGATGTAACTGACAGGCCTCTATGGATGGGGAAACTTCACCTGCACTTACCCTCAGGAAACTCTAACAGATGTGGCTTAGTTGGTGGAGTGCTTACGTAGCATCTATGAAGTCCTGGGTTTGTTCCCTAGCATCATAACATCTGTAATCCCAGCACACCGTGGGGAAAGGTAGGAGAATCAGGAATTCTAGGTCATCCTCAACTACATAATAAGTTTATTAGAGGCCAGCCTAGACTGCACGAGCTCACTTTGGCCCTACTCATGCCACCCCAGGAAATTCCACCAAGGCCAACTTGGTGACTAACACCAAACAGTTATCACTCTTGACCTTAATCAGAGCAGCCTCTCCTCTATTTTGTGAAGTGTGATGAAGACAGAGACCTATGAGTTCACAAGGTACTGAGCATAAATAAATAAAAAATGGAGTGCTTAGCCCTAAACAAGGTACCTATATCACCCCTCCAAGACTCAGAGAATATTGTGCTATAAGAACCAGAAGATAGGGAAATGAACTGTAAAATGCCTTCTACTGGGCAATACATAGCCACTGCAATCATGAACTCTCAGCAACTGTAGATGACTGCACAAGAATGGACCCATTAGCAACCGGACAAGAGCAGAGAAGAGAGACTCAGCATGCCCTACCTATCATGGCTGAACTGTTTCCTTCTGACAGATTCAGAAAGGAGGGTCATTGCCATTGGTTGTGTACCGACTGGTGACCCTACCATGAGCCAACAGATATTCATCTGATGATTATACAGATTAGCCCAAGAGAGTCACACAGTAAACCAAATGTCATTAATCTGGGAAAGGGACAGATTGTGGAGGGGGGGGGAATGAGTCTTGACAAATGTTTGAGGAGATAAGAAAGGGTAGGGGAAGAGAATGTGTCATAACTGTCTATTAAATTATCAAAGGACTAACTTAACAAGAAGTAAAAATAAAAAATGAAAAATAATAATAAAAATTTTTTAATTTAAAATTGGGAACCATATGGAGAAGAAATTGTGATGACCACTATTCAGGGCTAGCATACAAAAAATTGGAGACTTGGCTTCTTCAAGTCCTAGGTTCTGTTGGAATAAGTTATCACTGGCTAAGTGGCTTGGGACAACAGGACTTCTGAAATCAGGGTCCTGTTCTCTCTGAGTGCTGAAGGACAGCATTCCCCTGCCCTTCCAGGCCTCTAGTGTTTACTGGCAAACCTTTGCTTTCCATGCCTTACAGACATAGGGGCCAATCTCCGCTTCCATCTCTGCATGTCCAGTCTTCCTTCTGTATGGCATTGTCTTTCCTTCTAATAAGGCCAGAACTCTTCTAAATAAGGTCCCACCAAGTGATACCATCTTAACTGACTTCTCTAACTTCTCTAAATAAGGTCATAGGTACAGAGGGTTCAGATTTTAACATTTAAGTCCAGCTTACACACCGTCCATGGCTTAGATGTTCACAAGAACATCTAGAGATAGTAAGTGTATGTGCTCAGTTTATAACTTAGTCTAGATTTGTCTCATTCCAGCCCTGCATCCTGCATCACTCATCATCCCTAATTCATACACTGTGCAGAATACCTGTTGTGTGTATGGCACTGTGCCAGGCCACAGTTTTACAACTATGAATAAAACAGATGGAGCCTAAGCCTCATTAAACATCAAACAGTCTAGTCAAATGAGATGCACATTTGAAATCTAATTCCATAGCCATCATTTGCTCCCATAGCATATTTCCAGTAATGTAGGCTGTCCTTGTCAGCTCTAGCTGGGGAGGAGAAAATGAGGACTCCTTCAAAAAGGTGTGGTCCTTACTTCTGCTTTTACCTAAGTGTCAAGTTTTGCTTTATATATGAGACATCCCTGTTTAAAAAATAAAAAAAAAAAAGTTGTTGGGCAGAGAGAACCATGGTAATGTCATGTTATTAAACAAATAATTTTAAAATCTCAATGCTTAAAACAATGTTTATTGGCCAGCCAGAAGAACAAATTGGTGCCTAGCTGAATGGTCATCAGAGAGGATTCATCCAGTAACTGAATGGAACAGATTCAGACATCCACAGCAAAGCATTTGGTGTAACTTGGAGAACCCCATGGAAGAGGAAAAGAAAGAATTGTAGGAGCCAGAGCGGTTTAGGACACCATGGGAACACAGAATCAACCAAGCAGGGCTCATAAGGGTTCAAGGAAACCAAAGCAGCAGTCACAAAGCCTCTATGGGACTGCACTAGGTCCTCTGCATACATGTTATGGTTGTGTAGCTTGGTGCTCCTGTGGGACTTTTAACCGTGGGAGTCGAAGATGTCTCTGACTCTTTCACCTGCTCTTGAGACTCTTTTTCTCCGGCTGGGCTACCTCATCTTCCCTTGATATGAGGACTTGTGTCTAGTCTTGTTGTAACTTGTTGTGCTGTGTTTGCTTGATATCCCTGGGAGGTGTGCTCTTTTCTGAAGGGAAACAGGAGAAGTGGATCTGGAGGGAAAGGGGATATGAGGGTTCAGAGAAGGGGGAGCTGTGGAAGGAGAGGAAACTGCTATAGGGATGTTATATATGAGAGAAGAATTTTTGAAAGAAACCAAACATTTCTAAAACAAACAAGTAAGGGCAATTGCTGCTCATTCACTAGGACTAGGATTCAAGTCTTATTATCAACATCAGGAGGTTCACAAACACCTGTAAATTCAGCTCCAAGGGATCTTATGTCCTCTGCTGAACTCTGTGGCTACATACATGTGCACATAGAATCATACATAGAATATATATATATATAATTATATGTATATTCTTTAAAATAAGCTTTATTCTGTGCTTCATGTTGTGCTTCTACACACACACACACACACACACACACACACACACACACACCAATAACTACCTAGAGCTATGTTCTGTGTCTCCCTCATTCCAGGTCCAGGCTAGTGAAGTAGCTTTATCTAGAACTGTGTGCATTGCTGTAGCAAAGGGAGAAGGTGAAGGAGGTAAACTCACACCAACCCTTAGATGAGGTGTGTTCTCTTGTGTCCACTTCTATTTTGCTTATTCACCAGAAGAGCTACCAGGCTGTGCTTCCTTCCAGCAAATCCTTGTGCCTGGAAGAAGTTGCACACAATGTTCTTGCTAGAATAGAATAGAATAGAATAGAATAGAATAGAATAGAAGCAATTGCTTCAGTATACTGTAGCAGGAAGACTTTCGGCTTTGTGGCAAGATGAGCAGCCCACAACAAATATGCCTTTCAGGTCCAGTTGATTGTGTGGAAGAATAGCTTAGGTGCTCAGTGAATGTTTGTTAAACATGGGTTGATTCCTTTATCTCTCTTCACCCTTACTCCAAAGCTCCAGGAAAGAGGAGCCATGCCACTATATCATATTAGGTCAACCCTATGCACCCAGATGACCACACATTAGCTAGGAGTGTCTGAGCTCTGTTTCTAGGAACTACAGAAGGAAAAATCCAAACTTGGGGATGCCATGAGTAAATTGCTATAGTTTAGATCTGAAACAAACCCCACAGTCCCAGGCACCTTCCTTTCTGTCTTCAGTGCTGTGGAGAGTTAGTGGCATCTTTAGGAGACAGAACCTGATGGATGAAGACAGGTGGCTTGGTCCATACCCTTGGAGAGGATTTGGGAACCATAGCCCACTCCTCTTTGTCTTCCAGCTGCCATGAGGCAAGGGCTCCCACTGTCATGTATTTCTACCATGAGCTACTTTGCCACCACAAGCCTGAAAGCAATGGACCAAACCACTATGGGCTGAAACCTCCAAAACCATGAGCCAAGATGAACCTTCCCTCTTTATAAATTGTCTATCTCAAGCATTCTGTCACAGTGACAGCAAGCAGACTGATACATCAGAGGTCATAGAATTCCAAGCCATTCGCCACAGTTTTCCCTTACACAGCAGTATTCTGAGTACAAACACAGTACGCTTTTAAGTTTAGAAACTTATTAACTCATAGCCTCTCAGGAAATGTTTATTTTATGTAAAGCAAGGCATCTAGTCATTAAAAAATTGGCTCCATACATCAGCAGTTTGCCATAGTACTATGTACGTTTTTTTTTTCATACCTCTCAAATTCTATATTTGCTTCCCTGAGGTAAGTAAGGAAAACCTAGGCGAAATTACAAGTGGTTAAATTACTGCTCTGTTCCACTTGGTGGCTGTTGACAGTGGGATTCCCATGAATGCCTCTACCCAGATGCTCATCCAGGCAGCCTCAGGAATAGGAGCATTCTGTCTTAGTCCCTCTAAAAAGCCACCAGTCTTGATGAGGGTCTCCACTGTTGCCTTGGCTCTGCAGGATGTCCAGCATCTTGGCAGTCAGTGATTCACTCCAATCCTGGAAATGCCTGTGCATCTCAGAGGTAGGCAGGACTTTTTGGACCTTCCTACTTTCTTCCCTGCCTCTGTGCCTCCAGCAGGATGATGGTCTAATCACACTACTCTAGGCCATCACCCAGCTGTGGAAGTCAATGCCTCCTGGGAAGTCATTCATTCCCATGATTTGTGAAGAACAGGAGACCAAGGAATAGAAAAGAAACTTGTACATAGGTGTGTTGCTAGGCACTGGCAGCACCAGGCTTGGAGGCCAGGCACTGAGGCTGCAGAGCCGGCTCGTTAACCCCTAGTCTCTGCTGTCTTCCCTCTGGAAGTCCTCCCAGATGTCAGTGAAGCCAGGGCAGCCTCATCACTTGTGGGTGCTGCTTTAAATGCTTCTCCAGCCTCAGTGCCTACTGGATATTGAGCTCCTGGGGTAGAGCCAAGCAGGGCTGCAAAGGGGGTTTCCCAAGGCACATAGGTACTCTGAGGCCACTGAGGAGGAATGCCAACAAGCTTCTGCATTCCTTAGCTAATAAACATCTTACAGAAGTGGAGAATAGCCATCCATCCCATCACCTGTTCTGCTGGAAATGTTGATTTCCCCTGAGTGCAGAGACTAGAACTGAGAGTGGTTTCCTGAGAGCATTCTACAGGAGCTTCTTTCTGTACTGGTCTAGATGCTTTTCAGGCTGAATATGAAGGTGTCCCCCAGTCCCCTACCTGCCATATGATTCCAAGCACTGCTCTAACTGGAGCAGTGAAGAAGTGAAAAGGTGAAAGACACAAAACACAGAAAAATGTAGATGGTGAAGCTGGAGCACCCTGGAAGTATGGAAGCTAGCGTGTTCATTACCTACAGCTGAACAGAGAGGCATGGTTGTTGCATACAGCTGAACAAGGAGGCCGGTTTAGTTATTCTCTATATGAGCCATCTCTGTAGGGGAGCAGCCTTCAGGCTGTAATCATCCAAGGAGAGGAAGCTATGGTGGACATTTTCTGCACACATCGTCAGCATTTACGTTCAGACCCAAGGATGCTTTGCATCCCTCTGAGCCTTGCTCAGGAAAGACTTTGTCCAGCCCCACGGAGCTGAGGCGCTGGGGTCCTTAACGTGCCCCCATGCCCATGTCAACAGTACACATTCACTCAGGATTTCATTCTCTCCCTGCAACCCCTTGAGAATCCTGCCTGGCCTGCAATCCTTTTATTAAATAGTATCATAAACCCCCACCCCCACCAGCAAGAATTACAGAAAGAAAAAACGTCTCAAACCCCACATCCAGGGCATTCCTTCACTCTAGTTTATATGCACTTTTTTAAAAAGCTCTTAATAAATTTCAAAAGTGGGAAATTTTATAGTCTGTTCTCTACAGCCCCTGTAAAGATGCTTTAAAAGAAAACATGAACAAGTCTTCTAACAGTTCATCAGCTCAGAAGTTTAATGTAAAACTGTTCAAGTATCCCTGTCCCTTTCTCCCTCTTATTGTCAATACAGAGGACTGATATTTGTTTGTTTGTTTCTTTGTTTGTTTTACACCCCAACTGCAGTTTCCCCTCCTCTTCCCCCCCCCATCCATTCCTCCTCCCCTCCCCCACCCCCTCCTCCTCCCCTTTCTCTTCAGAAAAAGGAAATCCTCCCATGGATATCAACCAGCCCTAGCACATCAAGCTGCAGTAAGACTAGGTGCATAGTCTCCTATTGAGACTAGACAAGGCAGCTCAGTAGGAAGAAAGGGTCCCAAAGGCAGACAAAAGAGTCAGAGACAGCCTGCGCTCCTACTGTTAGGAGTCCCACATGAAGACCAAGCTAGACAACTGTAACATATGTGCAGAGGAACTAGGTCAGTCCCACGCAGGCTCCCTGGTTAGCCCCTATGAGTCCAGATTGATTCTGTGGGTTTTTCTGTGGTGTCCTTGGCTCCTTTGGCTCCTACAAACATTCCTCCCTCTTCTGAAGGATTCCCCAAGCCCCACCTAATGTTTGGCTGTGGGTCTCTACATCTGTTTCCATCATTTGCTGGGTGAAGCCTCTCTGATGATTGTGCTAGATTTCCTGTCCCAGCACATCTTGGAGGCAGAGCAAATTGTAGGTCAAAAGTTTTGTGGCTGGGTTGGGGTCCCAATACCCCATTGGAAGTCTTGCCTGGTTACAGGAGATGGCCATTTCTAGCTCCATAGCCTCCATTTCTAGGAGTCTTAGGGTCACCCTCATGGATTCCTGGGAGTTTCCATTGCCCTAGGTTTCTAGCTCATCCCAGAGATGCCTCCACATTTCAGTTGTCTCTCCCTCTGTCCTCCACCCACCTGATCCTTCCTGTTCTCACCCCAACTCCCACTGCCAGCCAGCACCCCCATCCACCCTTGATGTCTATTTTATTTCCTCTTCTCAGTGAGATTCACACATCCCTGAGCCCTCCTTATTACTTAGCTTTTTTAGGTCTGTAGACCCAAAATTATTCTATACTTTATAGCTAATATCCACTTACAAGTGAGGACATAACTACATGTGTCTTTCTGGGTCTGGGTGACCTCACTCAGAATGATTTTTCTAGTTCCCATTCTGGAACCACATGAGTGAACATGGCCCAGGAACATGGATTCAGGTTCCTCAAATGCCATATTTCAACATGGCAACAGTTGCAGGAAATTTTTATAGTCACAGAACAAACGGAAGTTATAAATCAAGGCATTTTTCAAATATTTTGGTGGGAACATCAGGTAGGCAGGTTACAGCACAGAAAAAAAATTTAATCTGTTACAGGTTTCAGATATTATCTAATAGCATTCTTAGCTTTTGGTAGAATAAGAGACCTGTTAATCCATTCCAAAAGCATTTACCTGAAAAATCAAAGGATGCTGGGCCAGACACTGAGAGCTAAAGATAGCAGAAGATAATCTGGCAACATTCCAACCCTCCGTCATCAGTTTTAATCAGCCTTGTAGAACACAGCTGTGACTTCTTTTTACCCCAGAAAACTTCAGTTCACAATGAAATAGCTCAAAATAGTGTCTAGGTGGAAGAGGCATAGTTTAGGGTGGTATATTCTAGTACTCTTCACCTGGAAGCCATGACGTTTTAAGAGTAAGCTAGACAAGCCTCTTCCGGTCAGAAAAGCACCCAGGTAGCTAGGGCGCAGGGTCGGCTGACACTCGCCAGCTACCCACAACACCCGCCACAGGATCTTAAGACTTCTGTTGAGTGGAACACAGCTTCTGCTCCAATCCAATTGCGCGCGGGACCTGAGACTGCATTAGTTAGGGAAGCAGAAACCGGCCTGAGTAGGGCCACAGGCCTCATCCGGCCGGACCAGCACCGGCATAGCTAGAGCCCAGGGTCGGCTGACACCCGCCAGCTACCCACGACCCCCGCCACAGGATTTTGAGACTGCTGGTGAGTGGAACACAGCTTCTGCTCCAGTCCAATCACACGGGACCTGAGACTGCTTTGGTTGGGGAGGGAGAAATCCGGCCTACGTAGGGCCACAAGCCTCTTCCAGTAGGAAAAGCACCAGGGTAGCTAGGGCGCAGGGTCAGCTGACACTCGCCAGCTACCCACAACACCCGCCACAGGATCTTAAGACTTCTGGTGAGTGGAACACAGCTTCTGCTCCAATCCAATTGCACGCGGGACCTGAGACTGCATTAGTTAGGGAAACAGAAACCGGCCTGAGTAGGGCCACAGGCCTCATCCGGCCGGACCAGCACCAGTGTAGCTAGACCACAGGCCTCTTCCAGCGTACCGCCAGCTACCCACGACCCCCGCCACAGGATTTTGAGACTGCTGGTGAGTGGAACACAGCTTCTGCTCCAATCTTTAAACAGTGACAACGACAACAACTAACCCCAGAGATTACCAGATGGCGAAAGGTAAACGTAATAATCTTACTAACAGAAACCAAGACCACTCACCATCATCAGAACCCAGCACTCCCACTTCGCCCAGTCCAGTGCACCCAAACACAGCGGAAAAGCTAGACACGGATCTAAAAGCATATCTCCTGATGATGGTAGAGGACTTCAAGAAGGACTTTAATAACACACTTAAAGAAATACAAAGGAACACTGGTAAACAGGTAGAAGACAGTAAAGAGGAAGCACAAAAATCCCTTAAAGAATTGCAGGAGAACACTGCTAAAGAGTTACAAATCCTTAAAGAAAAACAGGATAACATAATCAAACAGGTAGAAGTCCTTACAGAAAAACAGGAAAACACATCCAAACAGATGATGAAAATGAACAAAACCATACTAGACCTAAAAAGGGAAGTAGACACAATAAAGAAAACCCAAAATGAGGCAACACTGGAGATAGAAACCCTAGGAAAGAAATCTGGAACCATAGATACGAGCATCAGCAACAGAATACAAGAGATGGAAGAGAGAATCTCAGGTGCAGAAGATTCCATAGAGAACATCGGCACAACAATCAAGGAAAATGTAAAATGCAAAAAGATCCTAACTCAGAACATCCAAGAAATACAGGACACAATGAGAAGACCAAACCTACGGATAATAGGAGTGGATGAGAATGAAGATTTTCAACTCAAAGGACCAGCAAACATCTTCAACAAAATTATAGAAGAAAACTTCCCAAATCTAAAGAAAGAGATGCCCATGAACATACAAGAAGCCTACAGAACTCCAAATAGACTGGACCAGAAAAGAAATACCTCCAGACACATAATAATCAGAACAACAAATGCTCTAAATAAAGATAGAATACTAAAAGCAGTAAGAGAAAAAGGCCAAGTAACATATAAAGGAAAGCCTATCAGAATTACACCAGATTTTTCACCAGAGACTATGAAAGCCAGAAGATCCTGGACGGATGTTATACAGACACTAAAAGAACACAAATTCCAGCCCAGGCTACTATACCCAGCCAATATCTCAATTAACATAGATGGAGAAACCAAAGTATTCCACGACAAAACCAAATTCACACATTATCTCTCCACGAATCCAGCCCTTCAAAGGATAATAACAGAAAAAAACCAATACAAGGACAGGAACCACGCCCTAGAAACAACAAGAAGATAATCCCTCAACAAACCTAAAAGAAGACAGCCACATGAACAGAATGCCAACTTTAACAACAAAAATAACAGGAAACAACAATTACTTTTCCTTAATATCTCTTAATATCAATGGACTCAACTCCCCGATAAAAAGACATAGACTAACAAACTGGCTACACAAACAAGACCCAACATTTTGCTGCTTACAGGAAACTCATCTCAGAGAAAAAGATAGACACTACCTCAGAATGAAAGGCTGGAAAACAATTTTCCAAGCAAATGGTATGAAGAAACAAGCTGGAGTAGCCATTCTAATATCTGATAAGATTGACTTCCAACCCAAAGTCATTAAAAAAGACAGGGAGGGACACTTCATACTCATCAAAGGTAAAATTCTCCAAGAGGAACTATCAATCCTGAATATCTATGCTCCAAATACAAAGGCAGCCACATTCATTAAAGAAACTTTAGTAAATCTCAAAGCACACATTGCACCTCATACAATAATAGTGGGAGACTTCAACACACCACTTTCACCAATGGACAGATCATGGAAACAGAAACTAAACAGGGACACAGAGAAACTAAGAGAAATTATGAATCAAATGGATCTGGCAGATATCTACAGAACATTCTATCCTAAAACAAAAGGATATACCTTCTTCTGAGCACCTCATGGTACCTTCTCCAAAATTGCACATAATTGGTCACAAAACAGGCCTCAACAGATACAAAAATATTGAAATTGTCCCATGCATCCTATCAGATCACCATGGACTAAGGCTGATCTTCAATAACAAAATAAATAATAGAAAGCCAACATTCACGTGGAAACTGAACAACACTCTTCTCAATGATACCTTGGTCAAGGAAGGAATAAAGAAAGAAATTAAGGACTTTTTAGAATTCAATGAAAATGAAGCCACAACATACCCAAACTTATGGGATGCAATGAAAGCATTTCTAAGAGGAAAACTCATAGCTCTGAGTGCCTCCAAAAGGAAACTAGAGAGAGCACACATTAGCTGCTTGACAACACACCTAAAAGCACTAGAACAAAAGGAAGCAAATTCACCCAAGAGGAGTAGACGGCAGGAAATAATCAAACTCAGGGGCGAAATCAACCAAGTGGAAACAAGAAGAACTATTCAAAGAATCAACCAATCGAGGAGCTGGTTCTTTGAGAAAATCAACAAGATAGATAAACCCTTAGCCAGACTCACTAGAGGGCACAGGGAAAGCATCCTAATTAACAAAATCAGAAATGAAAAAGGAGACATAACAACAGATCCTGAAGACATCCAAAACACCATCAGATCCTTCTACCAAAGGCTATACTCAACAAAACTGGAGAACCTGGATGAAATGGACAAGTTCCTAGACAGATACCAGGTACCAAAGTTGAATCAAGATCAGGTTAATGATTTAAACAGCCCTATATCCCCCCAAAGAAATAGAAGCAGTCATTAATAGTCTCCCAACTAAAAAAAGCCCAGGACCAGATGGGTTTAGTGCAGAGTGCTATCAGACCTTCAAAGAAGATCTAATCCAAGTTCTTCACAAACTATTCCACAAAATAGAAACAGAAGGTACTCTACCCAACTCATTCTATGAAGCCACAATTACTCTGATACCTAAACCACAAAAAGACCCAACAAAGATAGAAAACTTCAGACCAATATCCCTTATGAATATTGATGCAAAAATCCTCAATAAAGTTCTTGCTAACCGAATCCAAGAACACATCAAAACAATCATCCATCCTGACCAAGTAGGTTTCATCCCAGGGATGCAGGGATGGTTCAATATACGGAAATCCATCAACGTAATCCAGTATATAAACAAACTCAAAGACAAAAACCACATGGTCATCTTGTTAGATGTGGAAAAAGCATTTGACAAGATCCAACACCCACCCATTCATGATAAAAGTCTTGGAAAGATCAGGAATTCAAGGACCATACCTAAACATGATAAAAGCAATATACAGCAAACCAGTAGCCAACATCAAAGTAAATGGTGAGAAGCTTGAAGCAATCCCTCTAAAATCAGGGACTAGACAAGGCTGTCCACTTTCTCCATACCTATTCAACATTGTACTTGAAGTCCTAGCCAGAGCAATTCGACAACAAAAGGAGATCAAAGGGATACAAATTGGAAAAGATGAACTCAAAATATCACTTTTTGCAGATGATATGATAGTATATCTAAGTGACCCTAAAAATTCCACCAGAGAACTCCTAAGCCTGATAAACAGCTTCGGTGAAGTATCTGGATATAAAATTAACTCAAACAAATCAATGGCCTTTCTCTACACAAAGAATAAACAGGCTGAGAAAGAAATTAGGGAAACAACACCCTTCTCAATAGTCAGAAATAATATAAAATATCTTGGCATGACTCTAACTAAGGAAGTGAAAGATCTGTATAATAAAAACTTCAAGTCTCTGAAGAAAGAAATTATAGAAGATCTCAGAAGATGGAAAGATCTCCCATGCTCATGGATTGGCAGGATCAACATTGTAAAAATGGCTATCTTGCCAAAAGCAATCTACAGATTCAATGCAATCCCCATCAAAATTCCAAATCAATTCTTCAACGAATTAGAAAGTGCAATCTGCAAATTCATCTGGAATAACAAAAAACCTAGGATAGCAAAAACTCTTCTCAAGGATAAAAGAACCTCTGGTGGAATCACCATGCCAGACCTAAAGCTCTACTACAGAGCAATTGTGATAAAAAACTGCATGGTACTGTTATAGTGACAGACAAATAGACCAATGGAATAGAATTGAAGACCCAGAAATGAACCCACACACCTATGGTAACTTGATCTTCGACAAGGGAGCTAAAAACATCCAGTGGAAGAAAGACAGCATTTTCAACAAATGGTGCTGGCACAACTGGTTGTTAACATGTAGAAGAATGCGAATCGATCCATTCCTATCTCCTTGTACTAAGGTCAAGTCTAAGTGGATCAAGGAACTTCACATAAAACCAGAGACACTGAAACTTATAGAGGAGAAAGTGGGGAAAAGCCTTGAAGATATGGGCACAGGGGAAAAATTCCTGAATAGAACAGTAATGGCTTGTGCTGTAAGATCGAGAATTGACAAGTGGGACCTCATGAAACTACAAAGCTTCTGCAAGGCTAAAGACACCATCAATAAGACAAAAAAAACACCAACAGATTGGGAAAGGATCTTCACCTATCCTAAATCAGATAAGGGACTAATATCCAATATATATAAAGAACTCAAGATGGTGGACTCCAGAAAGTCAAATAACCCCATTAAAAAATGGGGCTCAGAACTGAACAAAGAATTCTCACCTGAGGAATACCGAATGGCAGAGAAGCACCTGAAAAAATGTTCAACATCCTTAATCATCAGGGAAATGCAAATCAAAACAACCCTGAGATTCCACCTCACACCAGTCAGAATGGCTAAGATCAAAAATTCAGGTGACAGCAGATGCTGGCGAGGATGTGGAGAAAGAGGAACACTCCTCCATTGTTGGTGGGATTGCAAGCTTGTACAACCACTCTGGAAATCAGTCTGGAGGTTCCTCAGAAAATTGGACATAGTACTACCGGAGGATCCAGCAATACCTCTCCTGGGCATATATCCAGAAGATGTCCCAACCGGTAAAAAGGACACATGCTCCACTATGTTCATAGCAGCCCTATTTATAATAGCCAGAAGCTGGAAAGAACCCAGATGTCCCTCAACAGAGGAATGGATACAGAAATTATGGTACATTTACACAATGGAGTACTACTCAGCTATTAAAAAGAATGAATTTATGAAATTCCTAGCCAAATGGATGGACCTGGAGGGCATCATCTTGAGTGAAGTAACACAATCACAAAAGAACTCACACAATATGTATTCACTGATAAGTGGATATTAGCCCAAAACTTAGGATACCCAAGATATAAGATACAATTTGCTAAACGCATGAAACTCAAGAAGAATGAAGACCAAAGTGTGGACACTGTGCCCCTTCGTAGAATTGGGAACAAAACACCCAGGGAAGAAGTTACAGAGACAAAGTTCGTAGCTGTGATGAAAGGATGGACCATTTAGAGACTGCCGTATCCAGGGATCCATCCCATAAGCAGCTTCTAAACGCTGACACCATTGCATACACTAGCAAGATTTTGCTGAAAGGACGCAAATATAGCTGTCTCTTGTGAGACGATGCCAGGGCCTAGCAAACACAGGAGTGGATGTTCACATTCAGCTATTGGATGTATCACAGGGCTCCCAATGGAGAAGCTAGAGAAAGTACCCAAGGAGCTAAAGGGATCTGCAACCCTATTGTTGGAACAACATGATGTACTAACCAGAACCCCGGAGCTCTTGTCTCTAGCTGCATATGTATCGAAAGACGACCTAGTCGGCCATCAATGGAAAGAGAGGCCCATTGGACTTGCAAACTTTATATGCCCCAATACAGGGGAATGCCAGGGCCAAAAGAATGGGAATGGGTGGGTAGGGAAGTGGGGGGCGCTATGTCGGACTTTTGGGATAGCATTGGAAATGTAATTGAGGAAAATATGTAATAAAAATATTAAAAATTAAAAAAAAAGAGTAAGCTAATCTGATGTTTACTCTGCCCCCTTCAAAAGTAGAACCCTATACCCCAAATCTTCAGTGTGTTTCTTTTCCCTGGCCCACCCTCCACCCTTCACACATTTATCTGCATTCTCTAACACCACCAACTATCACCCAGTTCACAGGATCCCTCCAGGGCAGCCAGGCGAATTGCCTTTGTGCCAACTCTCACCTTAGTTTATTCAACAGTCTTCTCCTTTATCACTTGAACATCGTCAACATCTGTTGATTCGAGTATTTCCTTGTTCAAAGACAGCATGTATTAGAACTAAGCAGGAGGATCTGGTGCTGAACGCCAACAAAAGTAGATGCTGACCTTGCCTTTGTGATGCTTACAATCTAATGTGGGGAAATTAGGCAAGGAGCCACACAGTAATATATGTGTGCTTGTAGGAATAAGGGACATGGAGCTCATAACAAGGGCCTTCTACCCTGGTTTGGAAATTATCAGAATAATAAGGACGAATTAGCTCAGAAGAGTGAGGAGGCACATGGGTACTGGGCAGAAGGAAAAGCCTCAACAACATGAGGAAGGAGGCCCACGGCTACTCAGAGTTTGGAAAGGAAGCCAGTGTGGCTGACAGCTAGAGAATGAAAGAAATGAGTCTGTGTTTTATCTTGTCTTCAAGTCACATTGGTGAAAGGCTAGATCGTAAATTTGGCCTTAGACAGGTTACATGTGGGTGCCTTTGACATGTGTCAGACATGCAGTTAAGACATAGGTCTAGAACCATCCCTTCAAAGACTATGATGATTTTTGTCCCCTCTGGGTATATTTGATAATGACTGGAGACATTTTGTTGTTGTTGTTGTTGTTGTTGCTGCTGCTGCTGTTGTTGCTATGGCAGAGTATGAGGTGCTACTGGCATATAATGGGAGAGAGAGATTGCCAAAAATGCTGCAAAGTTCAGGGCAACCTCACCTGCACAGCAAAGAATTCTCTAACATAAAGTGTCAATAGCACTCAAAATGAGAAATTCTTGTCTTCAGATATTTGAAATTCATAGTCCAAATGCCTTTGGCATTGATAAGGCTGCATAGTGGAAGACCGAATGTAAGATACAGGAAGTATTTGAGGAATGTTATCACAAACACGGCTGGGTGAGCAGCATAAATGCATAAATAAGAGCAGTCAGAGAAGGGGGGAAAAAAAGAAAGGAGACTCACTCACAAAAACCAACATTTGCTGGTTGGGGGTTAGTAGCATTCTGTCAAAATTCTGTCCAAGAAGCCAAAGGACCGACAGACAAACAGCTCTTAAGAGCACTTCCTGCTTGTGCAGAAGGCTAAAATTCGTTTCTCAGCATCTTCATCAGACAGCTCTCAACTGGTTGTAACTCCGGCTCAAGAGAATCCAATGCTCTCATCTGGCCTCTGGGAGCACTACACACAAATAGAAAACATACACACACGTAGATAAAACACTTATAAAATAAAAACAAATGATTCATTTTTAAAAAAAAAGCAAATCAAAGATGATGGGCTGAAAAGTGTCCATTTGCCTTCAAAGAGGTGGATATCGCTGGAGGTTTGGTAACAGGGTGTTAATGAAAGGCACGCTACTATTGTGGGTGTAGAATTAATGGAAGGCATCAAAACAGGCAGTTTCTGTAGGCAAGCTGGGGTTTTGTTTTGGTTTAGTTTTAGTACTATTTGATTTTTAGTTTAGTACTGGGGAGAGAAGAAAAAGTGATCAGAGTATGGGCCTGACATTCAGAATACTTCATGAGGGTTAGAGGGATAGCTCAGTGGGAAAAGCACCTTTCCTGCAAATGTGAGAACCTAAAAAGCTACATTTTAAAAAGCTGAGGGCAGCAATGAGCCCTGCCATCCTAGCACTTGGGAGGGAGAGACAAGGTAGCTCTGGGGTTTGCTGGGCTTCCAGGCTACTCAAACCCTATCTCAAAATATAAGGTAGAAAATTCATGATTTCAGCCTCTGACTTTCACAGGCATGTGTGACAGGCATGTATAGGAGCGTGCGCGCACGCGCACATACACACACTCCTTTAATTTTGGAAATTCAAGCATAAATGAAATAAGCAGGTTATTGTAATGGATATCTCTAGTACCCTGGAGTGTATGGATGCTGGATTGTATTTGTTTCTCTCAAAAGCAGTTTTTTTTGTCCTATGAGAGTTAACTAAGCTGAATTCACATTCTAAGCTCCGTCTTCTCAAATCAGCGAGAACCAATGTCTCCACTCCGTTCCTTCGGCTTCTTGCTCATGGCCAGTCAATGGCTGGGAATTTTTTTGCCCAGACTTGAGTCAATTCTCTCTGAAGTTTCCTCCCTTCAGAGTTCCCCCTTCACTGTCCAGATGTTCTTTCTAATACCAAAACTGTTCTCAGGCACCTCAACCTGTACGTCTGTGACTTTCTGTTGCTCCAAGCTGTTTGAAGATCGGACTGCCCTCAGGCAAAAAGCTGCAGAGCCACAGAATTCTTGCTGCTTTCAAAGGCAGATGCTCCTCCAGTTTCCAGCACCATTTGGCCAATGCCATTGCTGCAGACCCACAGATACATATTTCAAACATGATGGTAAAATAAATTGTTTATAAATGAATGACTTTATAATAGTTGTTTGGCGCAAGGGTAGCCTGTGTCACTACCAGAAGCCAGGAATCTTGTTTCATTTCTAGAATGATGAAGACTTGAGTATATAAATGTTATGCTTATCTACGCTTATCTACTAAGAGTGAAAAAGAGAAAGAAGGGATTGCTGACTCCCACATATTCTCTTACCTCTACTCCATGTCCTCTAAGTCTAAACATGAAACACGCTAAATCAGGTGATAAGATATTAAATTGAATGCACTCTATTATCTTACATTTACAACTGGACTCTCATAGTAGACTGCTGCAGAATTAGTTGATCTCACTGTAAAACCAGAGATTATGTTATTTACTGTGGGGAGGGGGTGGGGGGAACTGTTTCTAGTTGTAGTGTGGCTCAGCCCTTACTACACACCTTTAAGTCCTCTGAGTGGAATACAGACATGCCCTCTACACACCTTTACTCCCAAACAATGAAGGTTAAAGTTCATTTGTAGAAGGAAGTACCTATGTTTGAAAGTGATGTCTTGGTGGTGGACAAAGTAAGGAATCAGAGAAAGACTTAACAGACTAGGATATGCCCAACTCTCAGGAGAAGAGAGAAAAGAGGGAAGCTACTTAAGGGGATAGTGAGGAGAGAGAGAAAGGAGGTTGTGTAGAGACAGGTTGCAGAGACAGAACAAGCTACACATAGGTGAAGACAGAATGAGCCAGAGAAGGAGAAGGACCTGGAAGATTAGAACAAATTGCCTGAGTTAATTTGAGGCCAAGCAGTTCAAAAAGAAGAAGTCACAAGAAAAGCCAGATTGAATAAGCCTGGAAAGGAGTTTGCGCAAGAACAGCTGAGTTAAACCAGCCAACCAGAGTTCAGAAAGAGCTAGAGATTATTCAGTTTAAGCTTCAGAGAATAGAAACATTCTAGACCTAGATTAGATTGTATGGAGGCTAGAAGCTTCTAGGACTAGGCCTATGTAGGATAGCAGACAAGACAACAACTTACTTACAGTGAATAAACAATACTTTTACAGTAGACTGGAAGGCTAGGTTTGAATTTGGTATTATTAGACTCCTGTCCTGAAGAAAAAAAGCATCTTATGATAAGCACCCACCCCTTCTTCCCATCCCCAGCCACAACTCCCCTTTCAGGTGCCTGGTGCATACATGTCCATATTCCCCAACCCTCGTGTCCACATTGTAGTCATGGCCATGTGGTTTTTACTCTAAAGCAAGTGCCTGGAATACAGACCCACACAGTTGCTAAGGCACTCTTGGGGCTAGTGAGTCTGGGGATTCTAGTGCCAGATCTAGAGTAAAGAAGAGAAGTTTCTGGGCTGGGCAGTGGTGGCGCATGCCCTTAATCCCAGCGCTTAATGCCCTCCTCTGCCCAGGAGGCAGAGGCAGGCAGATCTCTGAGTTTGAGGCCAGCCTGGTCTACAGAGTGAGTTCCAGGACAGCCAGAGGTACACAGAGAAACCCTGTCTTGAAAAGCCGAGAGAGAGAGAGAGAGAGAGAGAGAGAGAGAGAGAGAGAGAGAGAGAGAGAGAGGATTCTGTCTCTAGAGAAGACTGTTCCAGATGGGTAAGCCCTTGACCCAGTGCATTCCTGGTCCTATGGAGAGAAACAATTGAAGGAAAGACACCAGGACCTCCCAGAGCTTTGGGGTAAAATCCATCTTCCTTGGAGCTAAGAGTAAAACTCAGCAATGCAATTGATGCGCTGGCTCATAGCCTTTGTTCTGTTTCTGCACTGACTGCCTGGTTTCTCTATGTGTACATGTTTTGTTGTTGTTGTTGTTGTTGTTTCCTAGTGGGCTGTTCATCACCATTCATGACAAGGGCCACATTGCAACAATGCTGAACTCTTGGCCAGAAGACAACATTAAGGTATGCTCCTATTTCCATTGTTATTGCCCTGGTGCTGGAGGAGTCCTTGTCATCTGTATTGGTGTTAATTCTACCTATGAAATGTGCCACTGTGGCACTGAAGGCAGGATACTTTCCCCATTACATGGGCCCTGATCACAGATTATCTGTAGCCACCACAGATGCATCATAGAAAAAAGATCTGGCCAGGCATGGTGGCACACACCTTTAATCCCAGCACTCGGGAGGCAGAGGCAGGCGGATTTCTGAGTTCGAGGCCAGCCTGGTCTATAGAGTGAGTTCCAGGACAGCCAAGGGCTACACAGAGAAACCCTGTCTCGAAAAAAAACAAAAACAAAAACAAAACAAAAAAAGAAAAAAATGATCTACACTAACTACGTATCTAGGTAAACTTCCCAATATTAGTCTAAAGAAACGTTCAGCATTCATTTGAGTGCCTACCAAATGAATGCCCTGTGCCAGTTTCCTTGGGGATGTAAGCAGAAATCCAGAATAGACCTCTTCTGGAGTAACAAACTTATCACAATGAAAACAGGACAGTAGCACAACAGACTGGCCAGGGGGAACACGATCAGAGCTAAGGGAACCACACAGAAAAAGCTGTGGGTGATCACAGAGGTAGGACTCTCATTTCAGAGAACTCTGGGTTGACCTCACAGGGAAATGACATGGGAACCAGGCCTTAGATGGATGCTTTTGAAGATGTAGTGAGGATGTTCTGCATGAAGAGAAAGGTTTCTGGTGAGCAAACTGACGCAGCTGTGTGAGTAGCACAGCAGAGTCTATGTGCCGGGTGACAAAGTGAAGCTGCCACTGCTGCCTGCCGGGTGACAAAGTGAACTGTGGCTGCTGCCTGGGCAGCACCTCTCCTCAAAAAATTAAGAGAGAAAAAGAGGAGATCATAACATGGAATGCAAACTGTATGGTGCTCCATACGGAGGACTTTGAGGAATCCAGTATCTGAGGCGATTATCTTTGGAATCATGGAAGCAACATGAGCGAAGCTGATAGCTCCTTAGTGAGGAAATTTCCCGCCCAGGAGCCAAAAGATGTTGGAGTTAAACAGAGTGCAACTCTGGGGCCCACTGCTCACCTCACCCTGGCTCCTCTGGGAGGCAATGGATCTCTACTGCTTTTTCTGTAGGGTTCCTCTCCCTGCGAGTTCACCGAACCCCCTCATTCCTCACCAAAGGGTACCAAGTAGAGCTTCTTCCTATTGGCCTCTATTGGTCTTCCACCCATACCAGGCTCTCTGTAGGGAGTGTGAGCATTTAGAACAAGAGTAAAAAAGGTTTAGTACCTTGGCTCTCGGCAGCCAGGTCTGAGCTGCAGCCAAAGTTCAGTACTGGCCACGGTGAGTGATTCATCCTCACATCTCCATCTGGGTGTGACTTTGTCCTGTGCTGATCCGCCCGGACTCCAGTTGTATGTAAGGCCTTGGCCTTGAAAGTTTTGGCCACTGTCCCAGGGAAAGATGTTTCCAGGGTGTGTCTAGGATGAAACTATAATAAAATATTGAGGGCGTTAGGGAAGCCAGCTCATTCACTGGGGAGTTAACTTTAGGCTAACCTGAGTGGGCACGAGGCTGAGGTCCGGCACACTAATCTTTTCCACATGCCTGGACAGCTTGGCCACGGAGAAACCTTGTGCACAGTAGATCCTCAGCATGTGCTTGCCGAGGTGAATAAACTCAGTCAGCAGATACTCTAAGCGTCTTCCGTGTACGAGGCACTGTGCCGGGAATAGAGGTAATACATACAGTACGTTCAGGCAAATTATGAGCAATTAGAACAACTAAAGGAAATTTCTCTTGCTCGACTGGAAGTAAAATGGTACCCTTTCCTCCAGGCTGGCACAGGGATCAAACCTCAGGTTTCTATTGGTTCCTTGTTGGGGAACAATATACACAATTATCATCAGGTCCTCCTACAAGGATTCCAAAATGAAAAAGAAAGGGGCCTCATTTCTAGATTCTTCATGTCATGGTTGAAAACCCAGAATGTAAATTCAAAATAGCACCATGGAAGTTAAGTAGCTATTGACTTCAATAAACATATTTCGAAACACATCTACATACTAACTACTAGCTACTAGAGAAGCGGTGACAGAGATTAGAGGAATAGAATTGGGATCCTATGGTCTCTCTAAAGGAAGAGTATCTCAAGTAGACCCCAGATAGACATCCAGACATCAAAGGAGGGTGTAAGATACATGAGCCGATCTAGACTGCTGAGTGCCATCCAATTCAGTTGCATTTGTCTGCCCTTCATCAAGCATCTCCTCTGAGGAAGTCCCCTGGGACAAAGATGTGCAGGACCAAATTCAAAGAACTTACACACTCAGGTTAGATAGGCTTACCTGGAAATAAGGGCAGAATGTCATGCCAAAGAGAGGAAGATTCAGTGCAAACTGCAGACAGGATACAAGCTGCCCAGCCTCCCTCCTCATGAAGCTCCAAAGGGGACAACATCCACCCTTTATTCCTGTCTCACTTTAGAGAGATTCTGGTGACCATATTCAGAAAACAGCCCTGACTTTGCAAGCAGACACATAAGGGGTTCTGATCACAAGTCTTCTCCTTGCCTGCTATATGTGCAAATAACCTTTCTGAGCTTCCCATCCCTGCTATGGATTAACCATAATAGTGTCTGTGTGCACTGAAGAGCACACAAATGAATATTGTCCTTATAGGAGGTGTCGGAAGCAGTTGTGTTGCCTGTAGCTATACAGGACCAAAGAGCAACCAAGGAAGCAGAAGTTTCTTCTGCGAATCAGAGGCCACAAATGGGTAGTCACGTGTCTTGTATCCAGATATGCTTGGTTTGGCCCTTGGTGGCTGTTAAAATTTTTGAATTTATAGGCAATATTTTAAAATCGTATTTCATTGAAAACAATAAATGTATAAGATCTTGGATTCTTGGCTTCTCTGGGAAAACTAGGCACTCTGAATATAGAGCCTGTGTCATGGTGTATAAACAAACTAACAGGAGCTGACTGGACTTTCCATAACCCACACCACACTCTACCCTACTCCACTCAACAGCCTTCCTCTGAAGATTCCCTCCCGTGATCCAAGGCACCCTTTCAAAAGTTCAGAATGTTCCAAGCTGCAATCCTTTATGTTCCTTAAAAAAGAGGGGGATAAAATCTCCCCGCTTCCACAGGGACTCTGTTTATCACCCCTTCAGAGCTCACACAGGACACTTTCAGAGGACACTGAGATCAAACCCCAGAACAGATTCCTTCTGAAAGTCCCAACCTGGGTCCTGAAGGATGTGTAGAAAGAGGGGATGTTGCTCAAAAGAGCATGCAAAAGTCAAGTGGACATTGCTAAGAGGAGCATGCAGAATACAAAGCCACCCACAGGGTGAGTGCTGTTCTCCAAACTACATCTTGTTTCTGAGCTCCTTCTCGCCCAGCAGCTGACTCAGAGAGGCAGTTCCTCAAGGCCTCAGAAGGGTTTGGATCCTAGTGTTGCTCGATGCTTGGCTAGGGAAGAGGGCTGATTTCAGAGGACCTTCTGAATCAATTTGGAAGATTAAAATAATAATAATAATTTTCAGTGGTTTCTTAGCTAGAAAGCCAGGAAACACTGAACTGCAGGAGAAGATAACTAAGAGGAACCCAGGGCTCAAACCCAGGACTTTGAAGCTTTGTGCCCTTTCTTCAAGGAGGAGGCCACCCAGAGCTGTCCAGCGTAAATAATACAAAGGAGTGAAAATCACTGTCCTAGCTCCTTCTCAGAGTGGTCATTGCCTACTACAAAGGGAAAGACTCAACTGAAAACTCTCCCTGTCAGCTTCCCAGAGTCCAAAATATCTCTCCCAGCCTAGTATCAACACTTCTGAGAGGGGCCTTTGGGTGGTGGAGCCCAAGCAGCAGCCCCTACCACTAAGCACCAGCCATACAGGTGTTAAAACGGGGCCCAAATTGCTAAGACCTTGTGCCTACTTATCATGCACAGGCCCAGAGTGTGACACACAACTTCTATGTTGCTGTCAGAGACAGGGCTTCCTGAAAAACTCTGAAAAAGAAATTAACTTGTCAATTTGACCCAAGAATATCTCTTGGGCCAGCATCTATACATAGGAGTGGAAGAAAAGAACACAAAGTCACAGTTACCTGTAGTAATGTCTAGAGAAAGACTCAGCAAATCCTAGGAGGCACGTTGGGAGCTATGATGACTTTTGGTGGAGAGGGGTTAGGTTTCTGTAGTCTTGGTGTGATCGATCAATCATTGGCTGTAGGCTGAACTTGGGAAGAGGGGTGGCTTCCTAGCAAGATGGCTCAGGTAGAGAAAATTCTCCAGATAGGTTAATAGCTAAGAGTAGGGAATCAGCTCCTTCATTCCTGCATAAGAAGCAACACTGAGCAGACATTACCAGTCCCACTTCATGCAGGATTATGCCAGTGGTTTGCACAGATTGACTCACTGCCTTCTCCTGATAGCCACAGGACTTCTTTTTATCTTTGCTTTATAGACAAGGGATCTGAGAGGCTAGGTTTCTTTGCAGGTGAGGAGTGGAACCAAGATTTGTGCCTAAAGAATGTGTGTTATATATGTTATGAGGTAGGGGAGAAGGCAATAGGGGAAAGGGATGGTGAGAGGGAAGGGTAAGAAAAAAGGAAGAAGAAAAAAAACAGTTTGAAAGTGTCTGCAGAAAGCCCACGATCATAGCTATAAATCTAAGGCAGCCCAAGAGCAATGGAGGACTCATGATCTTCCAGTCAGTCTTTGGTTAGTTAAACTAAGGGACATACCCAATAAATCAGAAAAGGTCATGGGTCTGAGGAAGACAGACAAGAAAGAACATAGCATACCATCCTTCAGACAGCCCTATTTGTCTAAGACGAGAAGGAAACCATGACTTTTCCAACATCCAAATAAAGAAATTGGAGTTCTGTCATTCCAGAAATTGTTGCTGGCTTTTCAAACCCAAAGACACTGCCCAGACTTCCCCTAAGCCCTTGGCAACCCACTGAACTAGTAAAGTGGTTCCCAGCATTAATTCGATTGCTATCGTGAATAATGAGGGGGCAGTATCTTCCCTCTGAACCTAACTATACCAGCTTTGAATCCTGGCCAGCCAAGAAGCCATTTTATGCACTGTTAGTGCTATCGTTTGCCCGACTAATTGAGCATGTTTCACATGGCTGACCTCAGAGCCAAAAGCTGTGGAATCAAAAACAACTCAACCTAAACATTGCCCCTAAAAAAGCTTACAACTGTTATGAAGGACATGGAAACATGAATATTTATAGTACAACGAAAGGAGTGATGGCTACTTTGGGCAAAGAAAAATGCTATGGGTGTTCGAAGAAAAAGAGTAGGAAGTCCAGGAGAGAAGCTTCATGGAAACAAGTGAATTTTGAATTGTTCCTTGAACCACACAAAAATGGTAGAATTCCAATCAAGGAAATTAAAGAGTTGCTGGGGAAAATACCACATATTGAGGGAGGTGCAAATCTCATACAAAACCAGAAATACCTTAGTTGGGATGCAGCATGGAGAAGACAGAAAAGACCAAAAGGCAGAGTGGATAGTAAGTGGAAACCTTAAAGGTCAAGCTGAGAAGATGTCTGGTCTTTGTTTCATTGGGGGGAGGGGCAGTTAAGAAATGGATGCATCCAAATGTGCTCTGTAAAAACAAAACAGTATGGAAAGACTTCAAGAGTGAAAATAACAGTCAGAAAATCACAGGAGTGCTTTGTGACATGGAGACTGGCTGGTCAAAGGCAATAGAAATGGTGTGAGAGTCATAGACCAGATGGCAAAAGGATGGAGCAGGCAAGATCAACAGAACCTGATAGCCAGCTGGCCATGGTTGACAAAACACAAAGAAACATCAAAAAAGTTTGGCGGTCTTGTGTTTAGGAGATATGTAGAAACAAGAGGGCAGGTGAATTGGGCTAGCAGTTCTCCCTCGGTTCGGAAACTCTGATGGGGAAGACCAGGGATGAGAAGACAAAGAGTCAAAAGCTGGGGTCAGGAGGACTGAGAAGGCTAATGACCCAAGCTAGAGAGTCTGTTAATCACAGCTCCTTCTACACTCAAATGAGGAAACAAAAAACTAAATCAATAATGTTCATGAGACAGCAGAATTATGGGGAACTCAGAGTAAGTCTCATTCTTCATTTGCAAGATACATGCTGATACAGTAAGCAGAGTGTTTTACATCTCAGTGTTTGGAACATTTGGACCCAACTTTACAGAGAAACTGTCCAGCTCCAGGCTCTATCCTTGGTGGCCTCCAGAGCCCTGGCACCAGTCCATTGCTGGCCTTGCCATGGATGGCCTTGCCAGGAAACAAAAGCCCAAAGCTCTTGTTCCATGCATAGGACCTCCAAAGAGCCATTAGTTTTACCTTGCCCCTGACAGGAAGGTAGCAAAGTAAAAATTTTCAAGGGAGAAAAGGACCTAAGAACCCATTTGTAGAGGAAGTGATGGGATTTGAAGGCAGTATTGGACATACAAATGGCAGATCCCAACAGTCGTATTCTGTGTGAGTCCTGGTACTCTGAAGGTTCTTACTAGGTGTTTGCAGAATGTAGAAAGGTAACATAGAGCATTAGATGCAACAAGTGCTAACAGTTCACAGGAGAGAAAAACCCTGTGCAGCTGAAGACAGATCCTCCAGGGGCGGGGAATGAATACAAAGGCTGAGAGAAAGATGCATTTCTCAGAGTGAGGGGACCACTATCAAGAGGATGCAATTACATAGAGAGACTTAACAATGATAACTTTCATAAAATATGTTACATAATATAAAGACTTGGGTGTCCATAGGGACAATTAGAGATCAGTGAAGGTCTTTGTCTTAGAGTTTCTGGTTTTGTGATAAAACATCATGACCAAAAGCAACCTGTGAAAGTTTATTTCATCATACGGCTTATAGCCCATGATGAAGAGAAGAAATAATAGAAACTCAAGGCAGGACCCTGAAGACAGGACCTGAAACAGAGGGCATGCTGGATCATTGCTCATTGGATGGTTCCCTGGAGGCTCGCTCAGCCTGCTTTCTTATCACACCAAGGACCACCAGCCCAGGATGGTACCACCCACAATGGGCTGAGCTCTCCTACATCAAATTACAATCAAGAGCAAGTACAGACTTGCCTACAGGCAAATTTTATGGAGACATTTTCTCAATTGAGAGTCTCTTCTTCCTAAATGACTTTAACTTTCTCCAAGCTGAAATAAAATTAGCTAACATAGTCTTTGATTTTGGAAATGACACAATAAAAATGAGTTTTGGATACAATGAACTTGACACTTGTCAGTAAGAGGGCCTAAAAGAAGGAAGAGGGGCAAAGCATCCTGAGAAGCTGTTGTACCAAGTCAACCATTTGCACAATAGAACTGAAAATCAATGATCAATGGTGAGGCACTCACTTTGGAAGAGTTGAACATGCAGTGGAATTAATTCCCTGGGACATTCCCAGTCTGGGAGACAGCACTGATGGCCTCCTGGGAGACATTCACTCCAGATAGACCATTGACAACAGATCAAAGAAATGGCCCCACCTACGTAAAGCTTGGTGAACCAGTGAGTTTATTGGGTAGTATGGTTGAGTGGCTACTTACAGGAGCATAGTCAATTCCTAGGCAGCAGCACCACGAAAAGCCTAGCCCAGTATAGTAATAACTCATGAAAACTGCATCCCTGCAGCTCCCTGCTCACCTTGCAGGAAGCTTGGCAATTCAAAGAGTCTCTTCCCCCCTGCGATTGTAACTGCTTGTGTAATCTTGGAAAGGGATCTTGTGACTCCTGTAACTTTCAGGAGCTTCCTTTAAGTTTAGAATCCCCGAGCCCTGTGTGTTCTGTTTATTCTGTGAGTCTTATTAGCCTATCCTTCTTCTGCACAGGAAGGAATGTTTTAATTCAGAGCAAAGATGTATACAACAGCTTCCCTTTAAACAGACAAAACAAAACAAGCAAGCAAGCAAACAAACAAACAAAAGGCACAGAATGGAAACCTAAATCAGTAAGCTTTGATCTGGACAGATGGTAGAAAGTTGTAGAGTTTGGGGCTCCAGAGGAAACATGAGGGCACTGGCTTTAGCTGAAATGCTGCCCAAAGGAGTGAAGAGGCAGGTACAGAGACTGGGTGCTGAGGCAGGGAGAGACTTGCCAAGAGCACAGGTTCTTTCTTCCAGTGAGACAGAGTGGCAGAGACACCTCTAAACCAGAAACCCAAAGCTTGACTAGGAGGGGTTCCACGTTTGCCAAGATGACCTTGACAAGTCTTCTGGGCTTCTCAGATAACTAACGTGGAACCATTAACCCAATAACTAAAATTCAGCTGACACAGGACAAGTGTATGTAGACCAGGAAGATTTTGAGTTTCCACTTGCTCACTTGTGTGTGGAATTATCACCTTTAGCCATTCATGTGGCTGGACCGTGAGATGAGGAGGAAGTATTGGATGTGGGTAGTAGTCACTCACCACAAAAGTTGTTGAGCAATCTGAAAAGGAAATAGCATGATTTCCATGCATCTGCTGCACTCTTCAAAGTTCACTTCCTGACATGGAAAAGTGTTTTTAGAATCTTTGCACCTTTTTCTACAGAATGGCAGGAGTGGCCCATGTGTGTTTCACTCCTGGAGAAGTAAAAAAGTGGGAAGGCATCTTTGTGTATTGGATCACAAGCTCTTCCAGGGCAAGAACAGGTCTTCAATCTCTTTATCCTGGCATTGTCTCTGAATAGACAAACTAAGCCTTTACAGCCCATTGGTACTACAGGGTCATGCAAGACATCTATAGCTCAGAGCTAGTCTTCATTCCTGGTCAAAAGCCAGATTTCAATAGATGAATGAGGTGCCTATAGGCTTAGCTCTTACAGAGACAATGGGAGCCCATGATAGTGAGATTGTTGCAGTGACATAGAAACAACTTGACTGTGACAGCAAGGGATTGCCCCTGGCCTGATACTTCTGACCCTTCACTGATTTCTCCCTCACTCCCTATCCTCCCATTCAAGGATTTACACCTCCTTGCTTCTCACACACATTTTACATGTGCCTTCGCTTTCCTGCCTGTGAAAGGTGTTTCATTCTACCTATACCCCCCACAGCTGCTTCCTGTCCAATGCCTCGTGGGTGTGTCCCTTTGTCTACAAACCCTACAAGAGTGAGTCGCCTTACAGGAAAATCTCCATCTCTCCTGCCCTGAAAGCACTGTCCTGTTGCTCTCAGGCTTCTGTCTGAAAGCTCTGTTAACAAATATGCTCCCTCTCTCACTTGGGTCTACACATATTTAATTTTATAGGTAAGCAAACAAAAGTTCCTCCCCCCAGGATATGTCTTACTAGCAAACAGGTGCTTCATAAACATTTAACTGAAGAATGAGCATCCATCATGGTCATATAGTCATATCTGTCATCACCATGAGCTATCTGTCTACTGATAAAGGCAGAATTTGTACCAGAACTGTGTCTAGTGCATAATTAGCCCTCGGTGATTCTTTGACAAAAAGGAATCTCCATACAACCAAAGAGTCTACCTGACTTCGTAAGAAATTGTGATTCTAGGAAATGTTGCAAGCTCTGTTCTTTGCAAATTGCCCTCAAAATCCTGTGGCTGTAGTTAGTGGCAATTTGACTTTCTTGTCTTTCCTTTTCTTCTTTTCTTAGATCTCCCCCTTCATGTCTCATGCCCCAAGTTTCAGTCTGAGATTGTTCAGTTTCTCAGAGAAGGAGGGAGGAGGGGAGAGAGGGAGGGAGGAGGGGAGAGAGGGACTAGATGTGATTTCTCTCCAGCTGTTTCTGCAGCCCCCAACCCAATCTTCAGAATGCAAGGAACGCTGTCTTCCTGTCATTTGGCCTCTGTGAGGATTTTTGCCCACTTGCCAGAAAGGACCAGCCACCTGCAGTTGATGAATCCTCTGGCCTTGTCCCAGACAAGCTGTTTTATACCCAACAAAGTCAGCGGGTATCCCACTGTCAGGCCTGACTGCTGAGACTTTGAAATGAGCACTTTGTCATGGAGGTGGTGCTCCTGACTGAGGGTGCCCCACTGTGTTTTTCAGGCTGTGGTGGTGACGGATGGAGAGCGCATACTGGGTTTGGGAGACCTGGGCTGCTACGGCATGGGCATCCCTGTGGGCAAGCTGGCCCTGTACACAGCATGCGGAGGGGTGAATCCACAGCAGTGCCTTCCTGTCCTGCTAGATGTCGGCACCAACAATGAGGTAAGGGGCTGCCTGAGCCAGGAACTCTTAAGCCAGATGAGGTTGGGGGATGGCACACTGGTAAAATAATTATATCCACATGGGCTGTTGATTTCACAGCATCCTCTTGGTCCCCACTCTTCCCACGCAGTTGTGAAGTACAGAACTTAACTCTCCCAGTTGCTCAATTCTCCCACCCCCTTCTACTTCTGAGTTCCCTTTCTTTTTCATCTTCCTCTCCTGTGCCCAAGATGCCCTAGACTTACTTCTTCCATTGCTTCCAGGAGAGAGAGCAGCCAGTGAACAGACGAGTCTGTGTTCTGCATTCTCAGTGCAGGTTGCTTTAGTGTGTGACCCAAAATTTAAAAAAAAAAAAAAATGATACCACAGTGAAATGTCTGAGACAAGCTGGTGAGCATCCTGCAGATCAGGTGAGAGGAACTGAACCAAGCTCTGGGGAGATCATCCTGCAGAATTCAAGGGCTTTCTCACTGAGGAAGTCACTCAAGAGTTTGTGTGCTGTGGGTACTGCCCTGGCACATTGTTTTCTGCCTATAATTCTTGGCCTTGTGGCTGACAGAAAAGAAGTGTCTTAAGAATTCTCTCTCTCTCTCTCTCTCTCTCTCTCTCTCTCTGTTTCAAAACTGTTTGTTTAATTCAAATATTTGAAATGATTTTGTTCTGCTTTTCACAAAGGAAACAAAATATATCTCCATCCAATTGCCATGTTTGGAAAATTATAATCATATTGTAATATACAAATTATACAAACAATTAGTTCCACTATGATATTTTCACATAGGTCTATAAAATACACTTCAAAGGAATTCCTTCCAAACAACATTTGCTTTGGAGTTTAAGATCAATGTAGGTGTGTCTTTTAAAAATTAAAATCATAGAATTATTAAAAGTAAAATATCAGTCATATGATCAGTGCTAATATATAGCTATATGGATATGTGTGTATATGTATATATATGCATATATTTTTTCCTTTCAGTCTTTTTTCCCGCCAAACCCTTACAAAAACAAAATATGGAGTTACCCTGCCTTCTGATTCCTTAGTCTGCTTTTTGAAATTTGATATAAGTTTCCTCTCATGTCCTTATCATTACTCCACTGTGCCGCATTAGTGGCCGCATGTTTTACCACAGTTCACGTAAGAAAGCCTGCACAGCTGTATATTTAGGTGTTTCCAGACTTCTTAGAGCTCAGCTGTGCTCTGGTGCCCATTTTCAAATCAGTCACTGTTCTCATCTCTACTGTTTCTTTAGGACAAATTCCTAGAGGCAGAAATCTTGGTGCTAATTGGAGTTAGTTGTTGTCTAGATTCACAGGATGGGTATATGTAAGGATTGGGGGAGCTGTATGAGGAGGCCAGAGGAAAACCTTTAGAGCTGTTCCTCCTCCAACACCATCTACCTTGCTGTTTGAGACAATCTCACACTGGGACCTGAGGTTCAGAGATTCACGTGGGTGGGCTGGCAGTGAGCTCCAGTGACCTGCCAGTGGGCTTCCCCAGTGTGTGCCCTGCCACACCCAGCTCTTTTTTCTGTGGTTTCTGTATCCTGGTGCTTTTGTGATTTCGTATCAAACTCTTCACTGGCTGAGCCATCTCCACAGCCCCTGTTTTTCGGTTTCCTGATTCACATTGCCAAAAAGGTTACAGCCATTTGCATTCCACAATGATTTATTTCAAGAAAACTGTTTTCCTCTTCCTTAGACACTATGGTCTGGGTTTCTAAACAAGAGTGAGCATTGTGAGAAAGCAAGGAATGCAGCTTCTTCGGATTCCACCCATAGATACTCCTCCCTGAACTGAGGGAGCCTGAAAGAGAGCTTTCTTGAAAGCCAGAAAGTCATGGGGTAGACAGTGACAGGCAAGAGAAGTGGGGAAAGACTGAATTCAGAAGCAGGGGCCCTGACTCCAGTACGACCATAAGCCAGATGAGTCCCTCTAGACCTTATCCGCTACATAATAATACTGCCATTTCTAAAATCTCTTCTTGCTCTGCCTCCTGACTGGCCTATGAGACAGACCTGGGTGGTGGCACAGTCCTACAGCAAGACAAGACCAGACATCAAATTTTGCTCAAAACCAAGTTCCCTTCCCCCGGCCAGATGTTTGAGTTTATACCAAACAACATTAAAGCTGTCCTCGTTCTCAAAGAGGGCATCATTGCCTCTGGAGATGAGTACAGCAAACCTTATTTCAGGCAAGCTACCAGTATCCCCTGCCATGTTACAAATAGGCCTTCACCCTGCCAGTGCCTTAGAAGCTGGTCCCGAGCTAGAGCAGGGACAGCCTAAGCTTAATTTGTGCTATTATATCTCAAGGGTACGGGTTGCCTCTAGTAGATGCATGGAGATCCTTTGCTGTTGAAGGTCCAGCACCCACCAATGCAAATGAAGCTCTAGGCTGACCTCAATTTGTACCAAATCCATCAGGAAGGATTTCCAAAAACAAGTGCCAAGTGTGGACCAGGACCTTACACCTGGCCCATAGCAGAGAGTGAAGGTCCTCTCACTGCCTTCAGGAACCTGAGGCTCAGGGGTTTTCATTGGTTCAAATGGATTCTAATCAGAGACGAAACCGAGGTCCTCTGTTGTAGCACACCCAGGCCCACACTCCGTTGTTTCCTACGTCAATGTCATCTCTTGACTATTATTACTAAAGTAACTTTAGAATGTTATTCAAATTCTTAAGGTAAATGGCATTTCTCCCACAGTGCTACATTTGTGGACCCTTTTCAATATTTATCTATGACACATGCACCTATAGATGTATATATTACTTAGTTATAATCATAATGCACCTGTAATTTGGTTCTTGTTTTTTTTCAATTAAGGTTATTTGTGAACACTTTCTCTTTACTTATTTAATCAAAGTTTATTGAGTGTTTAGTGGGTGTCAGGCATTCAGCTAGAGCTCAATGAGCCTGACTTGGGTGGAATAGTCTGGTTGTCGGTGTTCCAACATTGTCACATAATGGATCATTTTAATGAGTCGTGTATTACATCCACTCAAAGTGTCTGCTTTTCCCCTGAGTGTTTTGCTCCAAGCATGAGAATCCAATGCTGCCAAGTGAACCAACATTAGGGAGACATGATTTATCCCCCTTCAAATGAGTTAGCTATGTCATTTCCCATAGTACAGCTCTTGGTTAAAAGTGCATCTGTTTGTAAGACGTGAAAAATGACAACATCAGTTAAGATGCCAATGTGCGTTGGGGAAATTTCCCAAGGCCCCACCCATACATGAAGAGCTACAGGCAATTAAAGGCTGCCAAGAGTGAGAATCAGTCTTCTCTAGGAACAAGCCCTCTGGTAGGTTATCCAATTCCAAATGGTCAACCTTAACTACAAGAACATATAAGCATAACACTAAATGAACTCTGGAGAAAACATACGTACACACATACATACATGCATACATACATACATGTCTATGTGTATTTATATTCTATATACATACATACATATGAATATATATAATATACATACATATGTATATATAATATAAATACACATAGACATGTATGTATGCATATATGTATGTACATATGTATATATAATTAAATATGAAATTGAACTCATAAAGTGGAGAGCTGAGAGGGAGCTGGGTTTGGAGATGGGAGATCATGGGGTTGAAATGATGTAAATATGATAGTGGTGTATAAAATCTCAAAAACAAAATAAGTGTGATTTTTTTTTTGGCTGAGATCAATTCTCAGCTGTAGGAGAGGAACGCTTGGCCTTATCACTTCCACTGCCTAACACAGTACAGGGAAAACACTGCTGTGACATGTTCTAATGTCCAAACAACCCAACTACGGATGTGGATGCCTCTATAAAAGAAAAAAAAAACCTCCACCTCCCGAGCACCAGCAATTCAATCAGTGTCAGAACCTCCCTCTGGGCTTCCTGCTGAAGACAAACATGTGCCGTCTACACCCCTGAGCCTGAGTCACTTTTACCTGCCAACACCAAGGACGTCTGGAAAAATAAACACATGAAGCAGTAATTCCATGGTGGGGTGGGGGGCAGACACCCCAGGTTCCCCTCAGGGAAGAGGAGCCTTGTACTCGTGACTGTGTGTGGATGAGACCAAGCACAGATGGTTGGTTATATTGTCCAAGCAGAAGGGACCAGAAACAGTATCTCATGTAACTCCTCCACTCTTCATAGGAAAAGCAGCCCAGAACATAAATGGCTTCGAAAGGATTAGTTCCCAAACCCTCCTCACATGGCACTCTACTGTGAGGTTCTCTGAAGCACCCCAACAGGCTTGGCTGTCTGGTTGCCATCCTGAGCCCCGAGAGTCTTCTTCTCCCTAAAATCCTGAACCTGTATTCATCTCTGAGGGAGATGCTGTGTGGCCCTCGGGAACCTACTGTGTAGCTGAGAGCGCCAGCCTCTACAGATAGACTCGGGTGGAAATTGACAGCAGAGCCAGAAACCTTGACTTTGAAGACTTGGTGGGGATGAACAAGTCAGCTGCTGTGTTCTCAGATTTGTAATTTCTTCCATTCTCCAAACTTATTGTCTCTGTGTCTAGAAGACTCACCTTCATCCTGCGGTACTACCAGAGAGCTCACTCTGCATGAATGTCTGAGGTTGCTTCCCCTCTAGAAAGCCTTTGCAGCTGTCTCCTAACTTAATTTAACTTTCCAAGAAATCAGTAATAGACATAAGGATAGTGGAGGGGAGGGTACTGTGGCTGTGGAGTGGACCCAAGCCATGACCTTCTGGCCACATAGGTGTTTTGCATGACCTCTTCAAGTGCCTGTTGCTAGTCAAGGTAAATATTTTTTCAACCAGGAGATTTATCTTCCAATTTAAGTACAACCCTCTGTGATATGTCCAGAGAGGAGGAAAACCTATTTGTTTTCCATGACATTTTGTCTCTAAGGCAAACCTTAGGAAGGAGAGCTAGGCAAACAACCCCAGAGTGTATCCAAGCCTCCAACACCCACCCCACAAGGAGAAGTAACAGTTTGCTTTCTTTGGGTAAATTCCTTCACCTACAATTCTAATCACTGACTTATTCAATTCCAATGGGGACTTAGAACCCATCTAACAGAGAGAAAAGGTTTAGGCATCAAATACTACTTAGGTACCAGGATACCTTGCACACACTAGAGCTTGAGGATGAGTAAACTCAGGCCCTATCCTGTTCTAAAAGAATGACTTCCTCCCTTCCATTGTGACCACTGGGTTTTGTGACCTGAGACAGCTCATGTCACCTTTATAACCCCCAGAAGTCCATTGGGAGGAAGCTGAAGTTAGTGATTTCCAATACCTAAATTCTAACTCTGGCAACTTAGGCCAGTAGTGATGCGCTGGCAACTGATACCTGCTAACACATTTCACAGACTTGCTGTGTGCTGACACTGTGTGATTGATCTCTGGGGAGATGTAAATGAAGAAGGAACAGGACTTTCCTCCAGAAATCACATTATGTGACAGGAATCATTATTACCCCTTTTCAACAGAGAGAAAACAATAAAACAGAGAAAAATATATTTCTTGCTCAAAACCTCTGGCTTAAGTGACAGGATGTGAACTCAAATTCAGATTCATCCAATTCCAAAGCCCAATAACGGAGACCTGATGCACCTTGGCAGCTATTACTAAATTCTCCTGGCAAGAAACAGACAGAGGGTGAGGACAAGAAGCTGATGCTTAGTTCCCTGGTCCCCACAAGATCAGGTGATGGGGAGGAAAGGACCCTACCAGAGAATCAGTCTGAGCGAGGCTCAGTCTCAGCCACTTCCTCTTGGCTCTGTGAGTTTGGGCAGTTTATTTAAACCACTGAACTCCAACATCCTGATCTGTAAACAGGAATGAGACAGTCAGGCCCTGGAATAATCCAATGAGGACATTTCTTCTTACAAGCTCTATGCAAGCATAAGACATGTCTGTCTTTAGTACTATCTCTGTGTGTAAGTTTTCCCCCATTTTTGTAGTTAGTTTTAAAGTATTTGAAGCATGGAACATTTTATTATAAAAAAATAAAATATAAAGATGCCCTCAAAAGATTTTTAGAGTCACTATTTATTACTTTTCTTGTTCCTCTATAGATAATGAAAAGAGGTGATGTAAGGGAGGGAGGATTGCTTTTGTTTTGAAAGGGAACTTGTCCATCACGAGGGAAAGCATGGAAGCAGGGCCT
Source organism: Mus caroli (assembly GCF_978045245.1). Taxonomy (NCBI): domain Eukaryota; kingdom Metazoa; phylum Chordata; class Mammalia; order Rodentia; family Muridae; genus Mus; species Mus caroli. The sequence goes on along the minus strand of NW_028227263.1, from coordinate 56,681,392 downwards.
TATTACACTGCATCCACCATCTGGGCTGTAATATGGCTCTGGGTCAGTAGGTTAAGTAGTATGTCAATTCTTACAGATGAGCAAAAGAACCACCAAAGCTATATGGCTCCGAGTTCCAGACTCTGAGGTGAAATACTGATTATTCCTCTTACTAACTGAAGGTCTTGGGGAAGGTGGCTTAACCTCTTTGTGTCTTGTTGCTCCATTCATTACACAGGGAATAATAAATAATGAAACCCATTTCTCAGGACCTCCTGGAAATACGTGGGTGAGAGCTTCATAAAGGGAAACTCCAGAAGAATGAAAGGAGAGAGCAGGAGTAGTCGGAAGGTCAAGACCTTCAGACTATACAATGCTGACAAGACTTCCCTAGAAAGAGGAAAGGAAAGATGGAGAGTTACGGATTCTGCCTGCAGTACAGCCCACAAGAGTCTAGTTAAAAGGCTAATTACAAGTTTCCAAGCAAAGGCGATTATCATATGGCCTCATGTAAGAGGGATTCTCTGCCCTGATCCTTCTCATCGTTAAGCAATCTGGAGAGAATATGGATGGGTGATGGTCCTTTGACTGCACTCCTGCAACAGAATCTGCTTAGAGAGCCCAGGAATGTGGCTGTGGGGAAACCTGCCTCAGCATGGGACACATCAAAGGCTTTAAGAGCTAGAATGCTTGTCGCCATTTATACCAGATGTTGTCATTCTCATATTCTCTCATGTAAACACCATAACCAGAGTGTGGCTGCACTCTCTCCCCATTGGACAGAAGAGAGGAAGACTCTGGAAGGTCATAAAAAGCTTTCTCCAAGTCACAGCAACCTGTCATGACTGAGGTAAAACCTAACTCATGTCACCCTCATCTTCATATCATGCAACAGCAGCTCAGATGGGGATGACACGATGAATTTGTCAGTGAGCCCTTGCTTGGTTGTATTAGACACAATAATGTGAAATTCCAAGAGGCTATAGCAGATGGTTGTTTTCTGTTTCCCAAACATTCCAGCCACCTTTCCCTCGATTAGCCTCGAACCTCCAGCCTTTCTTTGTGCTCGTCCTGCTTCGAAACCCAGCTAACCTGCTAGAACATGACCATCTTTTCAGGCCTGACCATTTTCTCCACAATACAATCTCAACTCACCTTTCCAGTTGCTTTTCCACAATGTGTTCCTGTGCTACACTATTTCCCAAGGCAGTGCCATCTGTCTCTGTGACAGTTCACTCATCCACACCCTCAGTAGACTGTGAGCACCTTTGAAGTATCAATCATTCTCACTAATTATCATGCTCCACGCTCCAATCAGGAGTGCCAATGATCAATAAATACATGGTGTTTTTTTTTTATTCTATGAGTTGCACATACACTGTCTTGTATAAAATCACAAAGTTTTAATTACTTTTTGTTGCTGTGATAGAAATACCATGACCAAAAGTACCTTTGTTCCAGAAGGCTAGAGATCATAATGGTAAGGACAGCATGACATGGCATGGGGCAGGGCAGGAAGCTGTCTGCACACATTTTATCTGCACACAGGAATCATAGAAAGAGAAATAGGAAAAGGAACACTGTTGTGTTTTATAGAAATAAGGAGAGAAGGAATTTGTTTGGTAGATTTGTAATCAGGAGTGGGGCAAGAGGATGCCTCTGGGGTCCATGCTGAGGCATCCCTTCCCCCTGAGGGGGCAGCCACATGACAGTATAGTATAGAACAGAGTTTATTCAGGGCATGGGGAGGGGAGCTGAGAGGGTAGTAGAGACAGAGAAAGGGAGAGAGACAGACAGAGAAGACAGAGGGAGAGGGAGAGGGAGAGGGAGAGGGAGAGGGAGAGGGAGAGGGAGAGGGAGAGGGAGAGGGAAAGGGAGAGGGAGAGGGAGAGGGAGCGGGAGCGGGCGAGGGAGAGGGAGCGGGCGAGGGAGAGGGAGAGGAATAGAGGCCAATCATGAGCACATGGACAGAGAGGGGAAGGTGAATGGGGAGAAGGGGACAGAGCAAGAGAGCGGGGGGGGGGGGCAGGTGACGAGCAGCCCCTTTATAAGTGACTGTGAGTTCAGCATACCCGACTGTTGCCAGGTAGCTGGGAGGCAGCGCCTAGACAAAATGCTAGCAAACACAGCTATAGACTCTCAAATCCTAACTGCAACGATGTGCTTCCTCCAGCAAGGTTTCACTTCCTAAGGGTTCTGCAACCCAACCTCCAAAGTCACCACCAACTGGGGACCAAGTGTTCAAACCTGTGAGCCTATGTGGGATTCCTCATTCAAATCACCACATGCCCCTATACCAACTACCCAGTTTTCTTCAGTTGCAGCACTTCAGTTCTATACCTTGTATAGATTCCTGTACCATTAAGGCAGTTAATCTATGGGAAAGCTTTACATAGGGATATCTCATGTTACCCTTTTATAACCATACCCACATTCCCTCTTCCTTTCCCTAACTTCTGATGATTGGTCTTCATCTCTATAGTTTTGTCATTTCAAAGACACTATATGGATGAAATCAGGTGGAATGTAGTCATTCGGAGCTGACTTTCTTTCATATCATATGTCTTGAGATATGTCTAGATTTGCCAATTAACAGACATTAGTTTTTCAAGAGGTTTTGTTTTCTTTTGGATTTGTTTTTTTTTTGGTTTTGGGAGTTTTTGTTTTGTTTGGTTGGTTTTTTGGGTTTTTTGCTCTTATATGATGAAGCTTCTGTGGATATTAAAATAAATGAATTAATAAATAAATGTATTTATTATGCATGAATTAATTTGCTGACCCATAGGGATAGGGATGAAATAGGATGTTCAGTGGGAGCAGCTAGTCAGACCAATGCAAACACGAGAAAAGACCCAATGTGTATGTGGCTGCTGTGACTAAGGGCTAAGGTGAGCATCATTTTTCAATGAAATTTCTAGTTATATCATTCTGCCTTCATATCCCCAACACCTAGCAATGTGTGAGGTATGTGGCAGGTAAGATTTTACTTAAAATAAGATGAATGAATGTTTTATAATTCATTTGGGGGGCAAGATCTGTGGATGAGGCCCCATTCACCAAGGCAGATGCTACCTACAGTCAGTTTCAGAGGTTCTCAACCTTGAGCATTTCCACCTTCAAGAATACCTGTAGCAGTCTGGGGACATTTTTATGGCCACAAGTGGAGGTGTTGCTGGATCCTTGTGGGTATAGGTTGGAGATGCTGCTAAATATCCTATAATGTACAAGTCATCTCTCAGATTAAAGAATAATCCAAGCTAAAGTGTTCATAGTGACACTATTAAGAAACCCTGAAAGAAACCCAAAGTCTACAGCCAGGAATTGAAAGAGTGTCCGATGGAGGCTCAGCTACATCAAAGCGTTGTTCATTCCTAAAAATGGGATTTCACAAGAATCCACCCTCAGACAGGGACTTGGCCTCCAGACTCTTCCAGGGATTACCCCTAGGTAGAGGTAGAGAAACAGAGGCAGAGTCCTATGCTCTTCTCTCCTCCTGCCTCCAGTTCTTCCCACTATACCTGGGCCCTTGCTTTACAGGAAAAGATAATAAAGCGGGAAGCATGGAGTGGGTTTGGTAAGTGGATGCTCTCTATTCCAGGAGCTCCTTAAAGATCCTCTGTACATCGGCCTGAAACACCAGCGCGTCCGTGGGAAGGAGTATGATGACCTGCTGGATGAATTCATGCAGGCAGTGACCGATAAGTAAGTGGACCATGTTGTCCCTTTTGGAGAAAGCGCCTAAGAAGTGCCATGGCCAAGTCAACACTGGCTTTGGAAGAATTACAAAAGAGGCTGTAAATGAATGCTTTGGGTGGAGTCTAAAAATTTCAACTTGACTCAAGCATCTGAAAATCTAGAAGCCACGTGGGCTCTTCTACCGGGTAACCCTCAGGAAGACACTGATGTGGAAGTAGCTAAGTTTCTGTTGTTCCAGGAAGGAAATCCTCTTGGTTTGAGCTGCTCAGAGTAGTTTACATGAATCCAGATACTGCTCTTCTGATGAAAAGATGTTACCTTCCTGATGAAATAGCTATGGAAAGAAGGTCATCATGTTTGTCTTCACACACATCCTCACCCCTCTTAGGTCAGTTAGGGGAATGTTAATAAGTCAGTAAAGACCTGATGCCCAAGATCCAAGACTTCTAAATTTATGAAAGCCCATGTCTTCACAAGAAAGCATAGTGCTGGCAGCTCTGCCCTCCACTCCTGCTCATTCTGACAGCCATCATGGCTACCCAGACCTACTGGCATGTTACAGCAGGGAGTTCCAATAATGCTTTCCACACACTGAACAATCCAAAGCTTCTAAAATTCAGTGGACAATGACATAAAACATTTCCTTCTCCCTTGAAAAGAGATAAAATTATATTGTAGTTCAATGGGATGGGACAGATGTTACAGAAAAGAGAAAATTCATAATGGCACACAGGGTGGAAGCAGAAGTTTGAGTAAGCTAGAGTATCAGGGATCAAATGCATACCTGGAGAAGTTTAGGCTTTAAAAGACAGAGTATATCATGGGAAGAGAGGGAAGGCAGAATGGGTAGGTGAAGAGAAATGATGAAACAGATGCATCAGGCTTGGGATTTTTCTAGACAAGAAGGGAATTGAGAGTGTACTCCGGGAAATGATCAAAATGGTATCCCAAAGGTCTAGGCTGAAGAAGAAAAATATGGACATGGAGAAGCAGAAAGTAGGGAAGAGACGAGGAAAAGTAAAGGGTCAATAGACCATAAGTCCTAGAAAGGTTTGAGAATCTTTGCATTGGCTACCAGGCAGAATAAACTGGTTGAAAGGAAGTGATCCTCTGAAAGCTCTATGTTTACAGTCAAGATTATAGAGGAAATGTGTCACTGGGCTATGGCCACCAAAGAAGCTAATTCACAAATTGGTGCATTTATTAGAAGCACAGCATCTGGAACAGAGGAGGTGACTGCCACTTCACTCTTCCTTTCCAGATTATCTTAAATGCCACCTTCAAGACCAGACAAGATGCTAAGGGCCATAAATTATTTAAAGTACCTTTAAAGAACAATAGGCATGACAGCTCAGGGAAAGGAAATGTTTGCTTTGGCTGTGAGCAGGCTCAGAGGCCACTCTCTGTGTATCAAGGAGCAGAACTGCTTCTGGGCACCTGAAAACTATTCTTCCAGAAGACAACTGGACTTACCTCTGTATGACCAAAAAGGACTAATGGGTACAATGCTAACAAAGGTCCTTGTAAGCATAAAGTAAGTGCCACAATACACTGAATTCTGGATATGAGTTCTCTGTCACGGAAGGAACTCTAGGATATGTTGTTTGGTGTTTTGGTAGTGATCCTATGGATGGGCTAAAGCTGCACATGCTCTTGAACGTGTCTCCATACTCCATTACTCTAGTTTGACCTCTTACGAATGCCATGCAGCTGGCTTGAAACTAAAAATGAACCCCCAAACAGAGTTACTAATTTAACAGGCTGGCACCCAATGACGGGTAAGTTCTGCACAGAGCCTTACCAACCTAAGACAGAATGGCATTGCTTTCAATAATGCTAACTCCACAACAGGTAAGGAAGGTGCAGTCTTGTTTATGAAATAAAAAAGGGGGAGATGTAGAGAGCCTTTAGGGACCACTGGGCAGGAATCTGACATTGGTCAAGGACAAGGAAATGGGCTTCAGGCAGGAATCTGACATTAAGGGCATGGCAAAGAAGTAAGTTCAAGCAGGAATCTTAATCTTAGAGTGGAACAAAAGAAGTAGGCTTCAATCCAGGCGTGGTGGCACTCGCCTTTAATCCCAGCACTTGGGAGGCAGAGGCAGGTGGATTTCTGAGTTCAAGGCCAGCCTGGTCTACAAAGTGAGTTCCAAGACAGCCAGGGCTATACAGAAAAACCCTGTCTCTAAAAACCAGAAAAAAAAAAGTAGGCTTCAAGCCTGAATATGACTTTAGGCTAAGACAGGGAAGTAGGCTCAGATGTTTTGATCATCCTGATGGGCCTTTGGATACAGTGATCACGGGGAGTGATCATGGAACTTTGTTTATAGCCTGACTTCTTCCTTGACTATTTGTGTTTATTGTCTTGTTTGTTCCTCATTGCACTGACTGCCCTTAATACTTGCACGTAATTAAAATGGTATAAACTTGAATTGAGAAAAATTTAAACCTGCCTCAGCCTCAGAACTGGCTGGGGTCATGCTAAAAAAGAAAAAAAGAGAGAGAGAGAGTGCCATGCAGCTGGCTGGCAGGTCTCTAGATGGCAAGGTCACTGTCCCAGTTCAGAGTACCTTGCAGGACTCTGAAGTGAACCCAGTCCATCCACTCCACATGCAGGATGTTTTCTATAACACTTTGTGATCTGACCAAAGGGAGTGAAATTGCTTTAGAGAGACTATTTTTTGGCTTCCTGTTTCCAGGGTTCATTGCTAGCTTATGAGTCAGTAGTCGTTCTATGATTTCCTCAAAGTCTTGCTATTCATGTGAGAAGGTTAAATAAACTAGGATGTAAGAGGCTCTTCAAATCGTCATCAAAATCAATCCACAGCTCCACAAACACACAGGCAGTCCAGGGTGAACCCTTAGGGAAGGGTGTGCATCAGCCAACAGGAATGTGTCCTTCAGCAGAAGAGATGATGGCTTGACAGGTCATTGTTTTGACTTTCTAGCAAGCTAGAACAGATGTTTCTGTAGATATTGTAGGAGGAAAATGAGCTGGTCTCCCCCAGGTACTCCTGGGAATGTATTAGTCTGGAGACAGATTGCCTGGTCTAAGGGTGAGTCAGGAGCCCTGAAGCCAAACACACTGTATTTTAAGAAAGAACCATGAGAAACCATGACTCCGGCCTACAATGTCCACATCCCTGCCCAAACATCCTGACAATAAAAGGCTTCCTCTTTCACCTTTCCCTTACAAACTGACCTGTCTATAGATTCTGAGCAGGAAGTATTGGTAAGGCGCCGACCCTATCCTGAAGGTTGGCCACTGAGGAAGACCCACCAAGGCAAAGGAATATCCAGTTAAGTCTGTGAACTACAGTGGCTGGGAAGGAGCTAGGTGAGTAGAGTGCTCTGTGGTCCTGGGTTCAATCCCACACAACCATATTACCAACATTTAAGCAGGATGATCAGGAGGTCAAGGTATATGAATTCTATATAATGAGTTCTAGGCCAGCATGGGTTACATGAAACTCTGTCTCAAAAAAAAAAAAAAAATCCGTGAACCACAATAGAAAGCTGAGTGTAGTTCCCAAAGTAGAGACAAATTGGCATTCCAAGCACTCACCACTCTAGCATTCCTTCTCTCACTCTCATGTGGTAGGACCTGAGGCATCATATCTGAGTACCACATCTTGGTGTGCCAAGTTCTCCTCAACGGTTTTTGTTTATATTTCTTATTTCTGTTACTTACAGAGAATTCTCTAGTTTACCAATGCATATGGAAGCCCAGCTCCATCTGACTTAAACACTGTCTGATGTTACCAGCAGCTTCCACCTCTTGGCAGGCCAGGAAACAAAGTCACCTCTTTTCCTTTTAGTTCCACAAATTCTAAGGCCTTTGGAGGCAGGATGGGGGGGTGGGGAATTGTAGAGACAGGGTTTCTCTGAGTAGCCCTGGCTGTTTTAGAACTTAGTCTATAGACTAGACTGGCCTCGAGTATAGAAGATGCTCTGTCAATGCAAGGTAATGGCAGAATTACATATAAATCCAAGGAAATATATGAAATTAGCTGGGCAATGGTAGCTTATGCCTTTAATCCCAGCACTTGAAAGGCAGAGGCAGAAGGATCTCTGACTTCAAGGCCAGCCTGGTCTACAGAGAATTCCAAGACAGCCAGGGCTACACATAAAAAAAAAAAAAGTAGGAGGAAAACAGCAAACTCTTTAGGGCCTGGAAAGATGGCTCGGTACCTAAAAGCACTGGTCCTAAGTTCAATTCTCAGCAACCACATGGTGGCTCACAACCATCTATAATGGAACCTGATGTGCTCTTCTGTCATGCCGGCATACATGTGAATAGAGCACTTCTGTACATAAGTAAATAAATCTTATACAAATAATAATAATAAAATCTGAAGGAAAGAAAGAAAGAGAGAGAGAGAGAGAGAGGAAGGAAGGAAGGAAGGAAGGAAGGAAGGAAGGAAGGAAGGAAGGAAGGAAGGAAGGAAGGAAGGAAGGGAGAGGAGAGAGAGAGAGAAGAAAGAGAGGTATTTTCACCTAGCATTTGCTATGTTCAGTACCCAGTCAGACTGTAATTTCCAGTAATCTGGAAACATATGAAGAACCCTGTCCTCAGCCAGGCACGAATATGCATGCCTGTAATCCCAGCACTCACAAAGGGGAAGCAAGAGGACTGTGAATTTAAGACCAGCCTGGACTACATAGTAAGACCCTGTATCAAAACATCCTGATCCTGTTCTCAAAAAATATTGCATTCAAAAATATTTCATCTGTATATGCTGGCATTTAGATAACCTGATTTTCCATGTATTTTGGTGTTTGTTTGTTTGTTTGTTTGTTTGTTTGTTTGTTTGTTTGTTTTGGCTCAGTGTCTATGTAAATCAAGAGTTAAAGAGGAGTGAGTGTTACAGAGGAAACATAAAAAGCTGTGAGCTTCCAGCCCATAAATGTTAAAGTCAAAGGAATGATTACAGCCACCTAGGTAGAAGAAAGAAAGAGAAGAGAATATGAATCTCTCTGCCACTACCTGAACTGTGCCCAAGTGCTCTATGAAATTCAAGATTAGACAGGGATATTGTTGGTAGAAAGAATGAAAAAATCAAGTAAGTGTTCTTGTTCCTTGCCCTAGCTTTGACTATGCAGGGTTCTCTGTTCAACGTGGAAGGGTGGCATGTTGGCATTGTCCACCCTGAGCAAGTAATAAGGTGTGTAGCACATATGAAATGCTATCCATCTTGGATCTATGAGAACTCTGTAGCTCAGGCTTCTGACTCCATGAGCATTTACTCTGGCTGGTCCTGCAACTCCTACAGCTCAACAGCAAGTCAGAGGCTAATGTAACCTTCAGCTTATTCTCTTGAATAAACCAAGATTATCCCCCTCCACTTTCCATGAAATGGAAACTGATACTTCTAGTGTACAAAACTCTCCTGGATTATGTTTTCTTGGGTACATCCAACCCCCTTCTTCCCCAGTCCTTATCTACCAAAGTATAGAGCAGAGGATCAAATAAAGTAGGTGTGTAAATGCTGAACCACATACCCACCCCAATCTCACTTTGCTCCTGAATCACTAAGGGTGTGTAAAAAAAACATGCAAGAGTCTTTGGGTTAAAACATGAACATCTGTGTTTTTTAATTCCCCTAATAGCTCTGGTATAAGGTGATCTAGTTTCATTTCTGCTGACAAGATAAAATATCTTGACCAAAAGCAAGATAGGGAAGGGGAAAAATGAGTTTATTTTTAGGCTTAGAACTTTTAGGTTACAGTCCATCATTGAGAGGAAGTTATGGTGGGAACTAGCTGAGTACCAACCTCAGCTTGAGAGAAGGTCCTGAGGTGAAGAGAAGCAATGGAAGAAAGACTCAGAGTAAGTGATGGATTCAAGCTGACAGCTCTGTAACCAGCTTGAGATAGCTCTCTCTCTTGCAGACCAAAGACCAGTCTTTTATTCGTGTAAGCTACTTCCTTGGAAATTGCATATCTGTTTAATCATTTAACCCAGGTTCCCTTTTGATCATTCTACAAATCATCATTTTACGACCTTAGCTCCTCAACTCTTAGGAGTTAAAATAGAGAGCACATTCAAGGCAAGTGAACCAGACAGTAAGTATATATATATATATATATATATATATATATATATATATATATATATATATATTTAACATGGCAAGTCCTATAAGGTTCGCTAGGCACAGAACTTGTGGTTGCCAAGTCTAGACATAGAGGCTATTCTCATGTGAGAAAATTAGCTTTATATATAATACTTTTTACAATTTCCTTTTGCAATTTAGTGACCTCTTGTTTATGCTGTTGCAAGCAGCATTGAAGCTCATATTTATAATTCTTAGCTACCTCACCATATTCTTTTAATCTTTGGATTTTTTTTCTTTTTTATCTCAGCAACTCCAAGGCTTATTACTGAAAAGAATTAGGCAATCCCAGAAAGTAGGACTATCATTAAGCCATCATCTTTTTTCTTGCAACCAGACTTTTGTCCATCACCAACCTTTATTTGGATAGCACATATAACTATTTTACTCCTTTAGTGAGTAAAATATCTGGATCAAATTTAGTTGTTGATGACTTCTATGGAAGACACCACTATTTTGCCACTAATATTATTTAACCATCTATCTGAGCCTTGTTTTTTAATTATTCCTTTCTCTTTCACGATCCAGGTTTTTCCTCTGTTGACCAAATCATGTCTCGTTTAATATCTTTCTAACTAAGCTGACTTATTAGTGAAGCTGCTTCTGTTCTTTCAGGTCTGGGAAGCCCCTCATATAATTCATGTATGTTCACTAAAGATGGTTGTGAGCTACCATGTGGTTGCTGGGAAATGGAATCAAGACCTCTGGAAGAACAGTCAGTGCTCTTAACCACTGAGCCAACTCTCTAGCCCCCCTCATACAATTCATATTGCATGCTTTTATTTTGCATAGTTGAGAACTCCTGTAAAGAATAGTTCTTAAACTTTTCTGTTTAGTCTTGAACTCATGTTTTCAGAGTTCTTTCCCACAGCCTTAGGGGCTGTCCTTGAAGGTCACAGTATCACCATTTTGCTAAGGATCACCAGACACATTCTCACTTCCCAGAATCATGCTGTTTCTGATTATCATGGAATCATTGACCTTTGCAGGGAGAACATTCCATGAAGAAGAATGAACTTGGAATAAGCATGAAGTAAAATATGCACATTATTAGGCAAACAAGCTTTACACCTATAGCAACCATCTATACTCAAGGAGACCCATGTCCTGCTGGCTCTGTTCCAGAGACAGAAAACATGTCACACCATACCTTCTACAGCCTGAACCTAGCAAAGCAACTAGATTTATCACACCCACAGTTAAGAACAGAGAAAATTAAATTATGAGTTCTTGCTCAGTTACTGTCTAGCCAGCCTCCTCCATTCTTATACAGTCCAGAGCTTCCTACTTAGTGAATGGTCCCATCAACAGTGGTCTGGATCACAATCAAGACCATTCCCCACAAATATGCCCATAGGCCAACATGTTCTAAATAATCTCACAACTGAGGCTACCTTCTCAGGTAATTTTAGGTTGTGGTAAATTGGCAGTTAAAACTAACCAATACATAAGCAAAGAATTATCTGGATGCATATAGACCAAATTGTTAATAGTGATTACCACTACAGAATGAGATTGCCTAGTATTTTTGTTTACCAAATTACTCATTTTGTCATGCTTATTTATTTATGTACAGATACTTACTTTGTAATAAAAAGAAAACATTTAATTATGAGTTAAATAGCAACTCTCACCCAGAGATCATTTCTCATTTAAAATAACAATCTAATTAGTAAGCAAATATCTGTTCACCTTCTTAGTGAACTGGATACTGGTCTAAACTAGATGCCAATGGACAATAAGCAATTCACTTACTTTAACTCATTTAATACTGCCAACATCCCTAAGTTAGTTAACTCTTTATCACTTTAATGAAATACTATGGATAATTATAAAGATGATAATTTTTAGTTCATAATTTTCGAGGTCCCAGTTCAAGATCAGGCAGATCTATAGCTATGGGCCTCTGATGGAGGTACTGTTAAGGCACCAAGTATGTTGCAAAGCAAAGCATTTGCCTCATGACCAGGAAGAAGATGATGAGATATGGGGAGATAAAGTGCCCCATTTTCTAAAGACATAAGGTCCCATCTCCTAATGATCACTTCCCATCAGTGCCACCCTGAGGACTAAGCCCTTAATCTATGGACAATATTCACCCAAACTATATCAGACTCTAGTAAGTAGGTGTATTAATTTCTCATACTACCCAAATTATAAGTCACAGTGAGAGATCTTCATCTCTTCTTTCTACTGCTCCAGCTTAGACATTTAAAAACAATGCTGGAGCCGGGCATAGTGGCGCACGCCTTTAATCCTAGCACTCGGAAGGCAGAGACAGGCAGATTTCTGAGTTCGAGGCCAGCCTGGTCTACAAAGTGAGTTCCAGGACAGCCAAGGCTATACAGAGAAACCCTGTCTCGGAAAAAAAAAAAAATGCTGACTGCAGCATGTGTTATCAGGTGAGAACCCAAGAAGTTAGGGAAACTGCTCAAGGTCACACATCCACCTAACAATGGAGCTGAGTTGTAAACAGATGGTCTAACTGAAGAACTCATTTTTTAATTGGAGGGGTTTTTATTGCTATGCCACCTCAAACATTTTCCAGACACCTTCTTAATAGACAAAGTAAAAGAGAAGATCTTATTAAAGCTCTTCTACTTAGCTTACTCATTATTTCTCTGTCTGTTCAAGGCCAAGGTTACTGCCTACCTATCCTCTTCAGAAGGGCACTGTAGAGGGAGCAGACATCAATTACTATTTTAACACTCTCTAGCTTCCAATGATGAATGAAGCATCCTCTTTTCTTCATCAGCATCCAGGTTTGTCATCTGGTTCTCCCTGGTTCCTCCTTCTTGATCACAGGTGTCCAGTTGCTCCATCACTCACCAGAACTGAGCAACCCCCACAGCTCTCAACAAACCTCAATCCTCAGCCAGCTCAACCTAACCCCAAGGGAAAACTGAGGCACGTGGGCTCCAAGCTTCTTGTGGTAGCTTCTAAAGCAGCACAAACAAGAGAAAGCCCTTGAGCTCTGGGCATCCAGGCAACAATAAAAGCTTAAGTTTCTCTCATAATATTTCAAGATGATTGTCACATTCTATGTGCTGAAAATACAGTCTTGTATCCTGCTGTATCATCTTCCATCCCAAGATCAGCTTCATAACTTATGATAGAGCATAGTTTGTTCTATGTGAGGAGTTCTGACTCTGAGAAAGGTCAAGATATGATTGCTCCAAACAGAAATATACAAATAACGAGAAAGGCTTTATGGACTACACAAGTAGCCGCAATGGTTCTCAATTGGAACACATGGGAAAATTAGATTTGTGATCTGTGAAGCTTCAGGTGGTTGAGAGAAAAGGATGTGAGATTTATGAAGAGGAGTTTGTGAAGTGAATTGCTGCAACTTACTGAAAAAAGACAGAGAGAGAGAGAGAGAGAGACTATGTATTGACCACCGACCATTTAGGGTTGAAAGGTCAGCAGTCAGCCGCCACCCTCTTGCTAGCTCTGAGATTGTTGGTGTCTTGTATGTTTGCCTAGGAACTGAGTCAAACAGGGAAATTCAGGAGGAAATCCAACTGCTCATGAAGTGTTTTCTGTCTGGCCTGGACTCTCCCCTCATAATGACTGAGGAGTGGCCACATTATCCTGAGATGTTTGCTGGAAGTTGCTGCTTCCTGAGACTGTCTTGCTAGTCAATGGGACTTTCCCCCCAGTGATGTCACAATGTTGGTACAAGGAGCCCACTAGTCTGGCTTCCAGGCAGGCACACAAGGGACTTTCCCAGTCTGGGATTTGGGAAATAGAAGGCCTCTGAGGTCCTCCATCATACTCCAGGGTGGAATTCCGTCCACTAGTTTCTCAACAAGTGAAGCCATGGTGACCACAAAATCATTTCCAGTGACCAACAATCTCAGTCTGCCCCTGGTTTGAAATCTCTCTCTTACCTAACACTAGAATCTGGGTCTCTCTTTCGTCTGTCCATTGGATATGCACAAAATAAGTTCAGCTCAACTCCCAGCCCACAAAATAGTCCTTCGTATGTTCAAAGATTTTCACTGGGCTTCATTTCACTTTGCCTTGGAGGAATTTTAGGCTCAGTGGGCCCACTGTATCTAATCTATGGCATCCTGCTTCCTTACCTATGAATTCGTTTCGCTGGCATTCTTCTGAATGGCTCTTCACCCTCTGACCCATAACCTCTAGAACAGTCACACTCATATATGTCTGTGGCTGAATTTTAGTGAGACAGCTAGTGCCTGCTCCATGATATCTGACCACATCTTCCCACTTCAGCTGGGTTAGCTCCTACCTTCTCCCAGTTCCTTAAGGTCTCCCCCATCCTCTCCTTCATTTCATCCCTTATCCCTTAGTTTTCATTCAATCTACCTCACTTATCTCCTGTGTACACTTCCCATCCTTTAGTCTTGCATCTTCTGATGGGCCCCATCTATACCCACTTTGAGGCTAAATTTCTTTTCTTTTTTTTAAGGCATGTTTTTATTAGATATTTTCTTCATTTACATTTCAAATGCTATCCCCAAAGCCCCTTATACCCTCCCCCCACCGGCCCTGCTCCCCAACCCACCCACTCCTGCTTCCTGGTCCTGGCATTCCCTGTACTGGGGCATATGATCTTCTCAATACCAAGGGCCTCTCCTCCCATTGATGGCCAACAAGGCCATCCTCTGCTACATATGCAGCTAGAGACACAGCTCTGGGCGGGTAATGGTTAGTTCATATCGTTGTTCCTCCTATAGGGTTGCAGACAACTTTACCTCCTTGGGTACTTTCTCTAGATCCTTCATTAGGGGCCCTGTGTTCCATCCAAAGACCATCCAGAGACTGCCCCACCCAGGGATCCATCTCATATACAACCATCAAACCCAGACACTATTGCATATGCCAGAAAGATTTTGCTGACCAGACCCTGACATAGCTCTCTCTTGTGAGGCTATGCCAGTGCCTGGCAAATACAGAAGTGGAGGCTAAATTTTGGCTTATACTTCCACATCACTCACTGTTCATCATCAAAAGAAGTCAGGACATGAACTCATGAACTCAAACAGGGGAGGAACCAGAAGGCAGGAGCTGATGAAGAAGAGGTCATGGGGTGCTGCTCCTGGCTTGCTCCTCATGGCTTGCCCAGCCTGCTTTCTTACAAAACCCAGGACCACCAGCCTAGGAATGGCACCACCCATGATGAGCTGGATCTTCTCACATACCAATCAGTAATTAGGAAAATGCAAACAGGCTTGCCTACAGCCAGAACTTATAAAGGCAGTGGCTCAACTGATGCTCCCTCCTCCTCTCCCAATGACTCTGGCTTGTGTCAAGTTGACATAAAACCAGAACTAGCACACCTTTAGTGGGTTCCTTCTTCCCTGCAGAATGTTTGGCTCTTCACAAAGACACTACGGTGTGTGTCTGGATTCTACCCAGCATCATCTTCCCTAGACTCCTCCCTTTTTACTCCCCTCTCTCTCCCAAGGTCAAGCTCTACACATTTTCTGTAAATCCAGGAGGATTCTCGACTTCCTTCCACAGATGTATGTTGTTCCCTCTACCTCAGACCTCTCTCCTCCCTCATCCACACCCATTTGTCTGTCTGAAAACCTTTGCTCTTCCTCTCTGCCCCAACTATGAGTCCCTGCTCTCTGAGGATCTTACTGCTTCTTCGAAAGCAGAATTGCCTGCCCTCCTTGGGTTTTCCCACAGGTCTGCGCTAACCTTAGCTATTGATCTTGCCACAATGTGAGACAAGCACTTTTCTATTTTCGTGTTTCAGCTGCAAGACCTTTGTATTCTGGCAAGTTCCATTGCTCAGCAGATACTAAGACTAGCTTGTGGGATTCAACTTTTTAATCTTTTATTACATTTTATTTATTTAGAAGAAGGCACATGCCATGGCACTCATATGGAGGTCGGAGGACAATCTGTAGAAGTCAGCTCCCTCCTTCCACTGAGTAGATTGAGGGGACTAAACTCACGTAGTCAATCTTGGAGGTGAGCCATTTCACAATCCCTGAAGTAAATTTTTATATCATATTAGTATCTAGATCCAGGCATAGAGGATACCCTACCTAATACAGTCTTTTTATTGATTTAAAGCAAAATTTCAATAAATGCCATACATTGTGGCCTATGTTAATATAGATCAGTATGTCATTTGATTCTCTTAGGAGAAAAGAATGTGGAGGGACTCTAGCCAGCCCAAACATGGCAAACGTAGCTCTGTCAGGCCATGCCCTTCTCCCCATTCCCTCTGCCTTGCTAAAAAACTGTTAGGTTACATTCCTAAAGCTAGCCATCAAGGTCTAGTCCCTTATTTGGCCACTTCCTCCTGAGGATGACTACCAAGGTCCAGCTGTCAAAGAATTGAAGTCCAGCAACCAAAAATCCTTTTGGCTCATCTAATTAGCATGGCCAATTAAAATGAAACACTTCATCCTAACATGAGGTTCCCCCCCTTTACCTTTATAAGCTGTCATTTGCCTATGGGCTATGTCTGTCTCTGTCTATTTGGAGGCAGTTCTTTGTCACCTATCCCAATAAATACCTCTCTTCACCCTCCCTTGCTCCTTTCCCCTTCTCCCTCATACTCTATCCGGGTCATTGTCTCTTATTCTGTGTCCTTTGTCCCTCTGAGGCAAATAAATCTCCTTTGTGCTGAGAACTTGGTCTTGAGTTGTCTTGAGCCTATACAGGTCCCTACAGATTTCACAATACCCTGAAAGATAGGCTAGGAAAGACTCCTGAATGCAGATGGTGTTGGAGACAGGCCCTGCAGTTCGAATAGGAGTTGTCCTAGTCACAAAGAAACCTATACAGAGAGAACCATCAGCTGAAGCAAAGCCACATAGAAAGGTCCACAGTGGATTGGAAGCAACAGCACATGCGCAGTGTCTAGAGATATGATGGCTTCTGAGCACTTAGGCTAGGGACAACTGAGCACTCCTGTGACATGAACCTGGCTCCCAAAGGCAGAGGAAACCTCTTTAGAGGGAAACCTCGTTTGATTTGGTTTGGTTTGGTTTGGTTTGGTTTGGTTTGGTTTGGTTTGGTTTGGTTTGGTTTGGTTTGGTTTGGTTTGGTTTGGTTTTCAAGATGGGGTTTCTCCGTGTAGCCCTAGCCATCCTGGAACTCACTTTATAGACCAGGTCTTGTCTTAAATTCAGAGATCCCCCTGCCTCCTAAGTGCTAAGACTAAAGGCATGCACCACCACTACCCAGCATGAGGAAATTTTTTTATTTTATTTTTGAGAACTTGATGAGCACACCTATATCACTTCCTCTCCTCCCTTCCCCCTCTGGCTCCTTCCATACCTCAAAATCCATGAACTCTTGTACTTTAGTTATTGTTGGTACATGGAACTGAGGGCTCTACATGGGGCTGTGTTCAGAAAGATGTGGAGAATTGGGGTAGAGGGGAGCCAACTTACGGTGAGAACAGTCATTGTATGATCCTGGCCAGCAACAGCCATGCAGTAGGTCCACAGAGAGAGGGGCTTTGCCCTGAATCCCAGCCCCAACTGCACAAAGTCCTTTGTGCAGGAATCTCAAAGTCTCTCAAAGAGCACTCTGCTCCAGCTTGGGGCGGGGGGCGGGTGGGGGGGATGCATCAAGGTGAAGTCTCTGGTCAATACATTTAGAGACTGCTGGGTTAAACCTTTTTCTTGAGGCATAGCTTTTCAAAGCCTTTAATACACACTACGTCTGGTATGTGTAATATAAAGAGTTATCCAAACTTATTTTACTAGGGAAATTTATCTGAGAGCATTTCAAGGGCATAGAGTTTAATGGAATGTGTAAAATAAATTTTTAAAGACCTGGAGTTTCATGATTCTGCCAGTTCTAGTTTCTGGGTGAAAAAAAAGAAATAATTTTCCATGGGGTGATGACTGGTAATTTCAGTGGGCACTAGGCCAAGGGAGATCTGCATGTGGTTTTCATAGGGAAAACAGAGCAGGCTCACTTGAGAATAAGAGTCTTGGATTCAGTCACTGGATTCACATGCAGGCCTAGCAGGCTCACCTGTTCCTTCCAGCTCCCACATATGTATTCAGGCCTGAAAGGGTCAGACCAGATGTTGAGAAAACGGCAGGCCCTGGTCTCTGGAGCAAAAATCGTCTGTGGCCTCTGGAATGTTCTGCTCTCACCAGCACTCCTCTCTGCACCTCTGTGCAGGAAAACCCCTCAGATCCCCTCATCCCAAAGAGGCTTGGCCCCAAGTGGTAGGTGCCCAGCTCTGTTGGCCTTGGCCTGGGTCTCCTTAACCTGTCACACAGACACAAGTCACCATTTACAGCCTGTTAGAAAAATCAGACATCCACACATCATCGTGTGCCTATAAGTGAGCCCTAGCCTTGGAAATGGAGTGACTTCCATGACGGTTCAAGGCTGCTTCCCAGCTGCACCGCAAAGTAGAGAAAGTAGAGAAGTACAGGAGGCTTGGGAGAGCCTCTTTCTCCGTGGCAGGACTTCTGCGTGAGAGGAGCGTCAGAGCTTCCTCTGCTATTGCCAGGGCTACAGGGTGAAGGGTCAAAGGTACAAATGGGAGCAGGTAAGCAGGAACCTCTCGGGTTCAGGGTGTCTTCCGGCAAGGCAAGACTAAAGACACGGGCTGAGCTAAGACTGACTTAAATGTAAGAGCCCAGAGGGGAGGAGAGTGGGGCATCCTTGGACCGCTCCTGAATTATAGCCACCTGCTGGTCTGCCTGTGTACGTACAGAAAGGACCCAAGGGCTGATGCTCCAGATTGCCTTGCCATATGCAACTCTTACTAGGACCTAGGAAGGACGCCCTTTCCTGCCTCCCCCACAACATTTTGGTCTTAACAGAATCTCTGAGGGAAGTACGTGTGTCAAGTCCAACCTCGAGCATTAAGGAACCTATGCCCCACTTCTGATGGCCTCGGATAGGGAACTGTGGAGCCAGAGAAAGAGAAAGGAGACTCGGGCAAGACTCCAGGGTTTTCAGAGACAATGGAAGAGAACAGTTTTTCTGGCTCCCTGTTTTGTGTTTTCTGCATCCGGGGATCATCCCAGCTGAGAAAGAAGTCAAGCCCCACTACCTACTGTGTTTCTTCTTCTCTAAATCTAGGTTACTTTTAACATAAAACCAAAGGCCAGCCAGGGTAGAACCGCTCAGGATTCCCTCTCTGGAAGCAGTGTGTGCATGGTAAAGTAGTATGAAGACAGAGGCTGTGATTCAAAGCTTGGTGCGCTGCCGGGCTGCCCGTAACCCACAAAGGCCAACTATTTTTCTCCCATGTTCTTGGTATGTTATAAGCATTTAATAGATAGTTAACATTTGTTTCTATAAAACATGTTTCCATAAAAGCCTGTTTTTCACCATACATGGTTGAATTGAGAGCCGTGTGTTTTCACTTGACCCGTTTAGATTTTCATTTTGAATTTTTGGCTTTGTTCTTAATCAGGTTGTGACTTGTTTAACAAGTTAAGAGGTAAATTCACAACAATTGTTTCAAGTATCTACTCTTCTATAAAATACTGAATGAGAGTATTGGCTCATCACAGAAGCCATAGAGGAGAGGCTGGTGGGGAGAGGGATAGGATAACACAGCTCCAGGCTCCCAGGTCACAGTGAAAAGAAACGGCAGATACAAACAAGAGTAGAAGAGAGGGAGGACAGGAGTGGAAGGAAGAACTTTAGTCAAAGACTGGAAGGTGTCAGTGTATAAACCCCAAAACAGGGGCTATTCCTGGACCAGGGAACATCCTTGGGGATACACATCCCACGAAGATCAGGCTTGTGAAGGTTCTGACATGCTAGGCACTGTGAGACTCTTGGGTTCATGTGGCTCAATTTTGTTTGTTTGTTTTTTCAATTCTGAGTCAGAATTAAATTGGCCTGAACTGTTGGAGTTCTGTTCTATATTCTGTGAGACCAAGGGGGACTTCTTATGTACAATTAAATGAAACATAATGAAATGTGGAACAGTAATACACTGAATAAAGATAGTTATAATTTTTGCCTTCTTTTTACCTTACCAAATGGGCAGCAGCACTGCTTCAAGGACAGGGTGTGCATGCGTATATGTTAGTATGTGGTGGAAAGATCCACACACATAACTGGTTGTGTTGTCTAAAGTTTTCAGATTTTTTAGCCCCAGGCTAGTTGTGAAACAACACTGAAAGTCTTATGTATAGTAAAATGTCAAGACATTCTGTTCCCTACTCCCAGTCCAAATACTTGCAATTCATGGCCTGAACAAAAAAAAATTCACAGTACATTTTAGCTTGACAAGCGTGTCATTATGTTTATGAGTGGGTGGTTTTATTTATTATTTCTATTCATACTGTAATTGTTTTTCTGTATCCATGGGAGATTTGTTCTAAAACTCCTATAGATATCAAAATGACTGTGAATGGTCAAATCCCCTATGTAATATAATCTACATATACACTGTTCTATATAATCATCATGTGTCTATTACTAATGATACCTTATACATTGTAAATACTACAGCAGTAATTGTTACTTTACACTGTTTAATAACTAATGACAAGAAAAGAATCCGTATACATTGAATCGTTTTTTAACATTTTCAGTGTAGGGTTGTTGAATCCATGAATGCAGAATCTACAGATATGAAGGACTAACATATACTTACAGAGTGTTGGATGCTGCATAGTACTGCTTGTCAACAGAATAGTATACCATGGTGTCTTAGTTAAGGTTTCTATTGCTGTGAAGAGACACCATGACCATAACAACTCTTATAGGGGAAAATATTTAATTGGGGCTGGCTTATAATTTCAGAGGTTTAGACCATGATCATAGCAGGAAACAGCGGCATACAAACAAACATGGTGCTGGAGATGGGCTGAGAGTTTACATCTTGATCCGCAGGCAGCAGAAAAAGAGTGCTTCCACACTGAACAGTGCTTGAGCATATAAGACCTTAAAGCCTACCTCCATGATGACACACTTCCTCCAACAAGGCCACACCTACTCCTATAAGGCCACACCTCCTCATAGTGTTGCTCCCTATGGACCTGTGGGAGCCATTTTTATTCAAACCACTGCACATGGACTACATTATTAAAAGAAATTATGGAACTGCTTTCTAAAAACTAGAAAAATATGGCAATCTGTATTTAATTATACACAGAGATAGCAACATGGAATGTTGATAATCATACCTAATGGTACAAGGGAACCCAAAGAGAAACATGTCATAGCCCTCCCTACTGCCATCCCATTGAGCTACACATGGAGAAATCATTAAGTCGCCCAAGGCCACTGCTATGTGCTTCTCATCATCCAACCCAGTTCTACACCTCACTCTTCTCCCCCTTTCTGGAGTCCTCTGGAGCTAGATCTGTGATTTAAAACTTCTCCTCCATCCTGTCACTCTGCTCCCTGTCCTGTCCTGAACCCGTCTAGTGCTCCCACCAGCAGCTCTGACTAAGACTCGGGAAAATATGAGGCAGGCGCACAAGCTTACCCAGCCGCTGGCATTTATATCCAACAGAGGAAGAAGCCATGATCAAAAAAGGAGGTCAAAACAGTGTTTTCTGGGTAATGGCAGTGCTTTTCACTCCCTCATAGCCCGTGACCTCATCAGAATGTCACCATCAGATACGTCCCACACACCCCTTCTAGAAAGAAAGGAATAAATCTCTCCACAGCTTGTCCCAAGTAGGCCTCATGTTTGTGGTCAACACCACTGTGGCAAGAGCAGGCGGTTTCTCCCTATCATACACCCAGGACTCCTGGTCTAGTGTGTATCAATCAGAACTACTTTTTTCTAAATGAATATGACCTGTTTCTGAAATCACAAATTAATTCCTGGGATACTAATATCATGTTGTAGCAGAATCCCAAGTGAGAGAGAATACAGCCTTGCAAGACTGTTGGGAAAGTAGTGGCCCCAGGGGCCAGCTAAATTTTAAATAAGACAGGATAGGGAGCAGAGTAATGGGATCTTAATACATGTTTATTCATATACTAATGAATTAAATTATTTATCTGATGATTGCTCAAAGAAGGCCTGGGAGATACAGCTACCAAACACTAGAATCAAAGGACAGCGAGAACTTAGACCTCTATGTGAAGCTCTTAGGCTGAGGGGTCTTCCTACAAATAAGCTAGCAACTTCTCTCTCAGCTGCCAAGAAGGAACAACTATTAAACAGAAAAATGAAACACTAATAAACCCAATATTATTTTTTCAAGGCCATGAAATCTAATAGGCATAGACTTCCAATAAGTCATGTCAAGCAGCTTACTGGACTTGGCCTTCATCTCCCAAGACTGTGTTTCTTAGTTGTCTAGCTTTTAGAATCACAACCATCTGGGGAGCTTGCTGAAAATGCAGGTTCCTGAGCCTCATCCCACAGTACTGAGTAAAGTCATCTGTGAGAGGGATGTGGAGATCCACATTTCCAATGAGTTGACTAACAGTTCTTCGATTCATGGAGTTTGGGGAACATCTTTACCAAGATACCAGTGGCTTCATGGGATAACCTTCTTCAGCCTTGTTTATGTCTTCTTAGAGGATAACACGTGAATGCATGGAGTGAAATGACTCTAAGCCTCAATGTCTGGAGATGGTAACAGTGGGCTTCAGAAGCTCCCAGATCCAGAGTGATTCTGCTCACTGTTGTGTTGGGAGCAAGATCCGAGCTTTCTGCTTGGATCTTGGACGGCCACGGGTTTCAGAGAAGGCAGGTCCCATCTCAGCCTTGCTGTTACTCCTACCATCAGAATGGTGCCTTGTAGGTAGCCCATAGTCCACATTAGATACACTGAGGTTGACTTGGTTGGTTATGAAGCCCTTGGTCCCTACACTCTCTCATTTACATACCTAAGGGAATAGACAAAGGTCTACTTCTAGGACTTGCTGATCCAGCCAGATGACAAAAATAAGAGGAAGTACACAGACTGTCCTTACCTCTTGTCCTGAGCTTGCCCTGTATCCAGTTCAGGCAGGATCCTCTCCAGGAGGTAATAATCGTACATTCTTTCCTCTGTCTTTCCCTGCTCTACAGGTTCGGAATAAATTGCCTCATCCAGTTCGAAGACTTTGCCAATGCCAATGCCTTCCGTCTACTCAACAAATACCGCAACAAGTACTGTATGTTCAATGATGACATCCAAGGTACGTTTTCACCTAACGAAGTCACTGGGTAATAATGCTTTTTCCCAAGGCTCACCCAAATGCCAAAAGCAGGAGGGAAACGTCATCTCATAGCTGGTGTGCTGCCAGATGCTGTTAAAGAAACAATATTAGACTTGGAGTCAACTTCTCCTTGGCTGATTCTTAGCTCTGTGACCTTGAACATATCTCAAAGTTTGCTAAGCTTTGATGTGCTTAAGCACCAAATGGAAATCATTACTACTTCAGAGGGAGGTAAGAACTGTATGGTTTAATATCTGTAAGAAGTTCTCTACACTATTGTCAATTATTAGCTACCTGAACTTGGAAAATCACTTCTCCGACTATAATTTTATGATCTGTTCTAAGATGGAAATAACTACTTCAGAAACACGTTATAAAGATTTCAAGGGCCAGGGGTGGAAGCCTCAGTGGTTAAGAAGCACGTACCTTCCTAACCATGAAGACTTGCGTTGCATTCCACACAAACCTTTGCAACTGCATATGCCTGTAACCCCAGTGTGACAGACACAGAAGGATCGCTGGGGATTCTGGCCTCCAGACTAGCTCTAGTTTCAAAGAGAGGCCACATCTCAATGAAATAACATACAGAGACCCAGTGTCTTCCTCTGTTGGTGAGCACACTGGCACCATGTGCTTATACCACACAGAGAGAGAGAGAGAGAGAGAGAGAGAGAGAGAGAGAGAGAGAGAGAGAGAGCTTATACATAGAAAATATTACATTTGTCTTATCAGATCAAAACTTCCCTGTCAGCCATGATGAGTCCTTCCCTAAGCTTGGCTAATGTGTGCTGCTGAGAGACACTGGTAACCAGAGACACAGAACATTTCAAAAGTCAATGTAAAGCATTATTTTACTCCATGTCCCTTGGTCACCTGTCCTAGAGCTTTAAAACACCAAGGAGTTGCATGCTGCTTTGGAGGTACCCAGATCTGAAGCTGGAGTGGAACAGAGGCTTCTCAGCAGTGCTCCTCCGATTTGACCCCAGAGTTCTCAGCTGGACATTGTCCCTGGAGTTCTGTTAGGCCCAAGAGAAACCTTGATGGGTCTACATATCTTGCTACTTAGCAAATGAAGTTTGGTGAGCCGAGTCTATGAAAGAAGAGGTCCGCGGTAGATGAAAAGAATGAGCTGGTGTGGAATGGGCTTGTGCTTGAGTAAAGACTGACTACATTCTACAGACGATTGCTTACACCCAAAATGGTGGCGAGTCTTCATGGAGTCAGCTAGAGATAGACTAGAGAGAATATAAACTCACTTTAAAGTTTATTGCCGAATGTTTGTGACATACTAGGCACTGTCCAGAGAACTGTACACAATTTAATCCTGTGAGATATTAGTATCTGTGTCTTATAAATGAAGAAACTGAGGCACAAAGAGAATAAGTAACTTACTGAACCAGTAAGTGTCCAATCGAACGTTTGTCCTGGGCATCTGGACTCTAAATCCCACATTCATAACCGCTTACCATACTGCTCTATGTCTAAAATCACAGAGCCAAATGCCTCTTTTCTCTGTGGTCCACATTATAGGGTAGCAGAAATATGATGAATGATTTTGGGAGACTTTATTGTGAATTTTCAAGGGGTGATATAACACAGTTAGAGCATACTATTAGAGAATTGAGTTCAAGCATAGGATTTCAGGACCTGGAAAATAGATGCCCAGAGAAGTGGAGACCCTGAAGAGAAAACTCAGCTTCTCGCACTGTCTCTCCAGCCCCCCTGAAGCCTGCACCTGCAACAGGCATTGGTGAGCGATGCCAACCTCATCCCAACAAGTCAGGTCCCCTGCAGCTGCAGCAGTACAGTCCAAGAAGACCAGCTGGAGGCTGAAGGGCATTCTCCCAGCCTGCCAGTCACCTCACAGGCAGCATGTGCCTGTGGCCTTGGAGGAAGCACCTGCTGACTGGTCGTCATGCTACTCACACATGAGTCAGCAACGGGACAGCTATCCTCTGCATCCCCTGGGCTGCCAAGTGGACAACAAGTCCATTCAGGCAGCACACCAGGTGCAGACTCCAGATGTACAGGCAGACAGACAGACTCATGTGTGTACATCCTCATAAACACACACAGGAACGATGGCAGGCTCCTGCTGCCCCTCTACCTCTCTCTCCCACAGACTCATGCCACAGTGTTCCTCCAAGATGGAAACACAACTCACTGTGCAAGCCATCCCTTTGTGAGAAACTTTGCACTCATTTGCTGAAACACATGGACTGGAGAGCAAGGACCGCTTTCCTGTCTTCTACTCATCCCTTCAGTTTGGTTGTTTGTTTGTTTGTTTTTTAAATGGTCTCTTGTAGCCAAGCCTGCTCTCAAATGTCTATTCCTCTTGCCTTTACTTCCCAAGTGCTGGAGGTACAGCTGAGTGCCACCATGTCCAGCTATTTCCCATCACCTGGTCCGGAGGAATTCCTTTGTCCTTCAAGGCTCAGCTCAATGGGTGGCCTGCCCGGGAATGGTCTGGTTTGGGTAGCTATGCAGGTGCTCTTCTCCTTCTGTTCTTACACTGGTCCATTCTGAGTGCTGTGGTGGTTATCACGTTCACCTCGCAGCAATTGGTTCTACGTGTCTGTAACAAATAACTAAGAACACGGCTTAAGGAAGGCAAGATTTCTTGTGCTTGCTGTTTGAGAGGTTTCCGTCCATGATCCTCTGGTGAGTCTGAGCATTGCATCATAGCAGGAGTTGGGACAGAGCTGCCCAATGGCAACAGAAAGTAATGAGAAAAGAGCAAAAGGGTCTCAGGACCAGATACATCCTTGAAACGCACGCCCCTGGCAACCATTTTCTCCAACTGGGCCCCGCTTCCTAATTTTCATCATTTCTAGCATCATCCTCAGATTCTGAGTCCATCAATGAAGTCACTGATGAATCAAAACTCTCATGATCCAATCACCTCTCAATGACTGGATCTACCAAGGGCCAACAATGTTTCAACCCGTGAGCTTTGTAAAAGTGCATCATATCCAAACTTTAGATGCTTCTGTTGTGTTCTTTGCCTCTCACTAAACATCAGCTTTTGCAGTCAGGGACCGTGGCTTACTTATTTTTGATCCCCAGTTCTCAACACAATGATTGGCACATTGTAGTAAGAGTAGTACGTGATATCTGCACGTACAAATGACACACTCATCATCCCACCTATCCCTGGAGAAAGTCCATGCTGGCCCCTGCTTTGCAGCCTCTCTTTTCTGACCATCATGCAAATTCATCACATATCTGCTCATACATAATTGCATATGAATGAACAAATTTTTAATTAAATCAATTCATTTGTTTAAATTCATTATTCTGGTACACACACACACACACAAATGAGATAGAAATTTCCTGATTTTTTTTCTTAGAAATTAAGACTGAAGTCATGAATTTAGAACTCCTGAGAAGAGCTGGTAGACAGAACAAGACATGACAGGATCTCCATCAGATCATCGCAACCCAGTATGTAGATGCACCCTTATAACTAATCAAAATGTGAGGAGGTTGGCATGGAGATCCACCCACATCTTCCTTCAAGGGAAGATGCACTGCCTTCACTGATGCAGACAGAGCCTCAGCTGCAGAAATTCCCTAACTTGGTCCTGTCCTATCACAGCTTCCCTCCCAAGTGATGAAAGGTGTCTATTCACTCTATCCCTGTCCTGGACTGAGCTTCTAGTGAGGTTCGTTGAGGATTTGAAGTCTATACTGGGTCTCAGTATCCTTCTCTGCCTCTGTCCACACAACCACAAGCTTAGACAGGTATTGTCCATCCCAGCAAAACATGGGAATAATCTCAGAACTTGCCTGTGACCCACATACTGAAAGGACTGGAACAAAGTGGGCCCCATGGAAATAAAGCTATCACCCATTCTGCCTGCTTTCAGCATGAACCCTGCCTCTTACATCAGTGGAACAGGAAAGGATGGAACAATGGTTCTCAGGAGCCCCCCCCACCCTCCGCCCCCGGGGCTGAGCTTCTAATGGGCTCTACTGTGCATGAGTGTCAAGCACCTCATTTGCATTGTCTGAATCACAGACCCCATGGGGCCCATGGGGTTGAAGTCTGGAGCCACAGCACAAAAAGACTTCCTTCTGTTGGCCTCCTCTGTCCTCACCCCAACTCAGGCTCACAGGAATCCCCAGCCCAGGCTAGGCTGGCTGGTTCTTGGTGAACAGGGCTACCAATGCTCTGACTCATCGCTGGCAACCTCTTCAGGAATTTTGGAATAGGCAAAGGCTCAGGTGACTTTTGTTGTTTCAGCTGGGAACATCCCTGCTCTTAGGGGAGAAGAGAGAGACGGGAAATGGGGAAGGGCAGTGAAGTGGTCATGCTGCAGACAGATTAATTTTGACCTTGGGAAGGATAGCTTGCACGAAAGAAGCCAGGTACAGAATACTGCTGACCGAGTGACCTTGAGCCCTGTCCTCTACTGCAAACTAACCACATAGTGAAACTAACTCATCAACTCCAGAACACACTGCACATGACCAGCCTCACCCTCTAAGTCCTTCTAAATCTTCAAGGACTGGTCACCTGAGAGGATACTTGTATCCTATGTCACCCCTTCACAATTTTTGTTTGGTCAGTTTTTTTGTTTGTTTGTTCTCCAGATAGGGTGTCACTGTGTAGCTCAGGCTAACCTTGAACTTGAGGTGATCTTTCTGCCTTCACTGCCTTTCTGCTGCTTGGAATCACAGAACTACATATGCCTGGTACTCTTCCGTACTTTCAAGTGTCAGTGAATGAGCCAGAATATTTAACAGACATGAGATAGAGATGGGTCTGTCTCTGAATCGTCACTTTTCTGCTCTGTGATTGTAGCCAAGTGGTATATGTTCTCAGAGCATCTTTACCCCTCCTCTGAAACGATTTAGCAGCCATGATTAATGATCAGCAAGTATCAGAGCAGCCTGTATGCTCCTCTCAAGCCAGCACTTACTGCTGTGAGTTGAAATCTATGCCAGTTCACTACTATCTTCAGAATTACCCATGTTGCACTAACTGGGGGTGTGGTGGGGTGGGGTGGGGTGGAGTGAGATGTACAGGAACAGCCACTCTGAAGTTCTAGTTCATGGTCCCAATGCTAATATTTTGAGTGCACAAGGATGGAGAGGAGGGAGGGGAATTGAAACCCAAGATAGAGCATTGGCAAAAATGAGGGGAGTGTGTGATCGAAATGCTACTGAAGTCTGATGAGGAGGGAGACATGGGCGCCATGTTTTCCCACACTTTTCTGAGGTGATCTGGCATTGCCGGCCTGTCTTGCATTTTGGGGTTTCCCTGAAGCCTTGGTTCTGAACATACAACATGCTAACTTTGCACTGTATGTGCCATTCTAACATGCAACACCAACCCAGGCTGCCTGAGCTGCCCGGGCTCAGCTTGAGACTGCTATCTGCCCCAAACTGCAGTGTCTCTGCTGGCTTGGATTACTTTTTGATTATTGCACACTCAGAAGCTTTTGATGGTTGCTATGTTTTTCTCAACCTCCACTTCAATGACATGACTCCACGTGGGGTTACAATTCATCGTTTCATATGCTGTGCTCTAGAGCACGCTGGGAATCTAGAAAAGTTCCCTTATGACACAGGGCACTGCTGAAATGGTCTCAAAAACCTTGCAGGGTGCCAGGACAGAGGGGTCTGACTCTTCTGAAGTGATGCTGGCAGCTCCTAGAGAACAAGCCTATATTGTGGCCCTTTCTGCATTCAGTGCCTTTGATGGCCTCCCTTCAGCCCCCAATGCGTGCAAATGAATCCACGGAGGCAGTGGGCGGCTGCTGTGGGAAAGGGATGCCGTGGAACATGAGAAAGGCCTGCTTGGCTTCATAGAAGCCACTTAGTCCTCGGAGACCCAGAGCTCCACAGGCACCTCAGCCAGACCTTGATCCAGCCCACCTCTTCCTGTCCCTCTAGCTACCAGCTATTGTCGCTGTCACCAATTCCTCCTGAAAGCTGTTTAGCAGATCAACTTGGTCAGATGTGATTGTTAAAAGGAATATTTTCAGCCTGTCCTTTTGTGCCATTTCCTAAACGTACGGCCTCAAGTCCTCTGTTTGCAGGAAGTGTAGTTATGGAACATTCCCACTGAATAAGACAGTTTGTTTATCTTTCATCACGAATGGGAACAACCAGTTCGCATCACTTGTGGGCACAAGCCAGGCTCTCCCACAGCCCTAGACTCTCAGACTTCTTGGGGTGGTTACCTCCAAAAATCTAAGCAATTTTCCTCCTCTCTAATTTTAAAATTCCAGGCACAGAGTCCAAGAACTGACCCACCCCGCCCCACCTGACAACGGGAGTTAATGGTGGAGAATTGACTTGACTTGTCAAGCTCCTGTTTTATAATTTGGGACCTAAGAACTAATCCCTGGGAGCTTTCTTTCTTGGGTTCTGATCTGGAATTAAGAGAGTTTGCACCCCTACCCCCGAGTGAGGCCTTAAGAGCAAGACCCAGAAAGGTGACCATGAAGAAGCAGCTGAAGAGACGGCCTGTAGATGTATACCCCTGGAGCAAAATTCAGAAAGAGTTCTCCCAAGGAGTGATGGGCAGCAGTGCCAAATACTGCTAAAAGGTTAAGGCACAGGAAACTGAGAACAATAACCAGTGAAGTTGACAAGGTGGAGCTGCCCGGTGATGCCGAGAAGAGGTGAGCCGTTCACTTCTGTCCGCTGGATTCCACAGAGACAGAGAAGAAAATAAATGGAGGCCATGGTCGCATTCAGCCCTTGGAAGAGCTTGACTATAAAAGGCAGTACGGACCTGGGTTGGGACTACAAGGCTCTCTTTTTAAGAAATAGCAGTTTTACAGTGTGTTTACACACTGATGGGGATGAATCCAGCAGAGAGGGAGGCACTGAGAACGAAGAACAGAGGAGAGAACTGGAGAACAAATCTCATGGGTTCCTGAGAATGAGATGCAGTGCAGGAGGTGGCTTTGCCTAGGACCTCCACCGCCTCTGAAGGGGTGGCAAAGGCTGTGGAATGAGGCAGAGGGTCTGGAGACCTGCTGAGAAGGCTCACAGCTTCTGGGGAACTGTTGCATTCTTCTTTATACATTCAAGTGGAGTCCCAGCATAGTCACTCAATTCAGCTTCTCATGACTGCTTCTATTTCCTTTGAGCCTCACTTTCCTAACAGGGAGTAAAAAACTGAAAATCTCAATAGAGGGAACATCAAAATGCCTACTCTGTGGAGTTCTTAATAAAGATTAAACAAGCCAGGCTTAGTGGCGCACGCCTTTAATCCCAGCACTTGGGAAGCAGAGGCAGGCAGATTTCTGAGTTCGAGGTCAGCCTGGTCTACAGAGTGAGTTCCAGGACAGCCAGGACTACACAGAGAAACCCTGTCTCGAAAAAAACAAACAAACAAAGAAAAAAAGGTTAAACAAGTGAGGCTGGTAAGAAAGTAGCACACAGCCAAGTTCACCGTAAGACTTAGGAAGGGCTTAGGAAGAGGCTCATTTGCTGCGCAGACTTGAAGACCTGAGTTGGAATCCCCAGGACCCATATAAAAAGCCAGGTGTGACTGCTCTTGACTTTAACCCCAACACTTGGGGAGAGGCAGAGACAGATAGGTCCTGGGAAACTTAGTCTAACTAAAACAGTGAACTGGAATGCTTCCTGTCGGGAGCAGTAAGGTAGAGATCAATAGAGGAAGACACATAACACCCTCCACTGTCTCACATGCATGTACAACACGTACCACACATAATACACAAACACCCACAACATACACCACAGCACACAGAAACAGCAAAGGTATAATAAATAAATAGCAGCTATCTATGCTTTATCGCAGCACACCACTCTCCGGTGCAGCAACTGACCCCAACTGACACCACTCAGAGTCTTTGCTGAACACTGATGTCTCCTGGCAAAGTTCTCACCCATCAGCCTCCACTTTACCCACCCCACCCCACCACCACGGTCCTCTCCCACAAAACCATTCTTCCTTTGCTGCTGCCTCCAGCTCCCCAGGAAAGACTATGGTCCATCTTTTCTTCTAGACCACGAACTTAACCTCTTCCGGGTTGGTATCCTCCTCTGTATAAGTATAGGATGTCAGAATCGCCAACCTCCTCCCGCACGATGTTCTGCCAATAAGTTTAGTTATTCAACTCTCAGGTTCTAACCTCAAAAGATATCTGATAAGCAAAAACTGAAAACCAAACCGAAGACTGTCTATCCCAGGAAACATCAACCATGAAATATCTTTGGCGCCATCTACTGGCGAATGATTTGCGAACAGCCTCCCTGAAAGCAGATAGTGTTCTACAGAGCCGAAAACTGATTGCAGATGACACAGAACTGATGCTTCCGTGGGAGACGCCATCCCCACCAGTGTGTGTCAGCATTTGAATAAGCACACACAAAATCCAGACAGCTTTAGAGATGGGTGTGTTAGTTACTTACTCACAGCATTTCCTGTGTCCCTATGCAATCTTCACAAAACTTTTAATAAAAAAAATTTTGCACGATTTCTGTGCAGATGTGTGCTCCCATGCATGACAGTGTGTGGGCCAGAGGTTGACACTGAGTTCATTCTTCTTTCATTTTTCCACCTTTATTCTTTGAGACACAATGTCATGTTTAACATGGTATTCACCATTTCAGCTAGAGTAGCTCACCGCGAGCCTCTGGGTTCCTCCTGAATCCATTCTGTGGTTACAGACACATACTACCATGTCCTGCTTACACATGGGTGCTAAGGACGCAAACCCAGGTCCTCATGCGTGAACAGAAAGCACCTTACACACTGAGCCATCTCCGCAGCCCCATGGTGATCTTTTTTTAATTTAAGTATTCATGTATTTAATGTATATGAGCACTCTGTCTTCATGCACACCGGAAGAGCGAATCAGATCCCAATACAGATGGTTGGGAGCCACCATGTGGTTGCTGGGAATTGAACTCAATACCTGTGGGAGAGCAGCCTCCCGGCCCCAGTGGTGGTCATTTTTCATCGTTGAAAATATTCTCCTGAGATCCCTGCATAGAGCCAGTTGGTGGTTCTGGAAAGTACTGTGTTAATTGGTGCAGCCGCCCTCTCTCTCATTTACAAGCATACATACATACAAGCATACAAGTCCATACCTTTGTACTCCCGGATGACAAAATCAACCCCAACAAACGGAAACTGTCCCGCTCACTCTCCCAAATGGGAGGAGGCAAGTCTTGGTACTTATTAGTTACTGCAGGAGAGTCCCATTAAGCATCGCTAGGAAGAATTAATAGTTGAAAACCCTGTTATCCCATAATTAAAGTATAGAATTACCTTCCAATACTTTATCAAATGATCAGGGTGAAAAGAAGGGAGAAAGAATCAGCCAACCCCTTCCATTTTCTGTTGTCATATAACCAAGAAAGAGTGAAGCATGCCTGCTTGCTGGTTTCTCTGGCCAGTCATAACGTCACCAGTGGTGCTCATAAATTTCTTCCTCTACCGTTCTCTGTTTTCTTGTCCTCAGACAGAACTTTATCTGGCCAGCATTCTTCATGCAGTAAGGTGGCATAACACTGCACTTCTGAAGGCCCTGCATCTTCAATAGCTCTGCCTATCTTTAGTTGTCATGTTCATTGATATTTACGAACAAGCATGGAAAGTTCAAGGTACCCCCAGATGGTATCTCAGCGACAGCTGTGTTCCTTTCTGATGGCTACCTTCTTCTTGGTTACTAGGATCAATCCCCACAGTCAGAGCAGTGAGAGTCTTCTTAACTCACTGAGAGACCTCAGTGTCCACGTGGTGATCTCAAACCCTAGTTGAATAGGCTTGCTGTGATTCCTAATGGATGTATTTTCTTTCCTGGGAGATAAGGCCTCTAATCAGGCAGGGCACAGGTTTGAAGCCACAGGAAGCATAATTCCATAAGTGAATTATCTGGTAGAATTGTGAGGAGCCTGTGTGTTCTGCCTGTAAGAGAAAGGGCACAAAGTTTTGATTGCTAAATCAGATCATATGTTGTGTATCATTACCATGGAGTCTTATGATGTGGTGGGCAAGATGGGCAGCTCATGACCTACAGACGACTGGTGTCTCTTGGTTCCATCTTGTCTTAATTTCAAATGTCTTTATCCCTTAAATGGGTTCTATGGGTGCCATG
Organism: Mus caroli; assembly: GCF_978045245.1. Classification (NCBI taxonomy): domain Eukaryota; kingdom Metazoa; phylum Chordata; class Mammalia; order Rodentia; family Muridae; genus Mus; species Mus caroli. The sequence goes on along the minus strand of NW_028227263.1, from coordinate 56,648,412 downwards.
TCCTGTGTGACTTAGTCATGGAAACCTGCCTGGCACACCAACAGGGATGAAGAAATGACAGATGACACTCATACAGAGAAGCTGGGATCTGGTGCACTGTACTCGCTATGATAGAAGTCACCAGGACTACACAGTGAACAAGACTGCCTGCTTACTATGTACAACACAGAAGAAGCGGTTAGCTAGTCTCTGTAGGAGATCACTGTGGCTAAGCATCTCAGGGAGGAGGAAGCTGAAGTAGATGTTTTCTGTACACTGTCAACATTTGCTCACAGACCAGGGGAAAGCTTTGTCATTTCCCATGGACCTAATGATCGGAGATCCTTGACATGGCCCATGTCAAAGCTACACACATTCACTCAGAATTTCATGTACACTCCCACATATGGGGATCACATGCCGTTTTTGGCATCTGTTCATTGCATCTATCCTGTTACTTCCTGTGTTAATAATCACAGTAGAAGCTCCTGAATAGCTGGTTGTCTGTCCCACAGACAAGTAACAATTCCAGGGGGACTATTTCTTAAACAGTTATTTACAGTAGAGGGTAAGAGATGGAATTGAGTTGCCCTGAACCCCATGTGCCTGCAGATATGACTTCTTTAAGAGTTAAGAAAAGTTGCTTTAGCCAGGTGGTGGTGGCTCATATCTTTAATCCCAGCACTCTGGGAGGCAGAGGCAGGTGGATCTTTGTGAGTTCAAAGCCAGTCTAGTCTAGTCTACAGAGTGAGTCCCAGGACAACCAAGGCTACATAGGGAAACCCTGTGCCCCACTCCACCCCCCCCCAAAAAAAAAAACAAAGAAAAGAAAGAAGAAAAGAAAAGTTGCTTTTTCTCCGACAGGTCCTGGATGTTGGGAGCCCTGCCAAGAGCTTTTTTGGGGAAATGAAGGCTAGAGGCCATGGATTGATACCATTCACTCTGTTGCAGGCACAGCCTCTGTCGCTGTGGCAGGGATCCTGGCTGCTCTGAGAATCACCAAGAACAGGCTGTCCAATCATGTGTTTGTTTTCCAGGGTGCGGGTGAGGTAAGTGCCATTGGAAGGACTCTATGGCGGTTGTGCCAAGAAGAATAAGAATGGGTGGGGTAGTCTTCCCAGGGAGAGGCAGGCTGAGATTCTGACAAGAGGAAGCAACACAAGTGTATGCCAATCACTGCAGCATTTTGAGTCTCAATGTTTGAGTCTCTCAAAGGAAGAATTTAACTGGGCCATCTAGGAGTTGTGGGGCTAAGGAAAAAAAGAAAGGCTCATTTGGATGAAACCCCTGGCATGTGCTGAACAACAGTGTGCTCTGAGTCTAAACCTTGTCCTTATTCTACCCACCCACCCCCAGGCAGCATTGGGCATTGCCCACCTCCTTGTCATGGCCCTGGAAAAGGAAGGGATACCCAAGACAGAGGCCATAAAGAAGATCTGGATGGTGGACTCCAAGGGTCTGATTGTCAAGGTACTGTTTAGCCAGAAAAACCAAAGGTTTCTTGACACCCAGAGCTGCCCAGAACTAAACTGAAAGAGTTCTCCAGCTGGGTATGGCAGTATATGTCTCTAATCTCCTCACTGGGGAGGCAGTGGATATCTGAGTTTGAGGCCATCCTGGCCTACAGATGTTCCAGGACAGCCAGGCTTTCTCAAAGAAGAAAGGAGGAGGAGGAAGAGAGAGAGAGAGTTCTCCGAGGGGCGGGGTACTTAGACAGAATGGCAAGCGAAAAGAAAATTCCAAAGTAAAAGCTTTAATTGATACTGTCCAAAGATACTGAGTGTGTGCATGTGTGTGGATTTGTTGTGCATGTGCATTTGCCTGAATGTGTGCACGTATGTATATGTGCATGTGCATATGTGTGTATGTATGTGTGTGTGTGTGCCCACATGTGTGGATACCTGAATACCCCTTTCAGCCTTTTCTCCTACCAGGACTTGCCTTGATAGTCTCAGCCATACTGAATCATAGTCCTCCAAAAGACATATGCTCTCTCTCTTCCTCAACTTTGCACAACCTGACCACTGTAAGGGATCTTTGGCCTAGAGATACATCCTCCTCCCAGCATCCCAGAGCATGGTCTCTGAGCACTAGAGATACATCCTCCTCCCAGCATCCCAGAGCATGGTCTCTGAGCACTAGAGATACATCCTCCTCCCAGCATCCCAGAGCATGGTCTCTGAGCACTAGAGATACATCCTCCTCCCAGCATCCCAGAGCATGGTCTCTGAGCACTAGAGATACATCCTCCTCCCAGCATCCCAGAGGATGGTCTCTGAGCACTAGAGATACATCCTCCTCCCAGCATCCCAGAGCATGGTCTCTGAGCACTAGAGATACATCCTCCTCCCAGCATCCCAGAGCATGGTCTCTGAGCAGGTTACCAGACACTGGTGACTCTTCCTACTCACTCGCTCATTTTCCCATCATTTTGTTCACCCTATTGAGCTGACTTCTAATCAACAAGTTGTAGGCTTGACATCACTCTGGTACTCAGGAGGCCAGCTGGGGAAGTCAGAAATGATTGAACTCATTACCAGAACTTGGGCTAGTCTGTCACTACCAGGCTTCTTGAAGAGATGCCATGACCAGCCTGTCCTAGACTCAGCTTACTGAGACTCACAGGAAGACTAGGGGACCCTATTAAATCTATTCTCACTAGCTCTCTGGCACTGGAAGTCTCAAGCCTCTGTCCTTCTGTGAACCTGTGGGCTCCACTTCTTGTGGTCAAGGGACTCAGCGAAGCTAAGGAATTTCCTAGGAATCTTTCTATCCTCACCCAGGAAGCCATGACCTACAACAGCTAAAAAGAAAAGATAACTTATCAGTTCTTCTTCTGTGCGGCTGGGGGGATGGCTCAGATGTTAAGAACACTTGTTTACTCTTTTAGGGAACCCAGATTTGATTTGGTTTGATTCCCAGCACACACACACACACACACACAGTGGCTAACAACTTTTTGTAAGTTCAGTTACATAGGACCTGGTACTCTTTTATAGCCCCCCATGAACACTGCATCCACACAGAGCACAAATATAAGCAGGCAAAAACAACTATGCAATTACAATAGATATTTTTTTAAAAAGAAATACATTTCCTTAGGGTTCACTGTAGGTTCTACTGGGAAATCTGATCAAGGGTGCCTCACTATTCTGCAAGCTCAGACCAAACCATGAGGCTCAATCCAAAACACTGTCAGAATCCTACTGCATCAAGGACCTGCTCAGTAGGCCTCCAACACTCTACCTACTCAGCACCCTTCTTTCCCTACAGGGAAGAAGCCACCTAAACCATGAGAAGGAGATGTTTGCCCAAGACCACCCTGAAGTCAACTCCCTGGAGGAGGTAGTAAGGCTGGTGAAGCCCACAGCAATTATAGGTAGGAACAAGAAGAGGGGACCCTACTACCCAGCCTAGCTAACCCTCCTGACTTGCAGATAGAGTCTGAGGCTCAGTGAAACTACCTATAGAAGCACAGCTCTTTCCCCTCTTCTATGTCTGGTTCAATGCTGTAAACTTTTATTGAGTGACTTATGTATACAAACTATAAAAATGAAGGACCAGAGTTGCAACTTGTTAACACAGAATGATATAATATGGTAGAGAAGGACAGTATTGCTCTCTAGCATGAAGGTGAGCTCTCCTTGCACCCCAAGACAGGGACCCTGGCACCTGTCTCTGTACTAGAGGAACACTCTGCTCTCAGCAACATTCAGGAATGCCTTAAAGATCAGAGACCTAAAACAAACCAGTGGTCTCTGTGGAATGAGCAAGAGGTCTTAGCTAACTCAAGCAACAGGATTGTTTTCCCTTCTGTTTTCCCTTCTGTTTCCTCAGCCCCGATAGCAGATTTTATTCTCAAGATTCCCAAGTCTGTCATGGGGTACCTACTTCCCTCCCCAGTGCCACGGGATATTTATACCCAGTAGGCCTTCCCTACTACCCCCCTTTTCCCTGTAGGTGTCGCTGCCATCGCAGGAGCCTTCACGGAGCAGATTCTGAGGGACATGGCCTCCTACCATGAGCGCCCTATCATCTTTGCCCTGAGCAACCCCACCAGCAAGGCTGAGTGCACCGCTGAGAAGTGCTACCGGGTCACCGAGGTCAGCGGGGAGTCCTCTCTCCCACCAGCTGAGAGAAAGTAGTAACAGTTACACCAGAAACCCTATATAGGTGACAGAGAGTGCCCATCATAGTAAGCAGGCTGAGGTTTAGAACGATGAAGAGAACACATGGAGAGACCCATGGCTCCGGCTGCATATTTAACAGAGGATGGCCTTGTCTGGGATCACTGGGAGGGGAGGCCCTTGGTCCTGTGAAAACTTGATGCCCCAGTGTGTGGGGATGCTGGGGCGATAAGGCAGGAGCGGGTAGGTGGGTGGGGGAGCACCCTCATAGAAACAGGCGGGAAGGGGAGTGAGTTAGAGGAGTTTCTGAGGGGAAACCAGGAAGGGGGATAACATTTGAAGTGTAAATAAAATAACCAACAAAAAATTTATTTAAAAAAAAAAAAAAGAAAGATGAGTCAACTTTCCAAACATCATCAAACTCGTAAAGAATAGAGCTACCTCTGAAACTTAGAATTAACTCCAAAACCAAAGCTCTCCCCATGATACTGTGCTTCTCAGTGTCCCAAAGCTCACTAGAGCTTTATCCAGAACCATGGCTTCTGTGTTCTCTAGGCAACTGTCCTGACTTGGCCCTTCCAAATGTTGGGGGGAAGGGTCACCATGACCTTCACTGTCACTAACTTAGAGGGAGGTGGGGCTTAGCTTTCTGGTCAGATAAATAAATTGTTCTTAGAGTACTTACCAAGTTCCCACTACAGTTCTGAACACTGTAAGGGAGAATGAAGTGGACCCCATGTTTAAGAGATAAGAATAGACTACCATGACTACTCCAAACCTGTCTCCACGATCCAACTCTTGTTTTCTTGCTGCCTCCAGGGCCGAGGAATCTTTGCCAGTGGAAGTCCTTTTAAGAGTGTGACTCTGGAAGATGGCAGGACATTCACTCCTGGTCAGGGAAACAATGCCTATGTGTTTCCTGGGGTAGCCCTGGGCGTCATCGCTGGTGGGATCCGGCACATCCCAGATGAAATCTTCCTCCTGACGGCAGAGGTACCACTGTCTTTTCTTCCTAGGGTGCTTCTAATCTAATAGGGTTGGTGGATCAACACCAGGTCTTTAAGCCTGGTGACCCCTGGATTCGTCCTCTCATCTCTTCTACCCACTCACTGGCCCCCAACACTGGCATTAGAGTAGAAACAAGGCTGGAAAGGAAAACTCATAGAACCATGAACAGAGAAATGATTTTGTTTAGATGACCACCTAGAATATCAAGCGTGTTGGAGGAGACTAGAATCCAAGAAGTAAGGAACCCAGAGACCATTGTGTAACAGGCTATGGCCAACCAGAGAACAAAAACCTTTGTTTGCTGGTCACAACTACATCCTTCTTGGTTTTAGTGATTTTCTTTTAGAATTCAGGGAGTCCCGTGCTGCTTTGAACATCAGCCATATTTACTATAGAAAGAATGAGTCTTTGTTTAAGCCTAGCATTAAGCTTTCTTATGCGGCACAGGTTGCAGTACCTGGGCAAGCTTTGGGATAAGGGGATGGATTTGTTCTATGATGGGGAAAAAAATCAATCTATCTCTCTTCCTTTCCCTCTCCCTCTCTCTAGCAAATTGCCCAAGAAGTCTCTGAGCAGCACCTGTCTCAGGGGAGACTCTACCCACCACTCAGCACCATCCGAGATGTGTCTCTGAGAATTGCAGTCAAAGTAAGGGGCATCCTACTTGTATCCCTCTGGTATGGGTAGCAAGGCTCCACCTATTCCTCTGACTTCAGGAGAGCTAAGGGGATGGCAGCCAGGGAAACATCCTGAGCTCCCTGAGCATCCCTGCATGCACACCAAAGACTGAGTGACAAACTCTTGCCTGCTCAACAGCCTGAGTCCCAAATACCCATTCAGGCCAATTCTAGGAAAGCTCCCAGATTTCCTCCAAAACATCAGGAAAGGCCACCAGAGGCCATGGTCTTGTGAACCAGAACGTGGGTGGAATTTTTTTCTTAATGAATCATAATCAGTCATTTATGAGAAAGGTCAGCTTGCATAGCCTCATGGCAAGGACTCGGGCTTTGGAGTCCTCACTCTGGCAGATATCTTTACTTCATTCAACTTCAGTTCTGTTTCTGAAGAGGTCAGAAGTTCCTCTCTCCTGGAGCTCTGGAGACTAAATGTTCCTGCTAGGCATAGCACATGTTTCTTTTTCCCTCTTTCTCTCTTTAGGAGGTGAGGAGGTGATCAGGTTCACAGAATATTCCAGACTGTGAGATTACGCAAAAGTGATAGGTTTTCAAATACAGCACAATACAATAAAGACCAATTTCAAATAATAACTATCCAAGATGGATAATGGGTACATATCATTCCCATTAGTGTATATGGCTTTTCTGTTAGAATGACAAATAATTTTATAAACTGCACTGCTCAGCAATACATAGTCCCATGAGTTAGTTGTCCAGGGCAGGCACCCTTAAACCGCAGCTGTAAAGTCCAACAACTTAGTCCCAGTCCAGTTCAGCCACCACACTTCCTTCATTAAGGCTATTTGTTCATAAGAAAATCATCCAGTTCAACCTCTCAGCCAGCAAGGGAATGGCCTCTATTCACATCGCTCTAGGAAAGGGATATAATTACTCTGCTTACCGACTAGGACACTGAAGTACCCATGAAGCCTGCCATGGCTGGAAACCCACGGGGAGTGGGAAGCAGGTGAGATAGGCTCAGCCTCTTTAAGCCTGGCCCAGGCATGAGGTATGAACCCTTCATCTCCGGAGCTCTGGAGAGGGAGACTACAAGCCTCTTGGGGGAAAGTAAGTTCTATCTAGAAAGAAAGTTCTAACCCTCCCCTTCCAGTGGTGTCGTAGGTCACAACTGCAGAGAAACATGGCTGGTTCTTTAGGAGATACTCCTTAGCCCCTGGCTGCCAAGTACGGGGCCTTTAAGACAGATTTACCCATAGATCTAGTTCCTCACCCGAACATATTTTTCCTAGGTCCTCGACTATGCATACAAACACAACTTGGCCTCCTACTATCCAGAACCCAAGGACAAGGAGGCTTTTGTAAAATCTCTGATCTACACTCCAGACTATGACTCCTTCTCACTAGACACCTACAGCTGGCCTAAGGAAGCTATGAGTGTTCAGAAGGTCTGACGCAGTCTCCAGAGATGGTTTGGATGAAGAAATACAATATAAACCGGTTCCAAAATGGCCAGTCTTGTCTCTGTGGTTATATTTGTCATTTGTCTTCCTTTGGGTTTGGGGGTAGATGCTAAGGCATACAGCGATAAAAGCTTTGTTCCTGAAGGCCCTGGAGGCTCATCTTCCTATAACCCTTGTCTGAATTCCTTTCTGAATATCTCTTTTACTATTAATTGCTATCTACTAATCAAACCTTGTGGGAATTTCTGCCTAGAACATCACCTTTGTAGAGGTCAAGGTCTAGATTGGACATGAGTCCTTTTTAATAAGAGAGAAAGTGTGATGCCCATGAAAAAAAAAAAAAGTTCATATAGAAGCCAGCATGCTCGGAGAATGGACACTTCCTATAAAGACAAAAAGGAGAGCTGGCTTTGTACTTTGCCCCAAGAATAAACGATGGGTTAAGTCATAAGCACTCAAGAAATGCAAGCAAAGCTACTTGCTAGAAAATGAGGTCCACTCATCAGAAAGTTAATCCCTTTCAAAAGAATACATTACCTTCAAGACTCAGTAGGATGTGGGGGCTGAGTGGCTAGACGCTCATCAAGAAGGCTCCCTGCCCTTTGGGTTGTTGAGTACATTCTTTTTTTGTCATCACTAAAGGAAAACTAGAGAAATAGGGGTGGGAAGGGTCAGCATGCCAAAGACTAAGGAAAAGAAGACGCAGTGAGAGTAAACACCATGAGGAAAGTTAGCCCCATTAGATTTAATGTCTAACAAAGACTTGATTTACTGTTCCGAGTTCTGGAACAGACTCTCCTTTCCATCCTTCACACTGACATAATTGAGCAAGTCAAGGCAGTTTGCTTGTAGAGGTGACGTCAGTCTGTCCTTGGTGTTTTGGAGGCCAGTTTAGTGAAAACTTCTACCTCTCCCATGTTGAGAAGTACTCACACTCCAAGACTAACAGTAAAGAACAGCTTGGAGCCCCTGCTGTGACCCATCTCATTTCACTGTATAAGTCATGCCTAAGACCTACCCCTACTGTCTCCTTGGCCAGGATTCCTGCTGCCTATAAGAGTAGGTCCGATTTGACTGTCTCTCAGTTCAAGCCAGGTAAACTATTAAGATCCATGGAGAGAATTTAGCAGATTCATGAATCAATCATCCCTGGTTTGGGTCTTATTCTTCCACTATCAGCTTCTTTTGTGCTAGTTCTCAGCCATCAATCTCCCCAAAGCATAGACCTAAATGCAGAAAGTAAAACTATACATTTCTAGAAGAGAATAAAGCAGTCAGTCCTTGTGAAGATTCCCAGTAATCTCTGCTTACAATCTCACATGCAATGCCTGCATCCCTGGGAATACAGCTCGCAAAAGATGGAAGAAACTGGCTAAGGTTTCCAATGTTCTGATCTATTGCATCAGCCCCACATGGCCACCAAGAGCCATGTCAGATTTCTCATTACCTCAGGAGAAACCATCTGCCTGGACCAGGCTTAATCCTTTTTATTCCAACTCCAGAATCAGTAAATATACCCAGAGAAGAAAATTGCTGTTTATATCAGAAAGGCTTTCTCCACAGAATCCGACACTGCTAGTCAATATTCTTCTCAGAGTTCTCACATATGGCTTTGGAAATGTCTTCCTGTTTTTTTTTTTAATTGGTGCAGGTAGTGTCTTGGGGCTCTATCACCTTATCTACTATAGCCTATGCAGAGAATTAGAAGTTTCTAGACATAGATTTTCAAAATTCCAGATATATTCTTTTTTTTTTCAAAAACAATTTTATTAGATATTTTCTTCATTTACATTTCAAATGCTATCCCAAAAGTCCCTTGTACCCTCCCCCCACCTTGCTCCCCAACCCACCCACTCCCACTTCCTAGCCCTGGCATTCCCCCTCCCCCCCCTATATATTCTTAATACCTTAATACCTTAATTGAATTATATTCAAAGAATATTTGGGGGAATATTTTGTCAAATGTTATGATCAAATTTAAGAAGACTGTTCACATCCTCTTGCAAACTGATATGTACACCAACATGGTTGCATGAAATACTTTTTGTTTGGGGGGTTATTATTTTAACCATTTCTATACAATACTGAATTTTGTGTCTAAACCTATTTCTGAAAGATAAGCAGAGTTATGGGAAACTCCAATTTTCTTTGTGTCTCTGACCATATTTACTTTATATCTTTTGGCCCAGTGTTATTAGGTGTACGAAGTTTAGAATTGTTATAACTTATGGTAAACTCAAAACTGTAAACCTTTATGATTTACTTAATCATACACTTGTTTTATCGTGCCAGATCTTGGATATCATACCATATCTTGGAAGTTTCTCTTGCAATTCATTATTTATTCAGATGTTTAAGCTTGTATTGAACCTGGAGTTAGCAAACATTCTCCAGTTATTTCTCCCACAGAACTCAAACCACTCTTTCCCAAAGTGAAAATATAGTTAAAAGAGCCCTAATTTTAAATCACATAATTTGAAAAACATAAAAATATTAAATGTCTAAATAGTTAAAAGTCTAAAACTCTTGTTTTAGTTGAGAAAACATAGGAAAATATCAGACTTTAAAACTAAGTAATAGGTAGAAAGTAATTTCTAATGTTTGGGAAAAAAAAGTTTTAGAAACTGGAAAATTAAACACTGTTTTAGCTACAAAAACAACAAATCTCTACCTTTTATTATAAAAACAAAACAAAACTAGGGGCTGGGGAGATGGCTCAGTAAGTAATGTGCTTGCCATGCAAACCCAAAGCCCAGAGTTCAATCCCTAGAGCATATTTTATAAAGCTGAGAGCAGCAGTACACACTTGTAATCCCAGCATTGAAGTAGACCCGAGGGAGACAGGGGGCCCCTGGGGCTCAATGACTAACCAGCCTAGCTCAATTGGCAAGCTCCAGGTAAAAGTTGAGAGAGCCTATGTCCAAACATCAAAGAAGAGAGCAACTGAGGAAGCCACTTGCCACTTGAGGCATGTGTAACACCCACACACATTCAAATGCTTACTAAATTAAAAATATCCCTGCAGGCACAATATTTTATTTCGTAGTCTTCTCCTAGTCTATCCTCAACCCTTCTCCTTTAATTAGTATGCCAAACATAAACATTTATGGCAAGGCATTTTTATCAGAAGACATTAAACACACGCTGTTTCTACCAAAGCTGGCTTTTCAAAATAGAAGCTTCAAAACAGTGCAAAATGAAACTTCTGGGAATGCATTTGATCACTGTGAAACTTAAAATCCCACAGAAGCAACTGTGGAACAAGCTTCAAGAAGGTGAACACCAAAGAGCAGGTAAGTAACTATATACCTGCAATGTTTGAAATGACTTAAGGAATAAACCACATGAGGTTTGGAATGTTGTTTATATTTGGGGGGAGGGGATTTTAATTCTGTATAACTAAAACCAGACAAGTACTGTGTCATGTCTTGGCAGCCAGTCTCACTAAATTTCTTACATATCTCACATGCATAGTAATAGCCATGACAGAGGTTGCATTGCTGTCAAGCTTGTAGCTTTAATATTCCCATGGAAACACTATCAGTTTCATTCATTAAGCCTATATTATTGACTAAAATGTGCAATGAACTTGGTCATATCTCAAGCTCCACTCCCAAGGAAACAGCATCAAGCAGCCATCTTGTATTGAACACTTTTTTTCCACTGGAGACTCTAAAACGCAGCAACGTTTTAGAACACTGTTTCTCCAAGTACAGAAATTGCCTGCTGGAGAAATCTCTGAACCACTTTTGTCTTATAAGCCATAGCTCCTCTTCATTTTTTACTGCAGAAGCACTAGAGTTCTCCCAAGACCTGCCACACAAGGTACAGCAATACAACAGCCAAGCTCCTCCCGAAATTCCATGTTTACAAGACTTAACCTGTCGTCCACGATCTGCTTGGACAGTGATGAGTCATCATCAAAAGGCCAGCCTAGAACCTGGATACCTTCTTTCTCAAGAGCCGTGTCTCAAGTTGCTTCACACACTTATGTGTGTACTATCATGATAATTCTGTAGTTCTTAAGTCCCTCTAAATCTGTTCTGGTTGCACTGGTTGGATTATGTGAGATAAGAAATCTCAGATTCCTGTAAGTGAACTCCACAGCAAGTGGGTGGTTCATCGAAGTTGTGTTAATCTAGTTAAAAATAGAACTTCATACAGTTATATTTAAGTTTTAAAAATTAATACAGAAATGATTTCAAGAAACCAAAGTCAAATACCAGGCACCTGAAATTTCCAGAGCTTTGAAGATGAAATTGGGACTGACAGAGAAAGTGCCTTTCAACAAGCATCAATGTGCGAATATGGAAGCAAGGCAGAGATGCTTGCCCGGGCCACTCAGAACCCGTGTTCCAATGACCCAACTTGACTCTACTTTAAGAGCATTTGGCTGGAGAGCACTGATGGCTCCCTACAGTCCACTCAAAACGGTCATGCTGTGCCCAGCAGCTATCTCCAGGACCTTTTAGAAACTCCATAAATGGCTGACCGTCAGTCCCATGGAAAAGAATCAACCGACTCATGAACAGCTGCGTCCTAAGCGCACAGCCAGCCGGATCCTGGTGACACAGGCAGCAACAGCATTGTAGGCCCAGGAGCTGCAGATGGACTGCCCCAGGGAAACAGCATCTCCCCTGGCTTTGAAGCTGGAAGAGCCACAGAGGGAGTCAATCCACACCCTGCCAGTCATAAGCCCTTTTTTTTCCAGAGTCCAAGCATCTTGAGCACCCCCTCATCAATCACAGATCCAGAGCCAATTAGCAGAGGGTTTGTGAGGCGCTCCCTCTGATGTCATCACTGCAGAAGGGAATTGCTGAGGATGAGGGGGGAAAGCCAGGGAGGCTGGAAGTCAGGGACAAAGCTTGCTTGAGACTAGAGAGAAACACGGGCTGTGTTGGGATAGGAAGCAGGAGGATAGCAGAAGGTTCTGAGCAGTTGTGCCTGCTTCAAGTTTTAACTCTAGGAAACAACATTATTTGGATTCTTTTTCCAGCCCAACACACATACACCTCAGAGTCTTATGTAGCCCTATGCTGGCCTTGAACTCACAATGTACCAAGGGTAGCTTCGAAGCCCTCATCCTAATGTCTCCACTTTACAAGGGCTGAGATTACAGGTGTGCGTGTTCATCCATTTTACACAGTATTGTGAATGGAAAGCAGGGCTTCCAGCAAGCCCCTTATGGACCCGAGCCCGTCCTCAGCCCCTGACATTCATTCTCCCACATTATGTGCGTGCATCACCATACGACAAATGTGTGGAGATCAGTTACAGAGGGAACAAAAATAATGTAAGGGATGGAGAGTAAGAACAAGTGCTGCGGAATGCTGGCTGACGTCAGGAAATGGTGGGACCCGCAGGAACTCACAGTAGCGCAGTGATGGTTACCTGCACAAGCCCTGCACACGGCCGGACCAGTCAGCATTCCCTCACGGCAGGGAGAGAGCTCATTAAGTCCCACCACTAACTGAGGAAGTATTGGCAATTGACAGCTTCTGGAGGAGGGAAAGTCATTTTTCCTTAGGGGCATGGGCTCTGGTAGGTTTGCTATGTATGACCTAGTGGGTAACTAGACCCAGGCGGTTATTTTAAAGGGGGCAGGGGGCATGAAGGTAAAGTTCTAGAGAGGAGGTGAGAAGAGAAATTAGGATTGCATATGATTAAGGTCCATTATATGCATGTATGAGGGGGAGATAAAATTTTAAATGATCCTAGGCTAGAGAGATGCTCAGCGGTTAAGAGCACATGCCAGTTCTGCAAAAGGCCAGAGCTCAGCACCAGTGTAAGGCAGTTCAAAGCCTCCTGTAATGCCAGCTCCAGAGGGTTCCCGCTTTTAGCATCCAAAACTACCTGAAGTCACACGAACCCATCCCGACACAGGCACACACAAATCAAATAAAGCAAGACCGCTCTGAAAAAAGATATCATACCCAAACTACTTGAAAACCAAGAGAAAAAAAGGAAATCTTGAAAACAGATAAAACACTATGTACATACAAGGGTTATGGCTAAAAATCACTGAACTTCTCGTCAGAAGCCATAGAATCAGATCCCACAGACTAAGTTGTTCAAAATACTGAAAAAAAAAAACCTATCCACCCACATTCATCTATCCAACAGAAGTTTCCTTCAAGAATAAAGGCAAAATATATTTTCAGATGAAATAAAGCTAACAGGTTCTGTAGCCACCAAATTTGCACTAAAGAAATGCTGGGGGAGGGGGCTGAAGAGATGGCTCAGTGGTTAAGCAAAGCCCCCGTGTGTCATTAACTAAAACACTCCAAGAACATTGCTCTGAGCCTCTGAGATGATGTACACACTCAAGCTTTCCAAAAAAAGTCTAAGTTCAGCACTGTTTGGATGAAGGACTTAGAAAAAAAAAATCAACCTTAGAAAAAAAGCCTTGATTCCCCAAGAAACTTGCCCTGCTGGCTAGCTTACATAGTCCCAGAAGGCGCTGTGCATTGCTGGGGAAGAACACATAACATCACTAGCAATGAACTCTATGGTCTGAAATACTTACCAGCCTGGAAAGACAGGCCCACGGGTGCAATAGCAGTAAAGCTGCCACTAGGGGGTAACCATGCCTGGTGGTCTAAAGCACATAACCAAGGACCCATAGGCCCTGGGGAGGGGGGCAGGGGGAGGGGGCAGGGATTTACTATTGTCTGACTAAATGATCACACTATTTAATGTTTGTGCCCCTATAGATGTGTGCTTTCAGAAACTTTGACCAGAGAAGTTTGGTGAAGGTTGTTGTTGTCGTTGTTTGCTTTGTTTTGTTTCTTTTCGTTGTTTTTTCCCCACTTTGGTTTCGGTTTGCCCCCCCCCCCTCCAAGTGGGTATGGTTAATGCAGAGACTAAGCTGACCAAAGTGCCAAGTATAAGTAGCTGTGAGCGCTCAGATGTGGGTGCGTCCTCCGTTATCAAGCTCCCTCTATTCAAGACTCAGTCAACACTGCTGAAGAGGAGGTAGAAAGAACATAAGAGATGACAGATATGGAGGAAACCTGTGGAATGTTGACTTCGGGACATAGCTATTCCACACATCAGCTCTCAGCAGCAGCTGTGGTTCGCTGCACAAGACCTATATAAGATCAATGAGTCAAAATCCTAGTGCCTCTTCTAAGGGGTGAGGGAGGCCTTCCTGAGGCTCCACCCTGGAGTAAGAAGCTATTGGCAGTTGATGGTCACTGTGGGAGGAAGGGTCATTCTCCCTTGGGGATGCGCCCATGGTCCAATGGGTAGTCCCACGTCCAAGCACATATGGGCAGCATTAATTGGACTCGAGGGGTTTTTAATTATTAACAAAAACAAAAGAATACATAAGGTTGAGAGGGATGTACTAGAGGGAATTGGAGAATGGTAGTGACAGATGGACCTATCGAAATACATTGTATAAATACATGAAACTCTCAAAGAATAAATAAACACTCATTTTAAAAGTTGGGGAGAAAAAAGTTGGTAAGGAGATAAAATATAAATCACCATCCATAGCGAGCGTTTAGAAAATATTTATTATAATGTATTCATTATAGATGGGAAAATATGAAGTTTCTAAAAGCTGGGTCGGCACCCCCTCAGCATCCAGCGATAAGTTTGGTCCCATTCGCAATGGGTTGAGGCTATAGCAATGAGGTTGAGGCTAAGATTTATTCCAACGCCTTCGTTCAGGGAATACGCAAGGGTGAGAGGAAGGCGGGACACGCAGGAAATAATTACTCGACATGAATTCAAGAAAGGATTAGAAAGTACTCAATCTTTTTTTCCTCTGAGGTACAAATATACACACGCTAAATATTCAACTACTCCAAATAAATGTTCCTCCGGAAATATAGGTTCAAACGTTGTGTTCTACACGAGCAATCGTGAGCCCTGCAGGAACTTATTCATGGGCCACAAGTTGCTCTCGCCGGTGTTGGAGGTGCGCCTCTGGCACTGCCTGCAGCGCCGATACTTCTCACACTGATCCAAGAGAAACAGCTTGTCCGAAGCCCTGGGGAAAGGAAAGCAAAGGCTGAAGTCACCAGATCTTCCCCTAATCCCTCGAGGCAGAGAGAAGAAAGATGATACCTGATTTTTGCTGTCAAGGCTCTTACAGTCCACCTGAAGCTTCACCCTGCCACCTGCTGCTTACCCCATGTTCTGGTGTCTGCTGTCTCCTCCTTTCCACTAAATCAAAGGCTGTGTGCCAGTATCTTCCCAACAATTTAACCCTTTCTTAAGTCCTACCCTAACACTGAACACATAAAGTCCAAGGTTATCTTAGATGGTGACCCGAGATGGCCCTAAAGTCTGGGTGTTTTGCCGTATTTGCCAGTGCTTCATCTCGCTCCCTGGGGACCTTGTTTGAAAAGGGGATGACACCATTACACTGCTGGTAAACCAGCAATAAACGGTAAGACCCAGCACCTGCAGAAAACTAAGGAATAGACTTGTAAAGACATATCCTAGGAGGCCAGAGCTTCTGAAGAGTTAAGCACAAGAGGGAAAGTAGAGACAAACGAACAAACAAACAAACAGGACGTGGAAAGTGAGGCCAGGAGTGACCAGTTTTCCACTTTGAAAAGTCTTGGACATCTGGGTTCTTTCCAGCTTCTGGCTATTATAAATAAGGCTGCTATGAACATAGTGGAGCATGTGTTCTTATTACCAGTTGGGAACAACAATATGAACTAACCAGTACCCCCAGAGCTTGTGTCTCTAGCTGCATATGTAGCAAAAGATGTCCTAGTTGGCCATCACTGGGAAGAGAGGCCCCTTGGTATTGCAAACTTTATATGCCCCAGTACAGGGGAATGCCAGGGCCAAGAAGCGGGGGTGGGTGGGTAGGGGAGCAGGGCGGGGGGAGGGTATAGGGAACTTTCGGGATAGCATTTGAAATTTGAAATGTATATAAAAAAAATATCTAATAAAAAGAAAAGAAAAGAAAAGTCTTGGTTTTGCAAGTCAGTCCCAAGTATGCTCTCATGACCCACCAACATTTCTGCAAGGACAGATTTCTATAAAAATCACAAGGCTGGGTCATTATGCCAACCCCTGGTTGCCAGCAAGGAGTTGGATCCCAACTATGAGGGTTAGAGGAAGACTATCAAAAGATATTCGCCATACAAGAAGGAAGACCGGAGTCTGACCCTCAGAACGCATGTTCCAGCCAGCCCAGCCAAACTGATGCGCTTCCGACCAGACAGAGCCCTTGTCCCCAAAAAGCCAGTGAATGGTCCCATTTAAGGTTGTCCCCTGGCCTCCACAGACAGTGTACACAAAGCATTGCACAAATGCATGCCCAACCAAAGCAGGGAAGACCAGAAACGGGACAGAGTTGGCATCCGCTGACTGGATAAACATTCATCTTGCTTTTGGTTTTGCTTGATTTCCTTTTTACATGAACTCTTCCTTCTTTCTACCTGCTGCCTGCTTGAGTCGCCGCCCACCACAGCCTGGCCTGGGTAGCAAATTAGCACTTCTGCTGTGCTATGCTCCCGGAGCACATTGGCTAGCTGGAGCCCACAATGATCTCCTGTACTCCCTTATCTGTTACCATCATGTTGGCCAAGGATTCTTTCTAAATCCAAACAAAATGGTGCTGACATCAGCCTCCCTGCATCTCACTGCTTTCCCACAAGACTGAAACAATAAATAGCTTGAACTCTCCAACTGCCACACTCTCCCTCTTCTCCGGATCAGACAGCCGCCATTCTCCTGAGCACCTGATCATCACGCTAACCCTTTATACTTTCTTTGTTACAAAGGAGCTTCCACCACTAGGAACAGCATGGGAAGTTCCTTCCAAGAAACTCTTTAAAACATGAGTGGCAGATGAAGAGCCACAATTAAAGAAAGAAAGAAAGAAAGAAGAGAGAGAGAGAGAGAGAGAGAGAGGGAGGGAGGGAGGGAGGGAGGAAGGGAAGGGAAGGGAAGGGAAGGGAAGGGAAGGGAAGGGAAGGGAAGGGAAGGGAAGGGAAGGGAAGGGAAGGGAAGGGAAGGGAAGGGAAGGGAAGGGAAGGGAAGGGAAGGGAAGGGAAGGGAAGGGAAGGGAAGGGAAGGGAAGGGAAGGGAAGGGAAGGGAAGGGAAGGGAAGGGAAGGGAAGGGAAGGGAAGGGAAGGGAAGGGAAGGGAAGGGAAGGGAAGGGAAGGGAAGGGAAGGGAAGGGAAGGGAAGGGAAGGGAAGGGAAGGGAAGGGAAGGGAAGGGAAGGGAAGGGAAGGGAAGGGAAGGGAAGGGAAGGGAAGGGAAGGGAAGGGAAGGGAAGGGAAGGGAAGGGAAGGGAAGGGAAGGGAAGGGAAGGGAAGGGAAGGGAAGGGAAGGGAAGGGAAGGGAAGGGAAGGGAAGGGAAGGGAAGGGAAGGGAAGGGAAGGGAAGGGAAGGGAAGGGAAGGGAAGGGAAGGGAAGGGAAGGGAAGGGAAGGGAAGGGAAGGGAAGGGAAGGGAAGGGAAGGGAAGGGAAGGGAAGGGAAGGGAAGGGAAGGGAAGGGAAGGGAAGGGAAGGGAAGGGAAGGGAAGGGAAGGGAAGGGAAGGGAAGGGAAGGGAAGGGAAGGGAAGGGAAGGGAAGGGAAGGGAAGGGAAGGGAAGGGAAGGGAAGGGAAGGGAAGGGAAGGGAAGGGAAGGGAAGGGAAGGGAAGGGAAGGGAAGGGAAGGGAAGGGAAGGGAAGGGAAGGGAAGGGAAGGGAAGGGAAGGGAAGGGAAGGGAAGGGAAGGGAAGGGAAGGGAAGGGAAGGGAAGGGAAGGGAAGGGAAGGGAAGGGAAGGGAAGGGAAGGGAAGGGAAGGGAAGGGAAGGGAAGGGAAGGGAAGGGAAGGGAAGGGAAGGGAAGAAAGAAAGAAAGAAAGAGAGAGAGAGAGAGAGAGAGAGAGAGAGAAAGAAAGAGAGAGAGAGAGAGATGACTCAGTTGTGAAGAGCACTGGTTGCTCCTCTAAAGGACCTGGATTTGTTCCCAGCACCCATATGATGGCTCATAACCATCTATAACTTCAGGTCCAGATCCCACAGCCTTCTTCTGACCTCGAGGGCAAGGAATTTTATATATAAATCTGTAAAAAATATATATTTAAATACATATAACTTATACGTAAAATTAATAAATCTTTTTTTAAGTTGGAACTGGAGAGATGGCTCAGCAGTTAGAAGTGCTTGCTACTCTTCCAAAGGACGTGAGTTTGGTTCCTAGCACCAAAAGTGGCTCACAGTTGCTTGTACGTCCAATTCCAGAGGAACTGGAGGACTCTTAGTCCTCCTCGGGTACACATAAATACACATAAAACACACACACACATGCACACACGAGTCAAAATTTAAATTTAAAACAGTAGTTGAAATGTTGCTATTTAAACTGTTTCTTATTGTGTTTGATCCTGATAATCTGATATTATAGGTTGGATCTATTTCATTGGATTTTTAACATTTATGAAGTCTATCTTCATTTTATAAAGTCTTACCATAAGTTTCTGAAGAATTTCTATTATTTTCAAAGTATATCTTTCCTTTTTTTTTAATTTTTTACTTCTAAACTCCTGAGCTAGCTTGGTCAGGCAATTATTTACTTTCACAGTTTACAAATTAAAAAAAATATATATGACTAACAGTAGCAGCCTTCTCAAAGTTAATGCTGATTTTTTGAACTGTAAGTACCCAACTAGAGAGAGGCTTAGCTCCCCCGGGTGTGGCTCCTTTTTCCCAACAATCTGTCCTCGACTCTGCTTTTATTTAAAACCTACCCATACAGGCCAGGCATGATGTGGACATCTTAAGTCCAAGCCCCCAGGAGGCAAAGTCAGATGAATCTCTGTGAGTTTGAGGCCAGTCTGGTCTACATAGTCAGTTCCAGTCCAGCTAGGGACACACAGCAATACCCCATCTCCAAGCAAACAATAATAATAAACTCCTTCAGGCGTGGAAGTGTTCAGAGCAGAAACTCACCCTGCTGCAAAGTAGTTTTATCCAAAGAGAATTGAAGCCCTCCACAAAGTGAAGTCACCAAAGCAAAAGCAAAGATCAGGGCATGGTCAGTAAAAACTTAACATGAAACACAGTACTGTCCGTCCAGCCTTTTGCCAATAAAAAACATGTTGAATCAATTGCAGTGGCATTTCTTACTAAGCACATTTGTTCTCTCCCACAAAACTTTGTAGAGGGCCACACTAATCAAATGGAGTGTGCATCTGAACTCTCTGCCGTCCTAGAGTTAGACTCAAATAGGTTCTCATGCTATGGATGGAGACCCCTTTGGGCAATCATATATTAGATCTCTTACAGGTCTCATTCATTCATTCACTCATTCACAACAGTAGCAAATCACAGTTATGAAATAGCAACAAGATAATTTTTTGGTTGAGGGTCATCACAACATAAGGAACTGTACTGAGAACCACTGAGTTTGAGGAAAGTTAACATGAGGCTGACTTACAAGGAAGTTTTCTGCCAGCAAAGACCATGTGGATCCTATTAGGTCTTACCGTTCAAAGGCCTTTTCCTCCACGTCCCGCTGCTTCTTCATGGCCAGGCTCCTGTCCCAGTCCTCTTGCAAGCACTGGTTGAGTCTGTTCACTCGATCCATCTCAGCAGCTCTGTCTGCCATGTGCCTGGAGAGAAAAGAACAGCCTGACTCCATTCACAGTGCTGGGGAGGGCCTGTGCTGACCTTGGGAGCCCTAATTCTTTTATTTTGGATTAGACAGAAAGCATTCTGGTCTTGTTTGTAAGCCTTTGAAACAAGCAGGAGACAGATGTTGTAAAAGAGTAGTGAAACTGCCAACAGGCCAGTCCTAGGACCTTTCATCTTCTGTCCTGGATTAAATTAGCAAGATTCAAGTCCTATTCCAATTAACAATGTCAGCTTCCAAAGCCATTAATGTCCTTTAACTGTCCAAAGACTCATCCCAAATGGGTTTTTCTATACTGTATGCTTCTTCCCAGCCTCTTAGCTGTCATTAATCAGCCTACAAGTAGCTACAGGCATTTGGATCTATTGGGGTCCCCCCCTTTTAAGCAAAGGTCTCTGTGTAGAGTGGTCTTAAACTCTAGATCTTCCTGCCTCAGCCTCCAGAGTGCTGGGATTACAGAAGTGCACTGTCACACTAGGATGTTCCAGTCATTTTATTACCCAAAGTAGAAAGCCATACATGAAAGTGCAGAAGAAAAGAAATAGTAAAGAAGTGGCTTGTAGGTGAGAGAGAAAGGGAAGAGACTATCCAGCATTGAGGGACAAAAAATGGGGGAGATGGGCATGCTTGATGAAGGGCGTGTCTTGAGCAGAGACTGCAGTTCAGTGCCTGGCTCTTGTTTGATGGTATGTGCCACCACTCTCCACACACCTCATCACTCCTGTTGCAAATCATCTCAAGTCTGCTTCAATTATTTACGTGAATCTCTTTTTGCCAAAATGAAACTTTCGCCAT